>NC_134172.1:67959898-68268618 GCF_964188355.1 Buteo buteo
TTCTCTGAATGAAGACGTTTTATAGCACGTAATTCCCACAGCAGCAATTGATGGCTTTATTCTGCCTCCTTCTACTCCTCCTCTCAGCACCCATGCTGTTCTTCCTACAGTGACACCACAGCATTTCCTTTGCTGGAGATCACACTGGCTAGTTATTTTGCGATGCAGATAAACCCTCTTTGCATCATTTCCAGGGGAGAGAAACAGAATAGAAGATCCCCTTTTGGAAATCAGCTGCTTCTTTCTTACATGCTGCCTTTCACCATCTCAAAAACATTGCACACTGTATCCTTCCATTCCAGATCTTATATCCAACAAGCTTTTGCTGACTACGTAACCTTCACTAACCTGAAATTCCTGAGTAGTCCCAGGAGCTCAATGCATCTTGGAATAAAATTTTTGTAATGTCATTTAAGGGTATTCCTAATCCAGAATTATTGAGGAGGCCTGGGTCATGGGAATTGAGTTTGACACTTGACAAATACTTGGCTTTGTGTAAATGGACAGGCCACTGAAATAACTGCCTTTGGATGTCACATGAAGAGAAATTAATTCTTTATTAACTTCCGCAATGATAATCTAATAAACTCATTTGGTCTACTAGTTTCAGCACTTAAAGCGCTCAGTCGATTGGATGCAAATAGATTTTTTCTTCCCCTCTGGAACGTTGCCTCTGTGGCGTGCAAAGGGACATCAGCGTGAAAAGCCAGGCCTGGCATGTTACAATATGGTGTACATATTCAGATGCTGCTACTGCTTAGTGTGACAGAGACAGGCACAGCAGAAAGACAAATAGCAGGGGCTAGAAAAATACTCTATTAGGAATGAAAAGGGTTTTTTATTAAAAATTCATATTTTAAACAAATTTGCTTTGACTTCAGATCCCTTTTCTTCTTAATCAGGTATTTTAAAATAATATACAAGGAACCAATACATTAGCTGTTCCCATTTAGTATTATAGCACAAGACATTAGTCCCAACCACATTAGGACTCTTTGCTGGATGCTGTACAAATGCAAAGAAAGCTAGTGTTCCTTTCCTAAAATTTTAGTGGCAAATGCTAAAAATAAAAAGGGAACTATGTGGACCAAGCAAGCCTCTAATTCTGGAAGCCAAGTGTGTCCAACAAGAAAATAGGGCTGTAATATGTGACCTAAGTGATAAATCAACCCAGCCATTGCCACTTAGAGGTTGAATTTCAAATGTCAAGCCACAAGCTGCTGTAGACTGACCAGGAACCATGTGCAAAATAAACAAACAAAAAGGCTATACAACACAGAAACATGACCTTGGTCTGCTCATTTCAGAGGATGGGCCTTCCCATCAAGAGAAGAGGGACGCTGGCCAATCGGTCCATCGCACTTTCTGCGTTGTACTTCTAGATACCTGATTCTGTTGACGTAGACTTCAGAAAGTTCAAAGCTGCTGCTTTGCCCATCAATAAGCTCAGGCAACTGTGATCTTTTTCATATCAGTGCAACCTAGAATGGCCAAAAAAACTGGCTTTGGTCAGAATATCTATACCACACCACTGCTGCTTTTCCTACACCCACTCAGCACATCCCCACCAGCAGTACAGTCCAATGGGAGCCAGCTTAAAAAGCCAAGGCAAGGCATGCTTCTCGCCAGTAGGTGTTTGTTACCCTGCCTGTTGGTGCAGCACATAAAAAATGTTTCGTTTGCAAAAACCAAATATTTGTTAGTATTTGCTAACCTAGTTGCTCCATAACAACATGAAAAATAGTGAAGTCTAAGTCTGTCAGTTCCATGTAAATATATCATTTCCACAGGAATATATAAATATATGTATGCGTATTTACTCCTGATTAGTGGCAATTATCCTATGAAAGAGATGCTGGAAATAGAGCATGGATTCTTAGCTCACTGTGACCTCTCTGGCATCGCTGTGGGTCTCCCAGGGAGATCAGGGTCTGTCACCAAATAGGCTGATCATTCTGGGATTTACACGGTTGAAGGAAAACAGATTCAGGATGATCCAGAGTGCCCAGATGAGCTTCCAGCTCTGAATCAGCCTCAGCAACACTAACATCAGCTTTGCTTCCTACTTCTGAGACCAAAGTAACCAGCTGCCTTTATTTTGGAATATCGTTCTCACTGACAGTCTGATGCCCTGGAGGACCTGAACCTTGCTGCCTACACAGCTTCATAAATGGGATTTTGGCTTCTTCATGAGAAAAAGTCTTCTTTTAAAATCTGCACTAGTGAGTGGCATGTTGGAGACATTCCCCAGCCAGCCTCCCTGCTCTCTGCCCTCACTCCAATGTGCAGCTTTACATCTCAGCCTCCAGGTTTGTCCCTCACAATTTATTCCTCAGAGTTCAGCACTGAACCTAATTACTAGGTGCATACTGAATAGACTCACAGAATCAGAGAAAATAATCTCGAAGAGATCACCAAAGGTCCTGCAGTCCTTTCCTGCATGCCACACCATCAATTCTGCCTATGTTATTCTCAGCAGACATTTTTCTAGTCTAACACCAATGCTGCATTTGTTAATGCTCAAGAGGAATGCTCTGCAGCCCACAGACTGGGCTTCGGTTTCGCTAATACCATGGGTTCTATCAACACCCAGAAGCCAGTGGCTGCTGCTGTCAGGGTGAAAAATGAGTGTTGGTGACATGCTCCACCATTTGCTGAGGTCTGTCTTGCTGTAGCCTTAGCCAAGGTCTCCACCTCTGCCCGTGAAAAGCAGTTGTTATTTATAGGCCATCTCTGCTTCCTCCCGATGCTGGATATAGAAGCAATAAAGAGGTAGGGACCATCCCCCTGTTTAGAACATATTTTCATATGCCTCTCCAGCAGCAGCTGATAGGGAGGGACACCTCAGATGTGAGATGAGAATCTGCTTCTCTCACCCAGAGACCTGCTGTTATTGCTTTCTGCCACAGAGATATTCTTAATATCACAAGAGAGTGGATGTTGGATCCTGAGGTCCTCAAAGACCATAAATATCATGCTGGCAGGTTTGGGGGTTTGTCTGGGGTTTTATTTCAGGTTGGGGGAGGTTTTTCCTCTTACAGAAGGAACAGAACGATGATGTTTCCCACAACTGTAGAGTTCACTACTCATTTGTGCTGGATGGACACCTGGTTTCAGGGACCATCTGCTGCTTTTTCCAAAGCTGATGCCAGAAACATCTCTCCAGCTGAGAAGCAGGTGGGTGTCTCAACACAGCCTGCAGTGATAAAGAGCCAGGACGTAGCCCAAGTGCAAGCATTAGCTGCAGTGGCACGTTTGGCTGCTGTGCAACATCACTATCGTGTCCTTTCCCAAAGAACTGGGAGCGTTCCGCTGTTCTGGGGAGTGGGGGCATTGCCGTGGCCTCTGGAGCCCTCTCCAAACTAGGTTGGCACCATGCCGTGGTGCAGATCTCCTGCTCTTGTCCACTAAGAAAGGAGGATTTCAAAAAAGAAATTCCAGGCAGTGCAATAGTTTTCAGAGCTCAGTTAGTTTTGTAATCGCCTAGAAAGCAGTTTAAGAGTATGAAACCCATTTTACCAAGTAAATCAGGGCACGGGTGTAGCAGCAGCTTAGCTTAACCTATATAATGTGCCAGGGACAGCATGCGGGTTTACAACATTGCCGTGAAAGCACCATCCACTTGCAGCCGGGACAACTAGGAACTGAGATCTGTTGCGTGGGAAGTGGTCTGAGAGACACGCTTTCCAGTTCAAGAGGTATCAGTCTGTCCCATTGCCTCCCTGATTGCTGGACAGTGTGACAAGCCTGCTTTATTACTGGAACACTCTCGTTTTCACAAAGAGGAATGAGAATCAGAATGGCATTAAAATCAAGAGCAAAATTCTCTTGCATTAGAAAAATAAACTGCTTCCTCCAGGCTTGGAGAACATTCATTCATTACGGAGTCTTGTTTGCAAAGAAATTTGAAGCAAATGGTGGTAATAACAGGACACAATGGAAAATAATAGTCCTGGATGGTTTTCATATTGCATTAGTTCAGATCTACTTGCACCACCTGCTTAATTTCACCTTTCTCCCACTGATATCTCCCGGAGATTTCAGGACTACTTCCCTACATCTATATTTGGGTATAATTTGAGTGTAATTTGATCCATAATTAGGGTAGAATAGAAGACTGAGTATTTAACTACCCATACATCTCTCTCTAATTTAAATAATTCCTAATATATCTAACTATTTTGCCTTATACTGCACTGATGTGTATTGAACTGGGGATAATGAAATAAGAAATGTGAGGGGGAAAAATGTTATTTCAGAATCGGAAGATCACCAATTAATGACATGAAAAGCCTAGTGGGAATACCTGTACACATAATGCCTCTTCTACTTCGAATATAATGCGGTCATAGTCTCTGATGTGAGGGATCTCAAAATAGTCTTTAGAACAACATGGGTTTCTGTGAAGCTGTCTCAACGTGATCAAATGTCCCACAGCTCTTGGACAGGATTTAAACATACAGAGGGTAAGAAATAAGATTAATTTTGCCCTCGGCTACCTTCAGCCATGTCTTAGACATTGCATTTAAGAGGGGAAGAAATTGTCTTTTGCAGTTGTATCTCCATCTTTCTCTCTCTTGTGTCTAGAAAGAAGCCAAATTACTGGCTTAAAAAAGAAGTCTAAATCTGAGATGGTTAAAGTTAGGTGAGTTCAGCCCTTTCGTGTGTGACTATACATTCCTGACGACTCAGTGTACCATGTCACGGTCAGGGAATTGTTTAACTGTTGAATGGGAATTGGCTGGGTTTTATTCTGGTGAAACAGCACTGCTGGATTTTGTCCTGCAATGTGGGAAATCCCTTAACACATTCTTCTCTTTAACAATATAAATTGTCCCGCTCATGCTTAAACAGGGGCAGGTGCTGATGGATGCACAGGCAGGCAAGAAGTCACATGTGGCTACTCATCTGAGATTTCAAAATGTCATTCTATCTTCATCAAGGGAGGGGGCTAAAATGGAAAATACTGAAGTTTTTGAAGGGTAAGAAAAATTTAATTTTGTTAAAGATTAAAAGTTTTATTATGATATCAGTTGGCTTCTTTCACACAATCTAAAATATAGCCATTTAAATGGTACAATTTCAGTATGTAAAATATTGAAAATACATTACAATGTAGCCTAATACCAGCTGGGTATGGGGAAAAAAACGTGGCTATGGAAGTTAACCATTCCATTGAAAATTTCAATGAAATCCACTCTTTGCAGTGGAATGCTTGGATTTAGATGGATCATTACTCTCAGTGGAAAATTATTTTTTCAGGAAATTTTCAGTCCATAAAATAATACAGCAAAAAGCAGCCCATGCACAGGATCCTGGCCAGCCTGGGCTCCCACCTGCCATGTGCTGGTGCAGAACCAACATGTTTCACCATGACAAACCCTGGAGCAAAACAATATCTCAGCTGAATACCCTTGGGGTATGTTTTTATATTTTTTCCTCGGCATAATCCCTCCTGTTCTTTCCAAACAATTTCTAGGGCTGCCAACAGGACCTCTTGCATATGGGGGCATGCTGCCTCCTGTACCCCACGGCTTCCAGCACTCCACTGCTGCCTACCTGCCATGCCACCAATGATGCACACCCCAAAATGTCAGGTCACCTTGCTGTCCAGCTTAGGAGCATTGCTCCACAATCTTTCATACTTCTAGGGCAGCTAAGGGAGGAGGGGGGGGGGGGGCAGAATCCTCAGTGCTAACTTGCAGCATGTCCTGGGGGGGGGCAGTTCCCAGCCTTGCTTCCATCACATCACCGCATTCGAGCATCCGGAACCCCTCTGCTCACTGGCTCACATGCTCCCTCCCCCTTCCTTGTCAGGGTTTCTTTCTGTGCAGAACAGATGGGCACAAGCTGTTTGGGAACCACCACCCTTCCCTCCCCCAGACCCCGCGGAAAGATGCATCACCGGAGCAGGGAGCAATCCCCTCCCGGCTGCGGCACAGCACCCTTTTCAGAGAGGCAGGTAAAAGTTTAACCAGGCTGTCTTTCAGCGGTGGAGGCAGAGCCGCCTTTCATAGCCATGATAAATTGCTCCTGTCAAAACTACATGAATGCTCATATTGAAAAGCTCTTCTTTCTTTCTTTTTAACTTTCCCCCTCTCTCCAGTCACACGGCGTCTCTCGGTTGTTAGCCAACATTTAATGCCCACTTAGTCAAAGGGCACTTCCACTCTTTTCTCGTCTCTCTGTCCTGTCCCCTGGGGCTGCTGGGGTTGAGTTGTCACAGAAATACTGATGGGGAATAAAATAAGAAAAAGACGGGGTGGGGAAGAAACCCTTTAATGTTTTTAGAGCTTTTGATTTCATTTGGGTCCTTCTACCAGCAATCCCTAACCAAAGCAACTTTAGGATGGAGAGGTAGACAGACAGATATCTTCCAAGGAAGTTTCCAATTGTCAGTATGTTCTAAGTTAATAGATTAGTTATATTCTGTAATATTTTCCAAAGGTGCTAATGAATGCATAATGTAAAACAATCCAATACCCCTCCTCTCCAGCAGTTGAGCAGCAAGGCCAAAGCATGCTGGAGGTGTCCCAGGGGGGCAGAGCCTGCCCAGCTCTTAATACAGTCCTAAAACCCTTCCCCACCTGTCAGCAGGTGCCTTCACTCCATGGGTGCCCCAGAGCACGAGCCATGGTTGGTGTAATCTGGGGTGGGTGCCTTGGCCATGGAAATCTCCTCGCTTCATCCAGAATTGCCTGATTTTGTCAACCTCCTGGCCCTGCTGCAACGCTGCTCTGCTGGGGCTGGCACCATGATAGCAATGGTCATGGAGCCCCTAAAACAGTTACACTGGTCACAGAGGAATGGATAGGAGGATGGCCTGATTGTCACCATGAAGATCCTGTGAACCAACTGTCTATTTCTGGTTTTGAGACTAATGGGAAGGATGGGTTTAGGGTGCTTGGCAAGCACTGAGCCAGCTCAGCCTGGGCTGGCCAGTCACTCAACTACCTCAGCATCGGACCTCCAGGGGAAGTGTTGAAGTCCAATATAAGGAAAGTTGACCTGAACATCCACCCAGAGCACCAGGTACTTGTGTTGGTGCCATATTTGCTCATGTTATAGCCACAAGCTCCTCTTCTCCTCCCTATAAGCTTGCTGTAAGGAATGGGGATGACAGGACACGGCACAGCTGTCCCCAGCTGTGCTGCTCTGATGCCCGTCCCCGGTCAAAGCCCATGGTCCAATGGGACCATGACACTCACAGCACACCCAGCTCCCCGGGTGCTGTGTTTCACCCGACCTGCCTGTGGGAAATACCTAAACCCTGGAGTGCTGCAGCTCCCATTTCAGAACATCTCTCCCTCCTCTTCAACACCTAAGTTGTAAAAGCTACCCAACAAATTCAACGCCAGACATTCAACACACATCTCCTAAGATGAGATTTCAGACCTCTTCCCACACTCTGCTCTAATTCCTTCCTCTCATGTTTTTCTGTCCATGCTGATATCTAGCCATTGCCCAGCGCTCCCAATATATCCTACAGACTGTAAATATATATGCGGCTGCCCTGCTACAGCAATCAGCAACAGCAATATCTGGCACACACAGAGCTTTCCTAGGTACATCTTCTCTGTGACAAATATTTCTGCTGCGGTCCTTGTAGTTAGTTACACTGTCACTACCCTTATCACTATCAGCCTCCTGTAGAGTTCAGCACTATCCACATCTATATATGTATTTTGGGATATTAATACCACCAAGACACTCTTGTTATCCCAGCTTGCTTGCTTATTAACCCTTGTTATACCCATATATACACAGTATACATGCAATGAAGACTGCACAGCTCTAGCTCTGTTCCCACTTACCTAAATAATCTCGGGTATTTTAATAAAGCTACATGCGTGAAGAAGACCGGGATTTGCCCACACGTGCACTGTCATCTTAAGGCCTGCATTTCTTCTGACTGCTACAGAGTCACTCGAAAAGATTTGCCCTCCAATGAGCAAAAGAAAAGGGATGTTTAAAGAACAAACTGAGTAATCTCCAGAGGCTCCCATTCAAGAATCACATAAGCACAGGCTGAAAGTCAGGTCTGATCCTACCTTTAGCCAGCTGCCACTGCTTTCCCCAGCTCTGGCAGCGGCGTGCTGATATTTCATAAATTGTTTTCTCTCTCTGTGCCTCAGTTTCCCCTACCCATCTACTGGGAAGATTGCTGGTGATCCTCCTTTGGAAAGCACTTCTCAATCCACTGTCAGGACTGTTGTAAGGACTAAGTACTCGTGGTACTGGCTTAGCTGATGGTGTGTGTGCTGGTCCCCACTTGTGCAGAGCCTCAAAAGCACCTGGAGGACCTTTGCACTGCTTCAGCTTGCAAGGTTCAAGCCCAGCAGCTTTGCTGCCATAGTCTTCTCTCCCCTCCGTGTACCACTTCAAATCAGCCAAGTTGCACCACAGTTATTAACTGGTTTTGACTGACTTCTGAAGTTAATTATAATTTCACAGTGTAATATCAAGCCTGATTAAAACAATTAGGTTTTCCAGCCCCTTGCAATGCCTCCCTCCCTTTGCTTTCCCTTCTTCTCCTCCCTCCTTCCCCTGCCTCCCTTCACCCTGGAACTTTTTAGATACGCTTCTGCAGCACTGCAACAAATTGTATGGTAGGATCTGAAATTATTACCCTCTTAAATGCATTAAACTGTTCATAAAGCAATTTGCAATGCCAGTTACCAAACTACAGTGAGTCTCCCAGCCTGACACCTCCCAAATGCAGAAGTATTCTTGGCAGCAGTATCCTGCTGCAATGCTCTCTCACTCACTAGTCGATGCCTGAAACTTAGGAGAAATCAATGCAATTATAGATATGAAGGTCCAATTACTGTGAAATGTGATCAGTCTTTATCTCTGAGTCCCTTCAAGAAAATCAGGGAGGCCTTTTCTTTTTTCCCTTGTGAAAGGAGTTGCAATATAATGCAAAATGATCTTTCAACAGAGGACCAAAAGAGAGGGACATCTGTCACTCAGCAGGCCAATTCCAATGTTACCCAATACTGATTTCCCTTTCATACTGGTGAGATTATTCCTGATTTACACCTCAGTGCATCCATTGTGTCTGATGAAATCAGTCCTTGTTGACACTGCTATCGGCTTCCCAGCCCAGCACCATGCATGTGACCGCCTCCTCCCCTCCAGATTCCCTGGAATAATTTTGCCCGTTCAGGATTTTTTCACCTGCTGCCAATCCCGTCTTCTCCCCCTCGCATGGCTGGCCCAGCCACGGGGCTGAAGGCGGCAGAGCCGGACACAGAGCTGCCTGGCTGCCCCCCATTAGCATCTAGTGCTCATCCCCGGGGGTGGGCTCCTGCCCCAGCACAGAGAAGTGACTGGGCTCCTAAAGGGATTGAAACAGCCTTCCTAGGAAAATAACTTGCAATCCCTTCTGGGCCAGACTTGGTCCTTGTACCTGCCTAGCTGAGCTGATACACACCTGGAGGGGCCAGCCCCAATGAACCCTCATTTTCCTGGCAAATATAGGCTGGTTTCAATATCCCCAAAAAACAGGGGCAGAGAGAATGGTCTGTGGTCACCAGGTATGCAATAAGGGCAGGTTCTGCTCGGTGGCAGTCAAGCACATTGCAATAAGGTCATTTTAACAGAATAACTGGCCCTCCATAGCATTGGCTTCTGTACACAGGAGAGCAGTGAGAGGGACTCTTATCTCTCTGTGCTTTACCTTTTATCCAACAGAGCAGGATCCTGATCAGGGCCAGGACACGACTCCAATTATACAAGTAGAAATAAGTAACCATCTGCATTAATAAAGAATACAACCCTTTATCTGTGTTAATTAGAAATAAATGAGAGAGAAAAAGATACATAAATTAGCTAATAGTTAATTACTGGAACTATATTGAGAAATATATGTATATATAAAGTATAAAATCTGTTCCAGATTAACAAAATATTGGGGTTTATTTCTGGAACTGCAGAACAGGAATTTGTTTGCCACCACAGCCAAGTATGAAGAAGACCATTTATCATAAGCCTTATAGCACCTTGTTCAAGGATCCCAAAGCGCTCGGCAAACATTGATAAATGACCTCGATGCATTCCCAAAGGGAACCATTATCATCGTTATTTAGCAGTGCCAGGCAGGAGCCCAGGAGACCCGATCTCCATTCCTGCCTACACGGCTCCAGTTTGATCCCCCTCCTCTTGTGGAGAGCACCCATCCACTTTCCCAAACCGCTAGTTTGCAGCCAAAAGCTGGAGGAGCCAGGCTGTCACCAAGCTAAGACTTGGGGACAGCAGGGCTCTCATCTGGGCTGGCTTCAAGCCGTTGAGCAGAGTTGACCCTTAGCACCTTGATCCATGCCCTCGCCCCACCGACGTTCCCCAGCGCTAAGCATGCAGGCACAGCCAGGCTCCCCAGGGGGGCACCAAATGGAGGAGAAAGCGATGGGAACGTGGTTCTTGGATTCCCATTGCCCTCTCCCTGCTCTGTCATTTAAAGTGCATTTTAACTATCGGGGAAGATGGTTACAGGGACTCTTGTCCCTGTGCGAGCAGAGGAGGGCTGCGCCGCGGCGTCGAGCGGCTTCCCCGCGTCTCACTCGGGCGTCCGACCCCCTCCAGCTGCCGCCTTTTAACGGGGAATGTTAAATGGGCTGTGTCATCTCTTTAAACAAAATCCCTGCTGCATTTTACCCTGGGAGCGTGAAGCTGAACAGCGGGTTGAAATGCGCTCGTGCGAGCGGGAGGCATCTCCGTGCCAGTGTATTTATAGGTGCCGACTGCATCGTGGCAGGGGACCGAGGCAGCTGAACACATGCTGCCTGTCAGCACTCACTGCCGCCGTCTGAACAGCCCACACACGTGTCCTCACAGCCCAAAACATGTGAAGAAATCCCGAGAATGCTCTCCACACGCCAGGGCATGGAGTTAAGAGGCCTGAGAAAATAAATAATCACAATGTATCTGAGGGTGTTTTTATTTTCTTTCCAGATTTTGGACCCAACTTTACATTTTCAAGGGTTTCCAACCACAGCAGCATCTATTTCCTTCTCCTACCTTTGGTTTTCCCCTCAAATTTCATATGTATTTTCTTTTCTCACCACACCACAAGAATTACAATGAGTAATATGCTTATCAGGGGGTACAAAAATTGTGTTACTGTACAGACTGGTTTTGCAACACTGCATGAGTGTTGCCTGTTAGGGGTGTAAATGTAGAGTTAATCCTGCTTTTCATGGTCTGCACTTTCTCTGTACTTGTTTATTCCACGTTTTGTGTCCACCCCAGGATGGATCAAACTGTTTAACCTTTGACTGCAAAAGAAGAATGACTCACTTGGAAGCTAAAATGTAAATAAATATATGCATTGCTAAATAAATCAAACACTAATACACTAAACCAACGCTGATAAATTTCCTGATTAAAATCATACTTAAATAAATGGGGAAAATTATCAGACAGTGGGCTTAAGAGTAATAATTTCAGGGCATAACTCAACACAGCACATATAATAAGTAAATCGTTTTAATCTTTGATTTTTCTTTACAATACAGAGTGAAATATTTTCTACTACAGTTGTTAAGTGAACCCTAGTGTTATCACAAGTGCTGCAAAAGGAGATGAAATATAGCTGATTTATTGATAAATTAAAAAACCTTTTCTTGATTACATTGACTGAAAAATGCTCCAAACCTCTTAAACCTTCCAATACAGCACAGAAAAGTGGGGAACTGGTAAATGATCTCCCTCTTTGCCAGTATTCCTACCGTAACAGTGCATGCCCGCAGAAGAAACTTAGTCTCCTGTACAGGTACCTTCCCCTCTGGCACTAAATTACAAAGCGCTACCCCCAATTACAGTCTCTAAAACCATTAGCAGTTAAGAGAAAATAATCCCTGCAATTTGTGCAGCAATAAGTATTATGTACGACAGAGGAATATGCAAAAAGGACTGCGGCCGATCTGCCGGGAGGACGAGTCTCTCAGCTCAGGACTGCCACCTCCCTGCTCCTCACAAAGTGGAGAACTGCTTGAAGCAATTTTGTTTTATTTATTTATTTTCTATTTTCTTGCGTCTTGTCCTTACTGAACTATCTCAGCATAGCAAGCCTGTCTGCAAGGACTTGCATGCTAGCACATGTCATTTTTTTTGGCTCCCCTGAAAGAAAAGGTGGTGTTTGCCTCCCACGTTGGATCGAGCCCTCCAAACCCGGTGTTTCCACATTCTTGATTGCCCTGCTGTGTGTGAATCGCATACCAACTAGGTAGTCCTTTAGATCACCTTCCTAGTTCAATTTTTTTCCCCCACATGCTGATTGAAAAGCAAATGAAATAATTTTTCTACCACCAATTTCCTTTCTTCGTGTACCTGCTTGCATTTATTATTTCTGAAGAATCTTATCAAACAAGCAACAGGTTCCTAAAGTGGTGGTTTGGCCCCTAGGTGATACACTGGGCTGATAATTTATTAAGGGCTGGGCTGTTAGAGGAAGATTGCTCTGAAGTGCTCTGAGCTGAGCATACTGGAGGGGATGCAGTGGAGAGCATCCTCCCCTGCCAAGCCAGTCCCGTGGTGCACCCAACCCAGGCATGGCTCGGAGGAGACAAGTAAAGTTGCAGGGTCTTCTGTAATTTACCAGGAAGACTTTGACCTTCTTAGATTAGTTATTTAGCTCTCTTGCTTGTCACCCTGAGATTCTCCAAATAGCAGCTCTCTTTTAATGTGTTCTCCTGGCAATGCAGCTCCTGTATAAAGCAGTTTCTGTGGTTTGGGCATGTTTTTCTTACTCCTCTCACACTGACCCCTTAGACTTCAAGAGATGAGGACTGAAACTGAAAAAACAGGGTCCTAGAATCCAAACTAGATCAGTCATGGAGTCATGCCAGTGACATAAAGAGCTGGAGTAAAAAAAGGAGGATCCATAGCTCCCTAAAAATTGCAAGGGGAAGCCCAGGTTTTGGGCATATACATGAACTCTATTGGAGTGGGATTTGAAGCATGTGTCCTGGTGCAATCCTGGATCAAAATGCATTCTTAAAAGGAGGCCTAAATAACTTACGTTTACGGATAAACTCTTCCCCCCGCTGCCCTTGTACATGCAAGATGTGATCAAGGCAGCTTCCAAAATTGCAAAAGGGCTTTTGGGACTAAATCCCAAATCACACTGATGTTCTTCCTAGTGGATTTGGCTTAAGAGTTTTGTTGAGTTGCCACATCCCAAATCTTGCCTTTTCAAATACACGTGAGCTAATACCAACTGGCATCTGATCGTACCAAGAGAGAACTTCCTTTTGGAGATCTTCTGTTTCATCTGCTGCTACCAACCCATGAACAAAAGATGATTCTTGAGCAGAGCAATTCAGATAGTATAAAAATGGATTTCTTGTTTGCCAGCACGGTTAGCTAGAAAGCTTTAAATTCCCTATTGATGTTATCTAGATAAAATAGATTGCATTGCCTGTGCAATGTTGTTGCCTCCCATACGAAGCCAGAGTCACCCACACCCTCCCTGAAGTTGAAAATGAGGTTTCCCCACACTCCTTTTAGCCTCCAAACTTTGATCACAATCCCAGCAGATGATACAAAATATTTGCAGTAAGAGGTGCCAGTGCCATCAACTTACCACAGGAGCTCCCAGTCAAAATGTTTGCACGCACACTTCAGAGCATCATTTATCTTGAGGAATGTCAACTCTAAAAATGTTAGCGCATGTCACTGTCAAAGCAAATGCCAGAAATTAGCTTTCTTTCATCTGAAAGAAGAATAATTAACTTTGCAACTGTTTCCAAAAGTGCTAATTAATGGGTTTCACCAACTTGACTTGTCAGGATACATCTTGATTGGAACAACAGCTTGCTCTTCCCCTTGAGGATTATGGCTCTTCTTTTGGACTCTTTTCCTCATCTGCCAGTTCAGTGAGTTGCAGAAAATGGATGTCATTTCTAACACAAAAATAAACATGTGAAAAAGGGAAAGCCCCAGAGACAAGTTAACATTTATTAATTATTTGTGTACTTTTCTCTATTAGCAATAATGTAAAAACACAGTGTTCCATTTTAACAGAATAATCTTTAATCAAGATGGGATTTTGTTGGCTGTTTAGCTTCCTGAAAAACCAGGACAAGTCTTCACCTGAGATGTCTCTGTGCATGGGAGTGGCTTGGCCTGGACTGGACTGGAGAGTGGGAGTGGATCTCCCTCTCTCGCCTTGGAAGTCTCCTTCTGGACCCAAGTCCAACACTGCCTGGAGATCCACTCTACAAAGCTCTGAGCAAACTCCCACTCCAGAAAGCACATTTTGAGTATTTAAATTCCTCCAGCAGTTTACACAATGTATTTTCTTTTCCCAGCTTTCTGAAAGGCAATAGGTTGCCTACTTTCAATACTGACCACCTTCCCTGTTAAGCCATGTCACTATTTGGATGTGTTCCCTCCTTCCACCAGGATGGGATCTGTGCTTTGCCTGCCCACGTTGAGATGAAAAGTAAAATGTGTGAGTTTGCCAAGGGGATTCAGCTATCCCCATCCCACAAGAAGTCAGTGGGAGTCATATCACATTGCCTAAATCCCTAAGACCCTTTGAAAACCCAAAAGTTTGGGTGCATTAATAATTTAAGAGGCTGTGGCCTACAGACACAGTGAAGGTCATGGTCAGACTTTATATAAACAGCCTGATGAAGTCTCAGACCCTTATATGTGTTCCTGGAAATATAAAGTAAATCAGGAAATCAAGTGGAAAATCCAGGAGGTTATTATTAAAAACCCACAGCTCAATTATCGTTATAATAAACCTTACACCAGAGGTCATTTACATTCATAGTAATTAGGTTATGGTTTGAGAATAACTGTATATCAACTAAAGAAGAGTTTTATTACAGGAAACTTGTCCCTAACACTGCTACTGAAATTGGTCATACCAGGCTGGCAAGCAAGCTGAAATTGTACTCACCTGAGATGCAGAGAGCTCCTGCAGACACCCACCCCTCAGCAGCTGCTTCCAGTTCTCCCAGGATGGCAGGAGGTCTGCGGCCATCTGAGCCGGTCCCTGCCCCTTCCAGGTGGAGGAAAAAGTGGGATAACATATGAAGGAGTTAATGGAGCATGGAGGGCTGGCTTGCTTTGGAGAGGAGTTGGAGGAAAGACAGATCTTCAAGCAAGGTACTGTGTTCGGGGTATGCTACACTCTGAAAGGCTGAACTTGTGCAAGAGCTGTGGTATCCTCTCTGGTTTCTCTTGTGATGAGCTGGGTTCTTCTTGTTGCCTAGAAAGAGAAAAAAGAAAAAGGTGAGGACATCTGAGTAAAAGCCATGGTCATGTTAGCTGCTTTCTTTCCCAGAGACTTGTGCTGGCTTTTGGGGTCAAAGAAGGAAGTCTCCAGGCTTGTGAGCCCTCTGAGCTGGGGCTTTGGCAGAGAGCTGGGAGATCTGGCTGAAGCAATGATTCCTGTCTTGTCTTTATGCAGGACTTGATGGTGGTGGCTCTTCTAAAATTTCATTGTGAGAGCTGGGGTAATATAACCTGGGAGTCACAACTGAATTCAGTAAAGAATAGTGGACCTCTTGCATGGGCTGGTGACCTCTATCTTGTTTTTTGCTGAGCTGTGCCTTGTACTCAAACTCTGGCAGGAGAGGGTTAATAAATTCTTAACTATGGTTGCAAGCTTATTAGGACATAAGGGCCAGGCACTTTTATGTGTTTAAAAGCATGTCTAGGAGTAGATGATGTGGCTACAAGCCATGTGTTAGTGTTTTAAATTCCTGACAATTGATGGATTGATAAGTTTTAAGCAACTTCATGTTTCTGAGCTGTTCATAAAATCTCTATTGATGTCTCTGTAGCCTGAGCAGAATTTTGCCCTGGCTTCTCATAGTAATGAACCCCAGAAAAATTTCAGTGTGGCTTTTTTTTGGGAGGGGGGCGGAGGGGAGGAGAAGCTAACTTTGACAGAAGAGGACAAACAGTGTCACAAGATGGGACTAACACCCTGATGGAAATCTACTATAACGTTTAAACTAAGTCTTCCTGCCACCTGGTCACAGATCAGCCTGTAAGAGTTAAACTTGAAGCAACTTCACCTTCAGGGATGTCAATGTTATTTACTAGATATTTCTATTTAATTTGTTGCTATATTTACACTTACAGTAGAGGCTAAAATCCTGTGTCACTACATTTTTAAGTGGAGTCTATTTTTATCTATGGAGGAAGGGAAGAATTTTGACATTTACTGGAAGCTATGGGGTTGTCATAGCTCTGGAAGAATAAATCTCTTGCTTAGTTAATTTCACTTCTTGATCTTCACCTGTAGAGTCCAGTCAATCCACTAGATTAAATTTAGGGCATAACTTTCTATTGGTTTCCTATTTCCAATGGCCCTTCAATCTAAGCAGGTGATGTGAACATATTTGTGCTGTTTTCTCATTCACCTGGTGCTGAATATAAAAGAATCTCTACAAAAGTTGGCCAAAACACTAGTAGGAAGAATATCTGTGTAGTTAAAATGAGGAAGAAAAAAAATCCTTTATGCAGAACTCTGTACTGTCTTCAAATGCATGCTAGGGCTATTCTAGGTGTCATGGGAGGCACTGGAAATGGCAGAGAGCTGGGTCTGGGTCTGCACTGAACCCTTCCTGAGGCCAAAGGAGTCCTTGAAGAAAGCCTGTGGTATTTTATTATGCACTTGTAAACGCGAGAGGAGGTTTGTCACATCTCTGAGGTCTGATGGTTTGATGTTAAGAGTAGCACAGAACCTGTCAAACATGGATTGTACACGGACAAGCGGTATCTAAAATCACCAGCGTTGGCTCTGGCAAAGGATGCTGTCGGATGGTTTTTCCCTTCTGCTTCAAAAATTTAGTGGAAGGGAGAGATCCTCAAGGTTTAAAAGGAGGGTGGATAGAAAAGGAGTCATATTGCATTGCATCATTTCTGGGTGCATTTAGCAGGGGAAATGGTACCTTTTCATGCAAATGTGGATTTGAGACCTTGGCTGTGAGGCATGTGCTGGGGCTCCTTGCTGCTGATGTCTCTAGATGGGGTGGCTGAGCACAAGGGAGCTTGGAGCTCAGACTGATGAGTCTGAAGGAAGGGGAAGGAAGGGACTTCTGCACAATGAGGACTGAGACAACAGCTTAAAGACAGTGGGGATTTGTGAAGTGCAAAACTCCCTCTCTGCAGTATAAGTCCCCACCCTGTGTGTGTGTGCATGTTGGTGTAAGGTGACATGAAAAATCCCATGTCTGCTGCAGATGAAATAGGTTAAATACTGCAAGTCCTTAAGTTCAACTTTATCCCATTTTCAGGCCCCCCCCCAAAATGGTTATGGCAGCATCTAGGAAAAAAATTAATGCCGTTTGCATGCGGAGACTTGGCTTCTCCACCCAGTGCTAGCTGGTGAAGCTCCCTTGTGCTCTCTTCTGCGTTTCCCCAGCAATGCTGTCCCTGCCAGTGTCCTCCCCAGCTCTGGGAGCAGAGGGACACCAGCCCTGCTGGGTGCAGACTTGCTCCTGTGTGGCTGCCAACAGCCGAGATGGCGAGCGTGGGCTTTGCCGAGGGACTGGTATGCAGATGATGGCTTTTGTCTCTGTCTACTGGAGTGCATCTTGTAACCAGATTCCTTCCCCAGTGCATAGTCCCCTTCCCACCCCCCTACTGACAACCCCTCTGGATTGGGCTCCTTTACTAAAAATTGGTTGGGAATGAAGGGAGGGAGAAACTTTATTAGTGTTATACGTTATTTTCCTTGTCTCCCTTCTCCCCCCTTCTCTTCCTGCATGATGAATTGCCTGGTACTGAGATGGTAGCTCCAGCCCAGGCACTTAGCAATCTCCTCCTGGTCCCTTGCACAGACAGATGGGACGGCCCATGTCTTGACCGTGATTGATTAGCTGGAGAAAGCCTGTTGAGTGGAGTTCCATGAAGATTGATGCTTTCTCCTTCTAACAGCATTTCCAAAAAGTTTCTATTACATTTTGATTATGTTTATAGAATCTCACTGGTCTCCAGGAAGATTCAATCTTCTTTTTCCCCCTCTCCCCTCCGTGCAATCTGTGTAACTTTCCTCCTGTGCATATGCTGTTCATCCACCTCTTACCTTTATTCTTTTAGGGGTGGCCCCAGAGGTCTCTTGGGACCGTTCCCTTCCTGTGTCCCTTCTGTCCCCCCAGCAAGGGTACCTCCTTGCCAGTCATTGCCCTCTGGCTTGTAGAGGCCACAGACAAAGCAGGAGTTACCCAGCGCTAGATGCTGCTTGCCCATATGTGGCCCCTAAAAACTGCTGAGCAGGAGGAAGGAGTATTATCTGTGATAGCTTGGTAGAGAACTGAAACATGGAACCACCAAGGGTGGTATCTGGGTGAAGAACCGCTGTTTCCTGGCACAAGAGGCTGTGGCTCCTACCTGCCCGCAAATATCTGCTCTGCCCTGCCTGGATTCCCCGCAGCTGGAGGGCTCTGCTCAGCTGCTTGCCTGTCCCAGCTCAGCTTGTGTCAGCTCAGATGAAAGTCCTTAAAAGCTGCAGGACCTTCTGAACCTGGGGGTTAGTGTGTTGGACCAGGGAGGGGGCCAGAAAGATGAACTATTTCAGCATTGCAAGCTACCCTGTTGCAGCTGGGTGAGGGGAGACAGCAGAGCATGCACCAGTGCTGGCTGTATTTCAGTATCGCTATAGGAAAAGGATTTTGTTTTACAAGGGAGGCTCAAGTCCTGTGCAGTGTGGTCTGGGGTTGCCCATTTAGGAAGGCTAATATTTTTCAGTAGCTCCATAAAATGTGTAGATATGTGATGATTCATAAGTAATAACTTTGGTAAGGTGCTGAAAAATGTGCTCACTAACTGCACAGAAGGAAAGATAAAGTTGGTCCCTGACATCAGATAAATCAACTTTAAAATGCTGGGCTTCTCAAGTGTTAGAAAGGAACATTTTTGGTTGGTTGCTAACTGTAGCAAATAATTATATTGCCAAATCTCATTAAGAAACTGGTTCTCCTGGTCTTCCCTCATTTAATTAAACAGAGAGCAGGGCTCTTTTGTGGAACAAAAGTCACGGGCAGCCACCTTGCTTTTACTGTGGTATCCTCTCTAGGAAGTGAAGCCACTTCCATTGTGCCACCTCAGCAAATGAGCAGGAGTTGCATGTCCCAAACAGTCCCATGAAATGGCCCCAGGCTTGTGTACACCTGCATGGGCTGAGCACGATGCCTGTGGTGTGGGGATGGGAAACTGCTCATGGCTGCCTGTCTGCTGCTGTCCATGGGGAGGAGGATGTAATCTGGTGTCTGCTTTTCTCTCTTCTCTCCTTAGTTGAGAGATTGTGGGTCTGTGTCCCAAAACTTGGGATTTATGGGTGGGATAAAAGGGAGCATCTACCAAAAGGCATCTATATGATGCTGTAACCATCCTCACTTAACAGGGACCACCTTCCCCAACTGGCAGAGCACAATGCCCTAGGGCCGATAAAAATGTACTGGCTATGCCCTGCATTAAGTGGTAAATACAGGTACGGAACATGAAGCCAGCACGTGCAGGCTGAGCCAGGGCTGTGTGGTGGGAACTGTGAGATGGCAGTTGCTCGCTAAAGGTCTGCAAAGGAGGGAGGCATGCAGGGAGCTGGTGCTGCCTAAGGCTTTGCCAGCCTGTGTGGCTGCTCTGATGGCAGTAATTGCCAGCATGGGTATTTATTCATGTCTGTGTGTTCTTCTCAGTGCTGGCTGAGAACCATGAACTATTTTACACTTGAAAATGAGTTCAAAGAAGTGATGAACATAGTTGCTGAGGAGGCAGGTGAGAGGCAGACAGGACCAGTGCTGTCACAAAGGAGCCTTCCTCCTCCAAATGCCGTTCCAGAGCCCCACAACTATGTGGCATCTTAATGGGTCAGCAAGACACTCTGGAGATTGTCTCTCCTTGTTCCAGTACTGTCCCTTTGCCAGGACACTGGTGAACACTCCTCTTTCCAGGCATCGCCATTTGTTCACAGTGTTTAGCTATATGCTCAACTTGTCAGCCTCTGGTTTCATGTCACCATGCTTGCATGTCCCTGGGTGTGTGGTGAGGGGGCAGCGATGCTGGGTGCAGCCTTGTCAGGGCAATGCAGTGCTTGACTTGCAGCTTGGGTATTTTGCTCCTCAGTGGGGTCAGCTTGCCCCATCTGAGCTTCATACCCCTGAGGTGACCCTCTTCCCACAGGCTGGAGCTTGGCAAAGCTGGCTCAGGTACTCCTCTGCTGCTCAGCAGCATTGACACAGCCTGCATGGGTCTTGAAGAGGTGACGTGGTACCCCCATTGCTAGCAGGGAGGCCATAGGGTGTGCAAAACTTCAGCTAGGCTACCTGCTGTGTGTCCCTGCATCACTGGGTATGTGCACACAGCCCATCTTCCTGCTGGTGGAAATTGCTGCTATGTGGTTGTTAGTACAAGCCGTGCAAGGACTTCTGCTTTAATTTTTTTTTGTGTCTCTTCTCCTTGTGTAAAATCAGGCTGGGCAGGAAGCCCATGATTTGTCTGGAAGAGGCATGTGTATGGATTCCCCCTCCCTGTGGAGGAGATGCTGTGGTGCCCTGGGATGCAGCACTCAAAGCCCCTGAGGTCTCTCCCTCCCCATTAGCTTGCCTGCCTGCCCCTGACATACCAGGCTATTTTTTTTAAAATATAGACCCCATTTTTTATTTCTGCATTTATTACAAATGCAAATTACAGATGAAAGCATCAACTACACAAACCATTACTCAGAGGAGCATCTTTCCAACTGCTGGACTTGGACTGAACAGCTTGTGGTTAATTTGCTATATAATCACTGCCTGCAACAGGAAAGCAAGTGCTTCAACTGTGCTAATATTATGAAAGGGGAAGTTAACCATAGAGATAAATTCTGAGGAGCTGCAGCTGGGATGAAAGAGGGAAATAAATGTAGCTGGAGTCCAGGCTTCAGGCTTGCAAAAGTGGCCGCTTGGATATTTAAAGGGATAAAAGATAAGAGTTCAGGTTAAACATGTGTTTTTGAAGTTGCTTTTAGCCTGAATATATTTCCCCCAGAAGCAGAGAATCCCTGCAGCTCCCATTGACCTGCGATTTGAGCAGCGCCCTGGACTGTACACAGGCATGCAAATGTAATAAACTGTCTGCACTGCCCTGACTTCTGGGTGGCTTCCCAGGGCAGCTGCTCTTTGTGGAGGCAGGCACAGGCACCATGATACAAAGGACATGAGCACATGACAGTTTAGCTGGCAAAGGTTTTACTGGGACAGGGGTTCTTTCCCATTGCTCATGTCTCTGGTTTTGGCCTCTGGCACAAAAGCCAGGGAGACTGCATCCCTGGGCTGTTACGGGAAGCATGTCGCCACTGTATGGTGCTGTGGAAAGGGATCAATGGTATCTCCAGAAGCAACCTGTAGTATGCAACAGGTCGCTTATCCCTGACAGAAAAATGCTGAACTTACTAGGGCAGAGTGCCCTGCTGAAGGTGCTGTACTGCCCTGGGACTTAAAGCATCACTGTGTTGTGGTAGTGCTCTGTGCCCCATGAATGTGCCAACTTCACCAGAGCTGGTTTAAGACCCCATGCATGAGACTGAAATAATATCTAGACCTTGCCAAATGCCTAAACCGTCTTACCTTTTCATTCCTGTGCCTCCGAATGTAATAGCAGCATAATGCTCAGGCTGTTTTGTAAAGTGCTCTAGGGATTAAAAAAATGTTGCTGAAGATTATCTCTCAGGACAAATCTAAAGTCTTGTCTAACTCTTTTTCTCTGGAGGCTTATGAGAGGCAATAGGTGCTAGATTAGCAGAGATAGGAGACGTGTATAGGAGTGGGAGAGTGAATCACTCAAGATGGGTGAGCTGGTTCTTATGAAGCAAGAGAGCTCCAGCTCCAGGAACTCTGTAGATTCACATCCACCTCAGACACCTTTTCTGACTCTGAAATGTTTATGTTTGGTTGCTTTTCACTGTTTCCCAGGCCTGGAACAAAATCCTGGGGTTGGGGAGAGGGCATGAAATGTCAAGGGACAGCTTGTACCTGGGAGAAGCTAGCCGAGTCCTCTGAGCAGGAGGCTGAGGTTATTGCTTGGGGGGGGGGGGGAGGTATGGCTAGAGGGTTCCCTGCAGCAGACAGGGACAGGGTGGAGGTGGTGATGTTCTCAAGCCCTGGTTCATCCCCACCACTATGAATAAATTAAGCTGACAGTGCAATATACTTAGTGCTGGCAAGAGCCTACCCTTGCCAGAAGTTTGGCTAAGCAGCACTAGTAGAAAGTGCTGCTTAGCTTCCCTGTGCTGGGAATTGGTTTTCATGGGACTTTTGGGCCATGAGGGCGTATAGCAAAGGTATGATGCTCAGTGCAGGTGGTCTTAGCCCCTGATGAACTGGAGTTTTGAATGACTGACCATAACAGAGCACTTTGGCTTTTCAAGGGCTGAGTTTGATTCCTGGACCTTCTTAATCTTAGGGAAGTGTCTCTTGGTCTTTTGTTTTTTAAATCCACAACATTTTGTCCAGTCTTGAGATATGAGCATTTATCTTATCAAGCTGATGGGTAAAAGCATTTTCTTGCTTCCTGGTTATTTGCTCAGGACAGTGGTAACTCCCAGCTCTAACAACTGCAGCTCCAGAAGTTAATCATTGAACAGGCAGGATGGAGATGCTCGGGGTGCATATGTAAAGAACAAGTGGGCCAGAGGCCCTGCATTGGCAGGGGAGTGGGAAGGAGGTGCTATTTGGGGGGAGGGGGAAGAGAAATTGAGGGTGTCTGGACAATGGTGGGACTGTTGCATCAGTGCCAGCCTTGCAGTTTGACTCCCCAGTCAAAACAGATGAGCCATAAAGCTTTATGCTCAGTAGGAGAGGATGCTAGGGGGGCATATCACAGCAAAAATCATCAAGGCTCAGTCTAGCAAAGACAATCCTGAGACATGCGTCATGGTACACGGTGTATAGTGATGTTACCTGCTTGGGTTAGGTTCTGCCAGCTCAGCCTGACACAGCAAAAATTGGAGGGGAAAGGCACCCCCACCTGTGGGTCAGGAATGAAGCTCAGTTCCCCCTGGTAGCATCACCTCTTAATGCAGAAAACAAGGGTGGTGTGCATTTCATGATGGGAGAATTTCTGGAATTGCTCGTTAGCCTAGTACTTAAGAGCTACAGCTGGAGAGATGTCAGGTCAGATCCCCCTCCCTCTGCTTAGAACCTTGCTGCCTGTTTCCTTCCCTTGCCATGGCTCCAAAACCATCTGCATCGGTGCCAGGTCACCATGGGCATCTCTCTGCATGAGGAGGCTGGTGTGCCACAGGGATGTGCAACTTGCCTTGGTGTGTGGTGTGACCATGGCAAGCAGGAGCAAGAAGCCTAAAGTTGTCTGCTCCGGCAGCTCACCCTGAGACTTTCCAGCCATGAGATGGGGATGGGGGGGGCAAAGCTCCAAGGCAGGCGTTTGAGCAGGCTGCTGTGTGCTGCAGAGGCAGGTGGCTGCTTGCTGGTGGAGCAGCCGTGTGTTGTTAACTTCTGCTGTGAAGAGCTGCCCAAAGCAGCAACTGAGAGACTTCCCAGTGCAGCCGTCAGGAAACTGCAGCCTTTGCGCAGGCTGATCCCTGAACCTCCTGCAGAGAGGGGACGGGAAAGAGCTTCAGACAAAGTAAAGCAGCTGAGAAAGGCTGCCAGCAGTGCCAGAGCCTCCTGAGCTGTTCATGTGACTTGGGCACGCCAAGGTTGGTGGTCTGGTTGATGTGGTGTTTTCAGTGCTGGTTTTTGGGGTGCAGATGACCAAATGGTTTCAGAGAAACTTCAGTACGGAGCAAAGATGGTCTGGGCTACCCTTGCAGTATCACAGCATGAGGGTATCTGCCTTCTCCAGCAAATGCAGAGGCACTCACAACACGGATCTCATACTAGGAATATGACCTAGAAGTGCTTTTAACCTTCAAGCTCCTTCAGCCCTTGTGGAGTTAAACGTCTTCAGAGCAGACTCAGAAAAAAGACTGCAAATACCATAAAGACTGAGAAAGCCAGGGAGATGTGAAGAGAGGCATTGCTTTTTCAAAACTAGTCACTTCTGCAGTCTTGTAATGGGCAACCCCACAACCTGGGTGCATTGTATATCACGTTTTTAGCTAGCTTTAATAAGTATTTATTTTGTCCTAGCCCGTCAGAGGTACTAATTTGCTTTGTCACTAGGCTCTTTGATGAAAGCAGCTTGATACTTTAAGGTAACCTGCCAAAACTCTTCCAGGAGAAGAAATGAGTTGTGGTTAGGACGTGGCCTCTCTCTGTGTGCAACTCTAAGTAGCTGGGTGCTAGCATTAGAAATTTCAATAGTGTTCTAGTGAATAAAAGGGAAAATGCAATAAGCCATTAAATAACTTGCTAATGTTTCAAAAGAGAAGGAAAGCCTAGTGTTGACAAGGTTCCTCCATCATCTTCCCACATAACTAAGGCGAATTCACAATCAAGTTCCAGTCCACCATTAAAGGGGATGGGTTAATCAAATGTTTATGTACATTCCCACATTCATGTAAGAGCCAATTTCTAAAAGCATTTCAAATTTCCTGGCACTTTTTTTGCATGTAAAAATTGCTTTTACTGGTGTAGATAAAAGGCAGGGTTTGTTCAGGCTATGAACTGCTGAAGCAAAAATTGTGGCTATAAATTGAGAAGCTGCTTTTGGTACCTTTGCCCAAAGACTAAATGCTTCAGAGCAAAATCACAATAAGTGATTTAGAGAATAATCAATAACATTAAAATCAACTGGCAAAGAAAAGACCCTGCATCTATAATGTATTTTCTAGATATTATTAAATAATACATCACAAGCAAACTCCTGAGTGATGAATTTGGCAGCTGTTTGCAAAAGGTGATAAACCCAGGTACTGTCCCTCCTCTGCTCTCTTCCTGAGGAACTGGTTAGCACCCCTGTGGAATAAGTCTCCTTCCTTTTGGAAAATGGTTATAGACCCTAAAAGTGTTTTGGTGCCAAAGGCACATCTTTCAGATGTGACTTAGCCTTGGGATCATGCTGGTCTGCAGGCAGACATGCTCTAATCTTGAATCAGGGAGACAAAGATTTTCTTTTCTAGTCTCAAATGGCTCTGCATGTGGGATGTCTGGTGCCCCCTCATCAGCCCAGCTCTTGGAAGGCTCAGCTGGATATTGTGGGGCAATAAGACTGTGCCTAACAAATAGAGGAGGCTGGAGCAGTGGTCCTGTACATGGATGACTGGTGCGGTGGGGCTCTGAACCTGCCCTGGTGCTGGGGGAGCAGGATGGGGTGTCTGCTGGCAGGCTGCAGCGTGCTCAGCCCTGTGCTAGAGCTCAGCTTGTTCCAGTCCTCTGCGCACACTGGCTCAAGCTTGGGCTTCTGGCACTATGGTGACAAGGGATGGGCTGAGACCTTCATGTCCCTGAGCACACAGGCTCAGCTGACAACTTCTGCCCCTTGTTTGAGCAGAGGAATAGGTGTTCTTTAAAAATGATTGTTCCAAGTTGTCTCCCAAGAAGCTTGTCTAGTGGTATCCAGCAGGCAGACCTGCCATAAGTCAGTCTGCCAGGGGACAGCCTGGCAGTGAGGGGAGAGGGAAAGGCATCTGTCTAGTTATTCACTTTTATCTAGTTACACTTCACCTCTCAAAGAAAAGCCTTTGAACATAAAATTCAGTAGTGACTTACGATTTTGTGGCTTTGTTTTAAAACGAAGGCAATTTTTTCTAGCCTAGAGATGTAACTGAGCTTTTACCTTTGGTTGGATTCTTTGTTAAAAGAAAGATAAAACACGCTGTCCATTGATCTGTCTTCACCCTGAATTTCACTGTTAGTGAGGAGGGCAGGATTAACTGTTGGAGAGCAATGCTTCCCATCCCAACAAGTGTAATGTTTTTTCCAGGCACCACAGTGCTCTTGCAAAGCAATTCATGTGAGGTTTCAGCTAGACATGGCACTTCTGGCATCCCTTTAACCTCCAGTAACTAAACCGAAAGTGCCAGTCGTGTCCCGTCCCCCCCACCCCCAGCATGTTGGGGGGGTGGCATGTGGGACACTGCCCTCCTACAAGGACCGAGCTGAGGCTGGTTGAGCTCATCCCAGCTCAGCTCCTTAACCACAGTGGTAAGTTAAGAGGCTTCCAAATGCAATTAGAAAAATGCATGGGAGGAAAATCTAGCCATGTCCATTAAAAAAAAAAATCCTTTCTGGCTCAGGGCAGAATCCCTGAGCTGCAGAGCTGGAGTCTGGAAGGGCTGCTAACTTTATATTCTTCTCTAGGTAACTTCTGCTTGCCATTGTTGGAAATGGGGTACTGGTGAAATGGTAATTGGTTTAAATTGTTTTCGTGTCCTCTTACAGCAGTCTTTCAAGGATTGGTGTTTGGAACCAATAACTGAAAGGTGAAAGGCACTCTAAATCATCAGAAACAGCATCCAGCCTTACTCTGATAGAAATATTTTCATTCCAATTTTGAGTGAGCTGCATTAATAGAGTGTAAGTTGGTTTTGGTAGATGCTTGTGTGGTCGAAATCTGGCTGACAAGCTTGTTCAACCTTAATTGCAAGGGCTCTCTGCAATTCAGCCTCCCTTTCCAGCACACCTGGAGAGGAGTCAGCAAAATAGAGATGCTGGCAGAGGTAAGATGAAAGCCATGCTGTTTTAAAGGAAAGTAAAAATGCAAATAAGGAGGGGAAGCTACATGCCACCTTTGTTGCCCTTGCTTAACAGAGGAAAGTAGATGACTGTCCTATTACTGTGTCCTGATGGGCGGTCAGGGTCCAGTCACTGCTGTTCCATTGAGAAATTACTGATCTTCTCTTAAGACTGGATTGATTTGAAATAACCACCAAATGATGCATGATATCATCAGTAGCTTATCTGAATAATGATTGACCACTAGCACACCCATTCCTCTCCTGATCTGACAGCTGATATAAAATACCCTGGATATACAGGCAGCAGCAAAAGCCCAAGACCCATTTCAGTTTCTGCACTTGAGGGTACCGTAGTACCACCATCTTTTTTTATGCTTAGAAACTGCACAGTAATGTTGCTGGACCCCTGATTCTTAAGACTCAGGTTTACTGTTCATTTTAGCAGCTTTTTTGCTATTTCCTTTCAGTTTTCAGTTTCTTGTTTTGGTGTCAGATTCTACTGTGAAAGGCCTCAACTCCATTGTAATGATAAATTCAAGTGGTGAGTAAAGTATTACTAACTTGCTTCACACGTGCTCCAGCAGAAGGGCAATGTCACCAAGAGCTCCATGTAGAAAAAAACCCTGTCATTGAAACAGCTAAAGATGCTTTTTGGAGTGGGTTGGCTGGAGCTGTTTCTCATACAAGAGTAAAGGATATAGTTTAGCTGGATGTGACCTTTAGTAAAATAAAAGGGTGTCTTAACACGCTTGAAGGAGACTGTAAGCTAAGTGTGCTGGTGCTTCCCCTTAGATGCTATGTGGTTTAGTCTGAGCTCTCCCTTGGATGCCCACGGCAAGGATGGAAGGTAGCACAGTTTAGAGAATGGGGTTGGATCCCTCTTATCCAGCAACATAGTTACAGCTATATTCTGCAAAACAAAAGCACTGCAGGCACTTTTCTTGTATGCAGACTCATAGCAGAGGTTAGCTGGTAGCTGCAGAGGGTGCATACATCACAGTCCGAGCAGGCTACGTGCCCAGAGACCACGCACCAATCTGACAGATCTTGCATACAGCATAGACCTAATTCTCTCTCTTCAAGGTACTTGTGGAACAGAGGCTGAAGTGCTCCTCGGTGTGGTAACTCTAGCCCCTGGATTGCACAGTCCCATGCTTTGCACTGGGGGCTTGGTGTTCAGCTCTGAAATAAATCTGTGGGTAGAGACACATTGGAGACTCTGGGAACTGGTTAAATGTCATTGGTGTCAAGTTTTAGATCATGCCCAGAACTTGACTTGGCTTATAGGAAAAGAATAACAATCAGTGGCTGTAGGTTCAGGACTTGCTAACAAGAGAACTGCTCTCTCCTGTGCTGGGACCATCCTGAAAGCTGCTTCATGTGTGGTCACTTTGGTTCTCTAATAATTCATAGAAAAAAAAAAATGGTTAAGTGGCAGCAGCAGCTGGTGAGGGAGCAGATGGTGACACCTGCATCATCAGATGTTTTATCACATTCTCTGTTTTATCCCACAAAGAGCGGCTGGAAAGTGGAGGAGAGCGTGGGAGCTGGTGTAGGTTGTGAAGGTGTGAAAAATCACAAGTAGTAGCATTGCTTCCCTGCCAGGCTGTTGTTTTGCTGAGCACTGGGTTAAGAAAGTACTTGTGCTTATAAGAAGGTCTGTGCCCACCTGTGCTTGAGACTGCAATGCTGCATCTGGGAAGCATAAGGCTTTAGAGCAAGCTGGCTGTCCCTGCTGGTGGCCAGGGATCAGAATTCACAGTAAACTTCCAGGCAGGTTAAGCTGAGCTGTCTGGATCACAAGCAAACCCCTTTGTTATGACCAGTCTGGACACTGTTTCCTAATCGTACCCCAAGGCAGGTTTAGAGACCTGTGATTAAATTTGCTAAAGGGTCAAATTTATTTGTGTGGGAGTTCTGAAACCATTGAGTGGCTTCTGATTTTTTTCTGGGCTAGTATTTGATGTTTTTGAAAACTCCTCCTTGTGAGCTACACAAGTGATAGGCCTTGAGTCCAAAGGAGAAGGAGGTTTTATACTCAGCATGTGTACTACACAAGCCCAAAGAGCTATCTAGTCCAATAGGGCAGGTTTTTAATGTCTTTTCTGTAAAGGACCTGTACCAGAGTCCATCAGCAGCAATATAGATTTGAATGAATATTAAAACATAATATCCTCTAACTGATGTGCTCAAGGGAGCACAGCTGGCAGGGGGGCAGTGATTTGCAGGACATGCACAGGAAGATGAGCCAGTAGTGATATTTCATATAGAAAAATTACAGAGCAGTAGGTGCAGTAGCAGGTTGTGCTGCTGCTGGAGACAGGCTACCCACCACAGTTTCCTTTCCTCAGCTTTATTTCAGCTCCTGCTCTTAATTTTGCTCATCTTCCTTGGCAGTTCTGTCCATCCATTCTCCTGTTGTCTGGGCAATCGCTTAGCAGTGATAACATTCAGATGTTAACAGAACAGAGGCTGTGGCAGACCGGTAGCTACATGGCAGTTGTTTATGTAGCAGTCAGCAAAGCCATTCACCAGTCCTGGTTAATATTTCAACGGGGCGGATGGACGGGAGGGTGGGATGGCAGGAGAGCGGGTGGGGAGGTTGGCAGTCCTCAAGCCCAAGAGGAAGAGGAACGTGTGTGACTACAAAAGGGGAGGAAGCCCGTTGTGTCAGAAACAAGATGGAAGATGCCACCTGACGAGGCTGGCTAACTGGTGATTAATTAGAGGCACGCTTTGAATTCCACGTCTAGTTTAGCATTAACAGCGTTTCCGTGTCATGTGGTGAGTTGTCTTGCTTGGTGGTTTCATTGTCTGGGCTTATGTGGAGCAGGGAGGGGTTTTCTCACAGAAGTTCTGGAACTGAGTGAACGTGTGTAAATCTTGGCTTCCACTTCAGGCAAAAAATAAGGAAAGGAAAAATCCCCAAAGGTGGAACAAGTTCAGCTGTGGAACTCATGAACAGAAGAGAAACAGAAAATAAGCTCGGAGTGGTTTTGAGGGGTACAGAGGAGACTTGTGGTTTTGAATACTCTCCTACTTATATTGCATTAGTTTTCTGGGCTTTCTGATCCCAGTGCAGACTCTGGCAGTGTCTGTAAGGTGTGTGGGTTGTATTCCAGGCATGTCTGTGGGTCTGTGGCTCTGTATTAGTGTTTATAGGAAGTCAATGAGATGGAACTCAATAGAGAAAAGGAAGACTTAAGAGTCACTGGAAGACAAATGTGAAGGCCTGGCACTCAATAACTTTACTGAATCATATCTTTTGCTGCTGTATGTTTCTGGGTAGCAGGAATACAAGAAAGGAGAACAGGTCTGTATGTTTCAATAGGTTATTCCCCTTCCCCTTCAGAGAGAGAGGATGTTTTATTTCTCTTTATAAAAAGATATCCATCCTCTGCTTGATATGAAGTCAAGCAGCACCATGAATCAGGGGGAAGGTGTCAACGGAGATGAAGACTGAACTGTTGAAGGTGGTGGAGGGAAAGCAGGACACCACAAACAGCTTGTGTGAGCTGTGGAGAGCACAAGTGTGTGTGTGTGTGTGCATGCACACCTCCAGCTGGGATGCTGCTGCAGTGTCTAAAGGGTTGGTCCAGGCTGACTCACAACTTGCAGCTGTAGTCCATGGAGCAAAAGTTTTTTGTCAAAATGGCTTGTGAAGCATGTGTCCTTGGTAGGTACAAATCAGCCATGGGTTGGGCAGATTCTGCAGGGAGGGGATAGGCTGAGCTTCTAGTCGAATCCTTGAAACTTGCCCCATTTCTCCTGTCTTATGAAAAGGGTGATAAGATGGAGTTGCTTGCAGTAACAGGTATTGGATTCAGCAGCCAAAGACTTTGTCACACTGGAGATGGACAGGGCCTGTTCCGTCAGCTGCAAAGTTGTGCAAAATTCAGGTAGTTTCATTTTTGTAAACAGGAAAATATTTTTCAGGTGGCTTCAGTTGCCACAATATGTTTGAGTAATAAGTGCAAGTGAAACAGAAGTGCAAAGCAAAAACCTCAGGGACAGCTATCCAGGCTGGGATGGATTTTTGGAGGTGGGAAGAGTGCTTGAGCACAGTTGTCTTTCTGAATTTTCAAAGAATTTTACTGAAACTTGTCTCCAGTTAAATGTATGGAAACATGTGAAATGGCAATACAAAAAAGCTTCTTCATTAATTGATAAATATAATTAAGAAGGGCACCACATTAGTATTAATTTATATGGTTAATTAACTGAAGTCATTAATTTATACAAATGCATAGTCTTTGCTAAACCCCCTGGTAGTTCTCCTTCCTGAACAGTACATCTTTGTATACTATCACTTTGTGGATTAAGCAAACACCTCTGAACAACAGAAGGTACCAAGTCTCTTGGAACTGAATAGATGCAAGACAATTGATGATGGGCAGGGCTCTAATACTTTAACTATATTACCTTCTCATTTTCACTAAACAGCCTTTGTAATACAGGGGTTTAACACCTCTTCTGTTTGGAATACTTCTAGGAGAGGTTCAGATACAGTAGATCTAGATTTAACCCACCAGGTCAGGTATTGAATTTATAAGCACATGTGAGCGTTCAGATCCAGGGTCCTCATCCTGTCCTGCACTCAGAGCAGTTTTCATCCTGCAGCCCCTTACCTGCCTGAGTGTGCAAGTACCTCTGCTCTGCACTAATGTAACAAGTGGCTATTTCTTAAAGGTGGATGTTTTCAGACTGCCAAGTGTCATTTGTAACAGCATAAAGATGGGTGTATGTTTTGCAATTCTTCCTCCTCCCTTGCTATGGACAGCAGAGGACGGAGGTGACAGGCTGGCCCAGGTAGATTCCCAAGATACCTCAGCAAAGATGGTTTGGGGACATCCAGATATCATGGCCGTGTTGGGAGGATAACAGAGCACATAGCTTACACCCTAAGGATCTGGGCTGTCCCGTGCTGAGAGCTGAGAGGAGGATGGATGACCACTCTTCTCTGAATGCAGCAGCCTACTCCAATGGAGGATGCACGAGTGCTCCCGCCTCTTGTAGATGCTTTGAAGAACAAGAGCTTTGTGCTTGGGAGAGCCCAGATTGCGGCAATGAGCGAGTGCTCGCCCAACAACTTCCTCCCACGTAGGCTGTGGCAGTGGCAGTTTGCCATTAAATTCCCAGACCAAGAAAATCTCGGCTGATTTCCCTCCTGCCAGAGGAAACACAAGCTGCATTGCTTCTGGCTGCAGCCCAGCTCTCCCCCCAGCTCCAGAGCCCTCCTCTCCTCTGGCTTGCAGGCACTTGTGGGCATGTAGTCAGAACAGGATTAGCCCCACAAGGAGTGGGGTTTTGCTGAATTCTGCCTTTTAGATTAAATCTGGACATGGTCACACTGCAAGTTTGAATATGGTTGAATTCAGACTGATGTGACTGAAGTCCCAGGGGGCGAGGGCTGGTCCCACACTCACACAGAGGCTGTAACGCAAGCCCAAAGCCATTGCTACGAGCCCTAGACCTACATCTTAATGGTCCAAAGGGATCCTCTCTGTGCACACCCCCACTACTAGATGCTGAGCTGGCACTAATTACTATTTTGCTAATTGCTCTAAGCTCCGCTGCCTTGCTGGTTTCCATAGGCAATGTTTAGCCATGGCTTTTGCTGAAGTGGGGGACTCTTCTTGGAAGCTTGATAAAATCTGCAGGGAGACACCTGCCAATCTTCATACGCAACATCTTTAATTTATTGGCAACATTTAGAAAAACGGGCTTCTATGCAGCATCAGTTGGACTTCATTAAAATAATAAGAGAGCTAAGTTAGTAAAAACAAACCTGGCCAGTTGGCAACCTCAGGCTTTTGTCAGGACTGATCTATGCTGGAAGATATAGATTTAGTCCATCTACAGTAATAAAGTCCCATGATCCCATGGTTAAAATGTCTTTTTCCCTGCTAGCTGATGCAATTCATTAATTATATGACATTTCCACAATGATTTCTCCAGAAGAAGGCCCTGGATGCCAAGGTTTACATTACATTTTCAATTACAAAGATATCCATATGGTGACTCTGCAGTATGTACAATGACTTTACATGCATCCAAGCCCTACTGCAATGCTAGCAGGGCTTGTGATGTGCTGGCAAATCCCTTTCTGGATATGGGGCTCTCACTGGGTTCCCACACTGGTTATGTGCTGGGGATGGCAACTAGGTGTTCCCTGCAGGAAAGGTGATGGGAGTTTCAGCACAAACCCTTGAGGTCTTTTGGCCCAACAAACTTTTTTAATAGCCTCTTGGGCTGTGAGGATGAGTTTAAATCAGCATTACAGCCCATCAATGGTCTGAAAAACCAGCAGTACTATGGGTAGGGTTTTAGACTAAGACAAAAGAGCTCAGCCCAGGCATGGATTTCCCAGGCAGGCTCCAAGGAGCTAGTGAAGGGTCAGAGCCCATCTCCCACTCCCTGCTGGGACCTCCATGTTCCCATTGTGACATCTCCTTTGTCCCAACACCCCTGTAGCAGGATCAGCCATGCAGATGCCCAAATGAGGAGCAAAGCTGCAGGGTGAGGTGCTGTGATGGATAGAGTTGGACAGAAGAGGGGGGATCCTGCTTTGCATGGTGCAGTGTTGGCTGCATTGGTATTTCTTCACATCAAGGCTAGTCTTACCCATATAGGATCGATTGCTGCTGTAGAAGCTGCTTAATTAACCACTAGTATGAAGGGTACAGGTTGTGATTCAAGTACTACTTGGTCTGAGGAAATTTATTGATTTGGACAGACCCCTTGGAGAAAACCTCATTCATAGTTCTCAGGTGGTTTGCAGCAGTTTGACACTCAATCAGCACCATATGAACCATCCTTGGTTCTCCCCAGCAGTTCTTGCCTGCCCCAAACATTGTGGCAATACAACTGGACCCTGAAAGGAAAGAACAGATTTTCCTTTGGCAGCACTGGTGTGTGGACACATACCGGGAAGCTGATTCCTAGCACTGTCAAACAGAAAATTTCATTTTTCCCAGGTCTGGACAGAGGATGTGTTCACGGCTTGTTCCCTTGCTTATCCCCGGTGCAGGACGTCCCTGGCCCTCCTGCCATGCAGGCTGCAGTGACGCTCCCTGTAGCACTTGGAGTCAGGTGTCAATGCTGTTTGCACAGTTGCACTCCGATTAGCTCTGCAATGCCTGTAACCTTAGAGCAGTAAACCAATGGCATATATATAGTTGAACAATTATATGTATTGTGACTAAATTTCCCCCTGAAGATCTCATTCACTACGTTAGAGTGAAAGGATCATAAAATGAATTAATAGCTGATTCACTGTATAATTTCCTAGTTCAATATACTTTAGTGTACCAGCTAAATGAGCCATACACAGCATTCAGCTCGGCCAGTTAACAGCTTTATCATTGAGATCTCAGGCTTAGAAATAAAAGCAATTCTTCTGAAGTAATTGCGTCTAATTAAAAGAAACATTTAAAAAGTGTAACCAAAAGGAATTCATTTCAAATGGAAAATTAATGCTGAAAAATAGCCCTGAGCTCTCTTGTCTTTGCTAATAGCTAAGCATTCTCAGAATAATTAAACTGTTTTGAAATGTTGATACCTTCCCCTGTTAGAAATGATAGCTGTGGCCCAACACATTAGCAAATCCTCAGCATGGCCCTGGCTGGTGATAGGTGTGGGGCTTTGGGTGGGCAGGGGAGATAAGGGGCAGCTGCCTGCAGGGGCGGAGGGTTCCCACCCTGATGCTGTTTCACCCTGCCATGAAGCAGGGTGTTGGCACCTTCGTTTCAAGTGGCGCTGCCCAGCCAGAGGAGCTGAACTCAGCGTGGCAGAGGTTTGGGAGGCTCTGTCAGATGCTGGGACTCTCCATAAAAGCAGAGGAATTAACTGAAAATAGCTCTCTGTTTAAAAGTGTGTGGACTTTGTCACGATATTTGGTCATCTCTGCAGCATCTCGGTTAGATGAAGCGTCAGGATGCATTCCCAGACGAAGCCTGTTCACTGCTTTTCTGTTACTTTTTCCATGAGCAAAAAGTGCAGCACTTTAACCTGCACCCCAAGAAGGTCCCACAGTAAATATCTGGTTTTGCAGAGTTCCTGGGTGGTGTTTGCGCTATGGCTGTGTGCCAGCCCAGCTGCTCTTGACAGAGAGGATCCTGGTTCCTTCAGGTTCCTCATTTGCTTCTCCATCACTTGCTCCTCTCCCTTTACTCGTGCCCGCTTTGGCAGGGAACCCTTCAAAGCTGGGTGTGTAGTGAAAATCCCACTTACATGCTGCCCTGCTTCCCTCAAAGCAGGCATGGCTGCAGGTGCCTCTTCCCCTCCCTCCACCCAAGGATTTGCTTGCAGGTGTCGGAGCAAATTAAATGTGTCCTGTGACATGGTGAGGATGAGCACAAATCCCACACATTGAGCAGGAGCTCTGTTTTTAATTCCCTCTGCTGAGCTAGGAATGCTTCTCTGATTAATAGTCTGTATCTGGCTGTACGGGGAGCCCCAAAGGGGTGGCTGTCAGGGTGGCAAGGATGTCTGGTGCCTAAAATAGTTGTTATAATGCTTCATTTGCATGGATCGAATGGCTGGGTGCTACCAACATAAGGGACCTGCTATAGCTGGTGCTGCCAAAATAGAGGTCATACACAGTGGGTGAGGAATTGCCAACAGAGATATAGGGCACAGGGAGCTGGCTGGGCACTCTAAAGCTGCTGCTGGGTGGTTTTGTTAGGCAATGCAGATTCCCCAGATTTGAATCTTTCTCTGGGATCTTTTTTCCTTACAGTGACTGTGAAGGCAGAAAAAAGTTTTGAAAATATCAGCATTTGGTTTCAGCATGTTTGTGTTAAAGCATTTGATTCTCATATTGAAGCAACTTTCCACTGGGAAACAAACACTGACAAAGTTGATTCCTTTTAAGTGTTAAAAAGACCAAACCCAAATACTTCTGACCCAAGCGACTTTTTTTGCTGGATGACCAGGACACAAGTGCTTTTGAGAATTCAACTTTATACTAGTTGAGGGAGAGAATTTGTTCTCTTAAAATCCTTGTGGGATGGGAATGTAGTTTCTCATGCTGCTGCAAGTGGGAAGCTCAGGGAATCCTTGGGTGTTGTTGCTGCTTATTGCCAGTACCTACTGAATTTGCTTTTATTATGTTATTTGGTAACTACAACAGAAGTGAGCATATTCCATCCAAGACTTTCTGTAAAACATTCCCAGCAAATTCTGTAAATGTACAATAATGTGGTATGTAAATACGCATTTATAGCATTGACCCTACAAAATAACCTGTGCATCTGCTGGCTTGTTTCCCTTTCCACAACATTGCACTGTTTCACGCATTTCCTTGATGTTCCTCTTCAAATTGCAGTAAATCAAAGTTTTCTCTCTTTTATTTTGGAGGCAGAGCAGAAGGGCAACATCTTAAGACAGGATTCTGCCTTGTGTATTGTAGCATGGTTTTATTTCACAAATAATACTGAAAACATCACAGCTTCTAAGGGAATGGGTAAAACTGGTCCCTGGTCTTGGCAGCAGGTCAGTGAAGGCCCTGTCCTGGCCAGCTTGCTCAAACTTCTGCCTCTTTTCTGGATGATCCAGAACTTTCTTTTTTTTTTTTTTTTTTTTTTTTTTTTTTTTTTTTAATTCCTGAGTGTTTCTAATTGAGCTAACATTATTAGAAGGTTTAAAAAAACCCTTTCCCAAATTCCCTTTGCGTTTCAGTAGCTCTTTAATATGCAAGGCAGCAAGAGATGAACTGGGTCTAATTACGAGTCCCTGGAGTAGCCAGTCAGAAAATGAATTGATGCCTTTTTCCTTATGAACAATGCATGTACCACAAATTAGAGGCGCCATCACCAGAGATTTAATTACAAAATATCATTACTTTCACACATCATTTCAGATTTGGCCTGATCAAATCAAAGTTGGGGGAGAGAGAGAAGGGGGGAGGCGGGCGAAGGGAAAAACTGCACCACTAGCAGGGTCATTCGTTCAGGGGTACTTGAATGCAGGAGGGAATTGGTGTTATTGAAGCTTCCCAAAAGGCAATTCTGCAGAGAAGCGGCGGCCAGGAGGAAATTCATTTCCTTTTCCAAGGGAGGCTCTAGGCAGCTCAGCTGTCCAGGGGAAAACATGGCATGAACACGGTGGCCGGGGCTGGGTGGGCTTTGCTGGGAGGTGCTGCCTAAAGACCATGGGCATGTCCAGCTCCATGGCAAGTCTGACCCTGCTTGGGGAGAGGGGGATTTTTTTTGTCAGGTAGGAAAAATGTAATGAAAAGAGCATTCAGTCTACTATCGCTTGGCTTTAGCTGGGCTTCCTCTGCCTCTGGCAGCAAAAGCTGTGTATGGAAAAATAAGGAACTAATCCCAAGATGTATCTAAGTGTACTTCAGGCATATACAGTGTACATTATCCTGTGTCATTTCTGACAAACCTTCCCAAAAACACAGACTCTGAAGCTAGCTATTTATGCCAAAGTGCGTGATGAATTTTGTCAAGAGGAATGACCGCCAAGGGAGGCCTGGAAACTCATTTGCTGCAGAGTTCAGCTTAGTATTGCAGTTTAAAGGTCATGGTGGTTACCAGAAAAAGGGTCTGGTGTGTGCTGGGAGGAGGGTTTAGTTTCTTTTGCTTCCCTGATGTCTGTTCACCCCTGAAGAATACAGAAGTGAGAATACTGCTCACCATCTTATTTCTAGTAAGGTGGGCCCATCTCTGTGGTGGGGCATCTTTATAGCTTGTGTTGCTTTTTAAGCAGAGCAATTTGGAACAAGCACAATCAAAAGCAGTCAGTAGTTCCTGTCCTGCAGGTAAACCTTGAAAACCTCCTTCAAGCCAAGCTCCCAAGTGAGAGATCCTCCTTTTTGGTCCATGCCCACTGAAAAGGAGTAGTGCAGTTTGCAACTTGGAGTGTGACACTTGGCTGCAGGAAGGTTTCTGGGCTTGATGACCGCATGCCAAAATAGAAAATCTGGTGAATATTCAGAAGCTGAATCATTCCAGTGCTCTGGACTCACCATAGCAGGGATGGAAATGTCAGAAATATCCCAGTAAAACAAAGTAGCAGCCCTGTAGTGTCTAATGTGTCCCTGAGTGATTGCCATAGCAGACCAATGCTATGGCAGCAGAAATCCTTTTTTTTCTGCCTTGAGAAAAAAGTGAGGCCATTTTCCTTGCAGAGTGACACCTGTCTGGTGCTGATTTAAAGGGCTGGCTGTTGAATAGGGTCATTCATACTGAGTTGATGCCATAAAGCCAGTCAGCAGCAAATGCGGGTGCTTGGGATGGGAGGGCAGGACGGCTGCTCAGCCCTGGGATGATTTACAGCCCCTGCATCCAGCCTAGACCATGGGCTGTGATTATTTCTCAGCCGGACGCACAAGCCAATCGTTTCAAGAAGCTAAAATGCTCCTCAAAATTTATGAGGAAAATGACGGCTTGTTGAATACATGATGTAGCGAGATGTAGTTTTACATTAACTTAAGAGGCATTTATGGGGCAATATTCATCTTCTCTGTATTATGGCAAGTATAATATGAGAGGATGCTATGTCATGGGGATATGAGACCTGACAGATACGATGTACACAGAGAGAGACCATGATGAAACGGAAAAAGGCAGGAAGAGCCAGAGCCACAGGCTGAATGGGGATGGGACAGGAGAACAAGGCCATTGTGAGAATGGGAGATGCCACCCATGTCCTCCACCAGCAGAAGCTGAAGTTGCTCCATTGCTTCCATGGAGCCACATGGATACCCACCAGCTGAGGACATGATCCAGTAATTACAGCCCTGAGGATCCCCTCATGACTCAAGGTCAAACCCCACTCACCACCCACTCTTGTAAACGCTGCTCAGCTTTGTTTTGTGGTTCAGTGGAGGAGTGATTCAGGGCGTGTAATGTGCCTGCTAATTCTAGTGAGTTGTTGTACAGGTGGCAATAAGGGCTTGGACCACTGCGAATGAGCTGTGAATGCATGGGCATGTTACAAAGAGAAAAATGATTACTTCTGACAATATTCTATCTAATGATTGGACTTTGCCATACAAGTATATAGGCTGAAAAAGGTTGTGTGGTCTCATGGAGGAAGTAACAGACTCCCTTGGGAACTTGGTAGAAAGGCATGTATATCACTGTTAGCTAAATATAGCTGGGTACTTGCAGAGCTTGTTCCAGCTGGCAAACCAAGCAGCTTCCTTTCTCTCCTGTCTGTCGCACATCTGACGTCGCTGACTGTTCAGCACAGGCTGAGCTCTAGAACTGCTCCAGAGTAAGCCTCCCCGTTTTAGCCTAGCAAAATTGTAGCTGAAAGTAATTCCAAGACTTTTTTTTTTTTTTTTCCCCCCTTGCACTTAGCTGCTGGCAAAATTTTGCACTAGAAACTGTTTGACTTGGTAACAGAGATCAAACAGCTAGCTAACTGGAGCTGTGAATTTAAGTAGTGTCCTTGGTGCAAGCCCTGACCCTGTGGTGTGCTACCCCAGGCACCCAAGGAGGGCCTTCGGGCTGCGTCCTTACTGTGTATAAGCACAGGCAGTTGCAAGGCACATGAGTCATTGGTGTGGCCAAATACTACAGTAAGTGATGCAGGGAAAGGCGTTTTTCCCTGACACCAGGGATGCGTGGCTGTATGTGCCTGTTCCTGCCAGCCCAGTAGTGTTTGGGTTAGCACTGGGCTCATGGTCCCTTGCAGAGCTGGATCCAGAGGTTGCAGAGCAGGGCATCCAGCTGATGGGATCACGTGCAGTACAACCATCATGTAAAACTACAGTTGCAGTGGGATCTTGATCTCCATAGGTATTCCTCCCTGGGCATTATGTGCAGGCAGGGGTGTTAAATTCTGGTTTTTTTCTTTGGTATCATGAAAACACCAAGCAGAGCTGTGAGCCCTGCCTTAAGGAAATAACGATTGACTTTGGAGTAGTGGCTAATCACCAAGAGACCAAAGAGCTGCTTGTGCAAAGCCAAGGGTCTCTGCATCTCTGATTCAGCTCCTTCCTCTAAGAGAACTGCAGTGCTTCCCCTCCCCTGTGTCTGACCTGTCTGTTCCTTGGGAGGAAGGGATGTTGCTCCCTTATAGACTTTCTCGCCTTATTAGATAAAATGGGTCAAAACTGCTAGACTTTGTGAGTCAACCTGGGGTGAATATGTGGATAGATGGCAGGATCCACCTTAATCTGCTAACTTCACTGCTCCCCAACCTCTGCCTTTTTGAAGATTTTAGCTGACCTTTATCAGTAAGGCTTATAGCTTTGACAGAGTGATGTTGTTAGGAAAAATAAAACCAAAAGGTTGTATGGTGGCTGTGTTGTCCTTTCTTGATATCAGGTGGGACCAGAGCACCAATAACCAAGAGCAATGCAGGGTTAGTTGGAGAAGGCTGGAAGGTTTGCAGGAGCTGTAGCAGCCAGGCACAGGGAGATGGGCTGAGGCTGGAGGAGATGCCTAGAGAGGTGCCTGGGTGTGGAGGAAAGGTTGCAGAAGCCATGCTGAAGAGGTAGGAGAGCAAGATGATGTATAACACCCATTACATTGGAGAGAAATTAAAAGGATTGATTGATATCAATTATCAGGTACAATTTGTTGCTGCACAATTGACACGTTAATCACCTCCCTGCTGCATTTCAGCATGGCAAGATTTTTGACCAATTTGAAAGGTTTACAGCAACAATATGATGCTGATTTATCTCTCCTTAATAAAAAAGTGATCAACTGAAACCTGCATCCATCATTCTGTTTATCACTCATGGTGATTTATTAACTAATTATACTTACAGTGGGTCTTTTTCTATAAGTATGGATAACAGAGTGATGCAGTGTCAGTGCAAGTCATAAATAATGCCAGAGTACAGTATGTTTAATACTTACTCCTAGGACCAGCCCATAACAAGATGCCTTGATTAAGGTAAGCAGAAGGCTTCGTTTGTCAGGAATGGTCCTGAAATTGCACATTGGGGAAACAAGTCTATTTCTCATGTTTCCAGCACTGGACACTGCACAAATGTCTCAACCATGTAATTCAGATTAGGTGAAATGCTCCCAGCTTAGCCATTTTTATAGTCATTTGCAAATCCTTGCCAGACTTCATTGTATCCTGAGACTGAATAGCATCATGGTGTTTCAGAACCGAGGTCTACAGAGCAAGAATCAGCCACAAATGTAAGAAAAAGTGACTTCACTGTGCATTTTAAAACAGAGGTGGGAAGCTGACAAAAATTAGAACTTCTCCAGCCATCATAAATGGAAAAAAAGGACTTTTTTGTTGTTTTTAAGTGACAAGTTATGAAGACCCTAAATCAGTTTAATCCATCGAAAATACCTTTTACAACACTTGTAGGTTACGGTAATTGGCTAATACAGGCTCCTAGGATTTCTGTCTTAACAAAGATGTGGTCAGTTCCCTTGCCTCGTGCAAGAGAACAATGATGTGACTCTATTAAACAATTATACCTGGTAATCATGTAATCTCAAGGAGAACACAGCTTCTCAAATGACACATCAGACAGCTGTGTGCTGTCTTTCCAGGCTGTGCAGCTCAGAAGAGGTGTGTACAATGCCCTCTCCCTCCAGAGAAGAGATGTTATGAAGCATATCACCAGGGTGATGGCATTGTCACTGCAGAGCTGCTCTGGCAGAACTGGCTGTGTATTTTGGGGTGTTTCTTTAAAAAATCCTGCAGAACTCACTTGCATTTCCACATTCTTATTAGAGCAATACAAGACACCAAGTGTCCAGGGCTGCTCAGCTTTAATGTCATTTTTCTTTTCCTGAAATCAATTGGGAAGTACTCTTTGCAAATCCCAACCTTAAACTCATTGTGGTTCTGTTGGGAAAGTAACTCTAAAAAGGGCAGTAGGTGTCTGTGTGGCTCCAACACTCTCCAAAGCACTGTGCCTGAGCCTGATGTGTCCTGTGCTTGATTGTAGTGGTGCAGCAGGACTTCTTGGCTTCCCCTTTTTCTCTTGCACATCACTATTCTCCTGCTGGGGTGCAGAAGCTGGGGCATCAAATCTGCTCTGACAGACTGCAACTCTCCCCAGCCTCAATTTGTCTTGCCAGTTGAGGGAGCAGTGGTCCAAATTTTTTTCCTTCGGTATCTGTGAAGATGGGGTCAAGTGCCAGCTGCTTCCTCCAGCAGAAGGCTTGAGGGTGCCAGAGAGGATAACCTGGGCAAAGCTGGGGTGGGTCTGGGTGCAGGGGAGTCCCTCACCCTGCTGCCTGTCACTGTGCAGTAGACCAAATATAGTTGTAATCCAGTTTCCAACCTTTTGATCTTAGGCCAGAACCATCTGCTTAAATTTCTCATCTTGATGTGGGCCCACAAATGCATTTATAGAGTCCATTCTTTCTCCTAATCTTCTACTAAAAATATGATTTCTCTTGGTAAGAACAATATTCCATTACCTTGAAGTTTTTTCTTCTTTTTCCATCACTGGACTAGGTCCATGGTGACTATCCTGGGTCTGGACTTCCTTGTCTTTGTCTTACATAGGTATAGACCATATGAGATTCTTTCTTTTTGGTATTGATTGATATCTGTAATTAAGAACCTCATGTAAATGCAGCTTATTAATGGCTATTTTCCCATTACCCTGGTACCTTGCTCTCAGCATTGCCATTGACCTACTCTGTGGACTTGTCCAAGTCTCATTGCTCTACTACTCAAAATATTAGGTGTAGCACAAAAGTTCTTTGGGACAGAGACTCATATTCTGTGTTTGGACGATGTCTGTGAGATCTCAAACTAAGCCTCTCTTTTCCCAGCCCAATAATATCTATCTGCTTTGTGATTACAGCTTGCTTGTCCAGTGAAATACAGCCACTTCTGGCATGGAGCAGCAGTGGCTGATCATCATGTGGCAACACGAAGCTGTATTACAGGAGGCCAAACAATAACACCATCCCAGATTACAAGTGCAAAGGGAAGTGAGGGGATGTAGGTGTGATTAGCACATTAACAACAGAATCCATAACCAAGAGGGAACATTCAAACCAGCAGCAAATAATTGTTAAATCACTACACAATTCGTAGTTGTTTAAAATCAAAGCAGGAATCCTGCAAAAAAAAAAAATCCCTGTTTGAAAGTGCTTTTGCAAGGCTGATCGGCACAGGCACTGCTGTATGAGTAGGAGTGCAGCTGCAGAGACACTGCAAAAATTACCCAGTACCTCCTGGGGGAACAAACAGTGACAGATCCATAATTTATAGGGGGCAGTCGGCCCTCAATAATTAGGGCATAATTTACACTGGGCGGGTTTTGTGGTGGGAGGAGAGAGGCAGTTTTGTTTGTTCTCCTGTTCCTTCCCTGGGCATGTATCCCGGAGCTTGGAGGGGAGAGGATGCTCCTGCAGGCAGACCTGGCCTGACCCAGCGTGGCAGGGCTTGGTACATCCCCTCCCATCTCTCCCTCAAGGGCATGAGCCCATAATGACTATTTTGCAGGTTTTTCAGATGGAGAGGTCGATTTTTCTGCTCTGATCCTTGGCACAGCTCTTCCCCTTTTGGTGATTAATCCATGTCATCTCTCCTACACCAGAGGCTCAAAGCGTCCCCACGAGCCTCTACCATAACTCATCTTGTGCATCTCAACAGCCCGTCTCAGTGGCTTGAGCACATCTGTGCCCTACAAGGGGCTTGGCACCTCCTTCCCATCACCAGCCTCAAGGCCTGGGGCAGTGGTAAAAATAATGCAATGCTTGTTCTGCTTCCTAGCCACGGAGCTGCCTTGCAGCCAGGCTGCAGCTCTCCTGTCCTCATGGCTGCCCTTGCCTCCTGCCCTGCCTGGGCTTGTAGGGTTTAGTATCAGCCACCTTCACTTTTCCTATTTACAGGCACATCTTGTCCCCAGGGCCACCTTTCACGGACAGGACATGGCTGTGCTTTGGGTGCAGAGCCAAGCAAAGCCCATTTCCACCGAGGGACCCAGCTTGTCAGGCTTTGCAGGACACCAGGGAGATCCAAGGAGAAAAAGTCTTAATGTACCACAACAGGAGCTAAAGAAATCACGAGTTGCAGGGTAGGTGCCTCCCTGATGTGCATGAGAAGGGGGATCACCGTGTAGACTTCTCAGTAAATCTGTGCGCAAGCTGTCACAGTGAGGAAGAACAGGAGGCCAGTATCTTATTTGCAACATCTCATGCTTAAAGCTAAAGTGTGTCTTTAGAGCTGTGTAAACCAAACTAATAGGATCTACAGATCTAAAACTGAGGGAGGGAGATCCTCAGGACCTTAGCCAAAATGTAGCTCTGGTAATTGCCTCTTCCTTCCTAAATTAGCCCTGTCCTGATGACACTGGATGAAAGCTTTGCTGCCTACCCCATCCTGTGGAGCAACACTGCTGCAACGGGTCAGCCAGCTCTGCCCTGTGGGCAACAGCGGTGAGGGGGTGAGAAGCCCCAGGCTGAGCACCCTGTGTCGGTCTGGCCAGCAGCGCACAGCAGTGTGACAGCCACCAACGTGCAGTGGCAGGACGGGCAGGATTGTTCCCCGCCAAAGGCCACCTTGGCCCTGCTGGGGCAGCAACAGCAAAGGAGTTAAATTTGATTTCCTCATAGGGAAGAGGCTTGCAAGGGAGGCAGGAAAAAAATTACTTAGCTTCATCTTTCTCCCATTTTAGAAAAATTAATTTTTGAGAAAGCTCCACAGTTTCACTATTTCTGGTCCCTAAATCACGCAGGCTGACAGCCTGTCCAGGGCTATTTATTGGCTCCCTCGCAGGGAGCCATCTTCAGCCAGCTGGGGCTTCATCTGAAGACCGCGAGTGCCATCTTCTGGGAGTCCGCAGCCGTACTGTCCTCTCCCTCCCTGCAGCCTCCCGTGGTTATGCCATAAATCTCGATTCCAGAGGAAAAAGTTTCGCTACAATAAGCCTCACCCTTGAGTTTCCCACTGCTGTGTGCCAAAGTGTCACCAGCTGTGGGGGCAGCACGTTGTCCTTGCACTCCTGGGGGAAACTGAGGCAGGCAGAGAGACATGAAATAAAGCAGCCCCTCTGCTCTCCCTCAGATGCAGAGGGAGGTCTGGGATGTTACGTGGCCTCTGAAATACCCAAGAAGCTCGGGATCTGGAGGTGCAGGTGTGCCCCAGGCTTGATCTCAATTTGGAGCTCTTTTCTAGTATCAAGTAATCAACAGAAACCTCCCATCTCTTTTCACTGATAATTTTCTATCAAGGAAAGTTGATTTTCGTTTTTGCACAAAGATTTAACTCCAGAATTGTGCACTTTAAGATACCCCTGGAGCATCACAAACTCCTAGCTGAATCCCAATGGTGGGCAACACTGGAATTAAACTGTTTGCTGAAAATGAAGGAATTGCCTGAGGTGGAGTATGGGGCCGTGAGGCTGCAGACAGAAGGTGGTCAAAGTGTCCCAGGAAAGGAGATGGAGGCAATAAACTGGGGACAGAGCCCCTCTTGCAGAGGTTTACAAAGGTTTTAGTTTGTTTTTCTGTAGAACTTATCGAAGCTTTTTGCTGAGGTTTGATTTATGATAGAGGAGGGGGCAGTTCTGCCTGTGCCAGCCCTGCCAGAGCCAGCAGTGGCACAGAAGGTGCTGCCAGGCTGGCCCAGAGTGATTGCGCTTGTAAGAAGCCAAAGAACTGGCCTTTTCAGTCAACGTGGATTTGTTGGCATATGGTACAGCGATTCCCATGGTTAAAGGTCGGGCAAACGCTCCCCTGGTGCTACTAAGCCTGTGTGGGAAAAGCGGATGTGTGTGGGTGATGGGATGTCAAAAAAATACCACCCCTCACGGTTGCAGCCCCTATAGCAGTGCACAGTTCAGTCCACACAGCAGCACGCAGACACTACAGCAGCGTGCAGTCCTGGGTGGCAGCGTGCAGTACGTACAGCGTTGTGCAGTACGTAGAGCGAGGTGCCGTGCGGTTTGTAGAGCACTCTGCAGTCCTTAGGGCAGGACACAGTGCGTCCAGCAGCGCACAGTCTATAGGGCACTGTGCAGTATGTACAGCAGTGTACGGTGCGCACACCAGCACGGTCAGTGCCACACGATGGTGCTCGGAGCTCTCGCTCCTGCTTTCTCTACAGGCCAGCGCTGCTGGAGCTTTTTCCATCTGCTCAGGGATTACTCCTGTGTCCCTCCTGAGCCAGCGGAGGGACTCCAGTAGAGAGTCTCAGACGTGGCATGAATTCCTTTTTGCTGTCTGCCTGGTTCTCCCCATTGGTGGTTCCTGCCATGGCCCAGGGAAGGGTGAAACCTGCTGTGCAGCAGTGCTTGTGGCAAGGGAGTGTGCTGGTCCATAGGGTGACAGTCCCTCAGCAAGGGCCTCTGCTCCAGGCCACCACATAATGGCACTTATCCTGGTACATCCCAGCTCTGCCACCCTTCGTGTCAGGTGCCCCGCAGCATCTAGGGAGATGCAGTCCCATGGACGCCACCTCTGCAAAGTGGCAGAGCCCTCGGGCAATGACCCTGCTGACATGTCTAGTTTGGGAGTCTTCGATTGCCAGCTGCTCTGTTACAAGCTTGGGGGTATCTCCACACCTTCATGCAGCAGCTGGATCCCTTCATTCTGTGGCTGTAATGGGCTTAGAAACCTATTCACTACCTTGCTACAAGCATGGACCCAGTGGATCCGAAGGAATCTGGGTGAAAATAAGGCCGGAGGTGTTCTCTGGAGATTGTGTCACTCAACCTTCCCTGCAGCAGTATCAGCCCTCTGTCAGAATGAGAGACCAACTTGTTATCCAACCTTATAGCAAAGGTCCCCCTGCAGCAGTGCTATTCTGCAGCCTCCCTCAGCATCAATTCTGTCACTTCACTGGCTTTACCAGTAGGATAAATCTTTGGACCGTGTGGATCCATCAGGTCTCAGTGTGGGAGTAAGAGGCAGGCAGCTGAATAGCAAAAGGTGGAGATGGGGAGTGGTGGAGCTCCACATTAAGTGTGTCCAGGAGCACCCATCCACCACCACAGTGCAAAAGAAAACGTGGGAAGATGTAGCCCAGTTTGGGGGTTGGGGTTTTTTTTCTTCAAGTAGAAAGTTAGTTTCCCTTGGCAGAGAGTAGTCAGTATTGGCCTCTGGTACTGGAAGGGACCGGAGGTAGAAAACTCGAGCTCAGCTCATCTTGCTGGCCTTCTGAGCAGCTGATTTAAGCTGTGTTTGAAAAAGAAAGCATGTGTAGTCAGAGCTGTGTGTTTCTGCTCTGCAAACAGGGCATTTCAGACTGAACCCTGGTATATTTTTGACAGACGTACAAATAATGATGGGGCAGCTCATGGCTACAGGGGATGGGGATAAGGAATTCAGTTAATGCTGGAACAGAGCAGGGATGGCTTGAGTGGATTCTAGGGTGATGATTTTTGAAGGAAATAGCAAGTGTTAGCGGTTCAAAGCCCCTTGTCACAGATTTCAATATTTGATTTCATTAAACTCTGCAAATATCCTCTTATGTGATGAAAGCTAATGATTTTCTTAAAGATAAATCTCCCCCCCCCCCCCCCCCAACACTCAGTGCTTACCGCTTTGCTGGGGCAGGGGGAGAATCACGTGAAAAAAATCGTGCAAAATGTGCCTGTATCCTTCTGACTTTTGATCCAAACAACAGCTGAACTTCAGGTGAGTTTGGAGTGAAACCAGAGTCCCTCTCCAATCTGTGCTGGAGAAAAGGGGAAACAGCATCTAGCAAATTCAGTCCACCTGTGGCCCAAAGGCTACCTGGAAGCAGGCAGTGCCCTCTGCAAAATGATGACTCAAGTGATGTCTGCAAGGCAGTTCAGATAAAACTTGGTGAGGTTTTCGGAAGAATGATTGCAGCCAATAACACCATAGGCAAGATTTGAGAACAAAGGCTTTTTCTCATGAGTTAGCAAAAGCAATGCTAGCTATTCATGATTTATGCCTCCCTCATAAATTACATTTTAAGACTAGGATTCTGTGTCATCAGAAAAGATACATTTTATTTTTATATAGCATATTTAACACACACTTAAGGAGAATGATGGTGTTGTCAGGGGTCTGGGGTGATAGGGAGGATTTTTTTTTTTTTTAGGTTTTGTTGTTTTTGTTTTTTTTTTTACCCAGAAGGGTTTTAGCCTGTGAAGTTGGGTAAGGGAAGTTACGGCAGAATCACCAGCTAACAGATTTAGGGGAGGAGGCAGAGGTCAAAGGGAGGGGCACAGTGCACAGAGATCATCCATGTGCAGGAAGAGGCTGCCATGGGAAAGCTGTGGCAGATCTGGCCCCTGGAGATGTCAGATCCCACATGTAGATCAGAGAGAGCCCTTTCCATGGTGTCTACGCTTTCCTCTGCTCCCTGCCTAGCCCCTCACCCAGCTATAGTTGGAAAGAGCTCCAGGGTTCAAGCTGTGGTTGGGTACCCCTGGCTGTACCTCCATGGGCTTGTCACATTGGCACTGACAGGTTCTGCCTTGATGTGGGAGATGGTTGTTAAATTTGCTACCGTGAATTGCCCAAAACTGACCTTGGGTCATCCAGGACCCTGGTCCATCTCTGTGATGGCTCTCTGAGCTCTCCGCATCTTGGGTCACTGGGTGGTGTAAGAACTGCAACTTCTGTATGTTTAGGGGTTCTTAAAACTCTTATCAGTGACAGGATGCATCCTAGTGGCTCAGAAATTGGGAAGCAATAAGCCAGGCATGTTTGAAAATGAGACTGTTCTCTCACACTGCAATGCTAGCCTCATGATGCCATCACTGGAAATCTATACCAATGTAGTCCAAGCCTTTTTCTTCTCCAAAGTTTCCAAGATGACTTGAAAAAGCGAGGCATTCATTGAGTAAAGATGTATTCATTCAACAGCTATATTTTCCTCCTATTCCTCTCAGATTTTGTCTTTATGAGCCAGCATGTGGCTTGTTCTAACAATGAGGGGGGTTGGTTGCTGGTTCCCAGTCCCTCAGCAGATGTAGCCATGACTTTTGCATGACATTTTCTTCCGAGGCTGGGGTAACGAGCTCCCCAAGATCATTGCCTTTCACTCCGGAGCCTGCAGGGAAGCAGCTGGAACAGGCAGTGACATAGTGTTGGGCTAAGTGTGGGTGCAGGTCACCCCACAACTTTGACGGGACACCCCGGGCAGCAGATGGGTGTCCCCCTTTCCTTTGGCTTTTTTCTTCCTCTCAAGGGCTGAACCTGCCTCCGATGTGCTGCTTTGCCTCTCTCCGGCGGAGCGGGGAGCAGCCCTGCTGCAGCCCCTGTCCCGATGGCTCTACACCTCCCTTCCCAAAAGAACTTTCGCAAGCTGGATTTGCAGAGATTTGTTTTTATAAACTTTTCCTGCCTGTGCGGCAGGTTAAAGAGCTCTGAAAGGGAAGGAGGGGAGAACGGCATATTGGGTCATCTCCATGGGAACGTCGTGGGAAGATTGATACATGCCCCGAGAGGCGGGTGCAGTTATTAGCATGTTCCAGATCCTTTCCTGCAGCCTTCCCCCCCCCACCCCCTGCTGAGGAGGAAGAAATAGAGTGTTTTCAAGGAGGAAAGAATGTGAACATCTGAAATAAAAGCAGCATCACAGATCCCAGCCCTTTCTGGCAGCGGGTCTCTGTTACACACCACGAGCAAGCGCTTTCCACGGCAGAGCTTGAGAGCTCCAGCAGCCATCAAAACCAGAGGGAGCCAGGCCGGTTTGCCCAGGAGAGGACAACCCTGCTGGCACGGTGAGGTGGTACCAGCCATCGCCAGTCGGATGCAGAGCGATGGTGCTTGGCAAGGCGTGGGGAAGGAGAGCAGCTGGAGCAGCTCTTTGGTGGCCATGACCACTTGGTGCGACGGGTGTCGTCTCCTCTCCTCATTGCCCACATCTTTCCACATCATATCGTCATCTGAGAACAGTGAGACGGACTGCAGCTCAGTTTGGTGAGCTGAGCAGAGATCTGAGCACCCAAATCTTTCTGGTGCAGCATTAACCCGGAGCGTCAGAGGAAGCCAGCTCATCTCCCTGTGCCTCAGTTTCCTCCCAAAGCTCTGTTCTCCCTGACCAGCGCCGGGGACTGCCAAGAGCCTTCACATATGCTAACCATTTTCAAGAGTGATGGTGGGCTGAAGACAAGCCCTTCAGTCTTGCTGGAGCCAAGAATGAGAGACCAGATGGTGCATGACCTGACAAAGCCCCCTGTGATCTTCTGTTTGTTATTCTCCTAGAAGCACATTGCCCTGGGAAAAAGCCAAGGGTTTTTTTCCAGGACCCAGACTCTTTTCATGTGTAATAACAACTGTACCTACTCTGGCCACACGCATTGCTCACATGAGGCCCTCTTGCTGCTGCAATAAGGTTTTTGGGTGCAGGGGGGCTGGTGAGGTCTCCTAGAAAACCAGGCTTTAGCTCAGCATTCAGCTCCTCTGGGGCACGGCTGCAATTACCCCCCTGTCCCATGTTTGTAGAGCACCTAACAAGAAAGAGTCCCAGCTGTGACAGTCCTCCCATGGGTGTTACTCCAAAATTACTAGCAACAAGAATATTTTTCAAATAGAAGCCTCTGCTCTGGGCTATGTAGTAATTAATCATTAATAAATCATAACACTCAGGAGGAACTTGAATGTTGTAAAGCTGATTTTAAGAGCTTGTCTAAGTGGACCTGATTGCAGAAGCAGATCTGTAACATGCTCCTCAGGTGGAGGGTGTCTGCTTCCATCCCACCCCAATTAATTTCTGTCAGGCAATGAAATTTGGTTGGCCAGTCTCTGCGGGGCAGGAGATCAGTCTTGGTATCTCTGTGTGCAGCATGGTCACGATTGAAAAAGATCAAGGCATGCATTTGCAATAATAATAATAATGTCCCCAGAGTGACATTTCAAATGCAAATGAAAAGAATAAAAATATCAGTTCCTGTTACAACTTTGCTGCTGTAACCAAATCCAAGTGAGGACCTGAAGCTGTCCCGTCTGCCTGCCTGGCAGCAAAGCTGTGATGCTTTGTTTATTTTCATTCCTAGCCCAAGCAGCAGAGGACTTGGCCATGAGCTAAGAAACAAGACGAGGACCTGGGGCTGAAGACAGGGTATCATGGTGGCATTTACCAGATGCTAATCCAGTATCAGGCCTGCAAAGCGAAGGGTGATGGGAGCTACGTATGGTGTGACTAATAATTAACCCACCTCCCCGAGAGCTCCATAGAGCCTTATAGTGAGCCCATGAACCCACCCTGGCCGGGGATCGGCTTCACTCCGGGGGCTTCGGCTGTCAGGGCTCTGCCAGGCGTAACGTGCTCCCTCCTCCTGCCGCCAGCACTGGGATGGGAAATGCTTGTGGCATGGGCCCAGCAGGAACGATTTCTTGTAGTTTTGATTTCAGTCTTAACAGTTGTTGTTCGTCTGCAATATCTAACTGCATCCCTTCTCTCTCCCTGTGTTAATAGACAGAGTTTCCGTACCTTCCCTTCAAAGATGTGACGGTGTTGGGTGTTTGCTGGTGTGTTTTGTTGCCTTTGCACAAATGCACATAGAGATATATATACACCTACCGGGGACATTTTTTCATCAAAATTACAGTATCATTCAGTTTTAATTTTTTAGTTAGAAAATTTATGCACAGTTTGTGTGTGTCCTTGGAAGTTAGAGGGACTGGGGCGCAGAGATTTGGGCCAGTTTGAGCCCAGAGCCGTGGGGCTGCCTTCATCCTGTACACAAGGCAACACCCCCCCTGCCCCACACAGCCCCACTCCTTGGTCACACAGTGAGTTTTCTGGAAATTCAGAAGCACATATGTTAATCAGTTTATTAATTGCAAAAATAGCCCTTTGATATTTATCACTCAGGATCAGAGGTTGGCTAGCTGTGGGAAAAATTGGCAGCTGGGGAGCACAGGCAGGATTTATGGTCGCAGGGCACATGGAGGTAGCACTTATTTGGGCCATGCTCCCAGTAGCTTTTAAGCCAAGACAGAGCTCTTAATCTGAACACACATTTTTTGCAGCAAAGAGATTGTCTGAGAATGAAACTGGTGATTTAAAAAACAGAGGAAAAAAAAAAAGGAATTGAAACTGTGTAGGCTATTTTCAGCCACCAAGATGAATGAAACATAAAAAAATAAAACAGGTTGCAAGTTTTGAATGCTAAAAAAGATCAGTCTGAAAGCACGAAAATCCAAGCAGGTGCTGTCAGCTCCAAGCACTGACAAGGCAGGCTTTTTTGCTGGCAAATAGAGGAAGATTTCAGCAGACACACGCGGGACAACACAAATCTGCTCACCTACAGGGCTCTTTAATTATCAGTGGAGACCTGCAACACGTTAACTGCTTTGCTGTTGCTCCTTATTCCGGGCTCCTAAGGCTGGAGGCTGCTGATGGAGCCACTATGAGGGCAGATCAGACCTGCAACCCTACTACAAAAGGCTGCAGCAGAGACCGGTAGAAAAGGAGTTAATGCATCAAGTGAAGTGAGAGAAGGCAATCTGCAGCTCAGCCCTGTGCCCCCCCCCATGCACATGGTCATCCTCACAGTCTTCCAGCCTCTTGCTAGTCCTCATGACTTTTAACTTTGTTTACCCCTGCATGAAGCAGGGAGAGATGATCAGGGTGAGGGGGCAATTGGGGCTATGAGGAAAGACGGCTTCCCCAGCGTAATAAGAACTCAAGACTTCTACTCTCCAGGACCACCGTCCTCTCCCGTAGCCCCCCGCACCAATTCAAGAGAGGAAGCCACGTACAGTAATTTGGAAACAAATCTGAGCTGCCCATTTCCAGGTGTTGCCCTGAAAATTCACTTTCTGCAGTGTAGTGCCACCACGGGATGTGCGTGGGTGGGTGGAGGTCTGGGAGGGCAGGACCTGCTGAATGCTCCAGCCTTGGTGCACACCGCTCGTGGCTGACCCAGCTCTTGGTGACATCCATGGCAAGAAGGAGCTGCTCCAGCACAGGCGATGGAAGGGCAGCACTTACCCGATGGCAGCAGGAGACAGCCAGGCTCAGGGGTCTCCGTTTCCACCCCACCTGTCCTTCAGTAAGCGATGAGCTGGTCCCAGGGAGCCAAGAATGGGTTGTGTCCTCAGCTGGGAGACACGAGGCTGCAGCCCAGCAGTGGACTCGGTGTTTGACCTGCGCTGCAGCGTCTGACCGCAAGCAAGCTCACGTGTGCTGCTTGCCTTTCCCCTGGGTGGTTCAGGCGATGGCAAGTTAATCATCCGCTGGGCACTGAAGGGGAAGTGAAGGCAGCTCTGCTGCAGCGAGGGCCAGCTCAGTTTCAGAGAGAGGGCAGAAAAGCTTTCAGAAAGATGATGTTGGTGAGAGCTGAGCTGGCTCTGCGCTGAGGTCCCTGCACTGCCTGCCCAAACCCAGGCAGACGGGTGGTGGCAAGCCAGGTCCCAAAGTCTCAGCACTGAGCTCTGGCTGCTCAGCCTTGCAAGCCCAGGCAGAAGCCTCTTCTCTCACTGCAGAGCTGCTCTCTGTATCATGCTTCTGAGCACATCTGCTGGGACTTACTCAATCCAGATGTTTGCATGGGGCTGTTCCTATCTATAACCCTCCTTGCACCTGAAAGCTGATTGCGGGCAGATCCCTCCATCAGGCAGCAGCGCTAGGACCCAGAAAAGCCCCTTCAAGCACAAAGCCCATGCTAATAGGAGACTGGAGGCCCCAAAGGTCACAGAACCGAGGGCCAAAGAGATTTCCAACCGGCTGCACTTGTATTTGGGGCATCTCCTGCCTTTGTCAATGACTGTGACCGTCAGCTGCTCCCAGGGCCAGGTCCCAGCCCAGTGCCTGGCCATGGGCGTTCCCTGTCCCTGCCTAAGGATAGCGGTGTGATGGGACACGATTGTGGTGATGCTGGTACGGTAAAAATGCAGCACCCATCCTCTCTGGTTGGTGCTCCCCTCCTGGGACATGTGTGATTCATTGTGGTGGAATGATCCTGGTCAAAACAGGAATAGACTGAACAAAAAAGGGCAAAAGTACCTTTTCACCCACAGATTTGTGTTCATGCTCAGGGGCCAGCACAGATCCTTTTCTGGCTGAAGCAGAAAACACTTCCAAGAGCCCTGCACCTCCAGTCTCTTGCTCATAGCAATTTGGATTGGTGCTATCCAGCTGCATTATATTTAAATTACCTGTTAAGCAATTGCAGTACATGGTCTTAAGCAATGTGACCACATCCGATTGCTCCAGGGGTGCCTGTATCGGCCTGTGTGTGCTGACGGCACTAATGCTTTTTGCCCTGGTGACTACACAGACGCACAAACAGAGTGGCTGGGGCTTTTACAGGCTTTGCTAAGGTTTATTAGCTTTTATAACGGTCGTGAAAATAATTGGATCTCAGACACGCGCCAGCAATTTGGTACAAAGGAGCAAAAAAATGAGGCCAGATGAGGTGTAAATCAGGAGTAACTCCAGAGCTGCTGGTGAGGTTTGAGCAGAGCAGGGTCAGCTGGCATGGCAGAGCGCGGTGAGTCCTGGTGATGTGGTGGGGTTTGGGAAGGGTCCCAGTGTCTGTCCGTGGTGCAGTCTCACAGTTACCTGGCCCATCTCCATGCGGAAAGGGATGATGCTGAAATGCCTGTGCTGGGTGCTGCTCCTATGTGCAGCTGGGAGCGGTATCTGCCCCAGTCACTCCATTCACATGTTGCAGGTGTCACGCCACCATCGTGGGATGCTTGAATAGGTACACTGAGGCACTCAGGGCACTGCATGACGGCCGTGGGCACTGGCAGCACTTGCCCCACTGTCTGCCTTGCTCCCATAAGCAGCCACAAGCTGGCTGCCAAGCTCAGGGCTGCCGGTCTCTCTGCTGGTTACTGCACTAGCCAGGACCCTCTCATAGTGCTCGGCACCCATCCCCACCCTGCCCCAGCGCCAGTGACGCTGGTGGCAGGCTCCTGTCCTGTACCAGCACTAGGGCTTTTCCCTCTGAAGCACTTCAAGGAGACCAGCATCACCCCCTTCCATTTCACAGATGGGGAAACAGGGGCTTGGCAGAGCAACCACAAGCAAGCAAGCAGCTAGAAAAGCCTGCAGCCTCTGGGGGTTTGTCCTGTATGCTGGCATAAGGGTGTTTTCCCAACCCCATTCCCTGTTGTGAGCCCTTCTGCCAGGCCTGCTCTGACGAAGGAACAGGAGAGGGGCTGTTCGGGTGTGCTGACCCCAGGCAGGGGCTCTGGGTGCTGCTGGGAGCCATGGGTGGGCTGAGCCATGCCATGAGCTGTGCAAGGAGCAGCCAAATAGGAACTTTCAATCACAATGCTACCGATCCTCTTCCCCCAGCTCCTTCCGTGCACAGGTGCTCTCTACACCGGCTCCATCGCAACAAAGCGGCCTCTGTTCCCCACTCCATCCCCAGCTCCTCCCCAAGCCCCGTCCTGGCTGGCACAGGATTTATGAATGAGTCCCCTGCTCTGATACCAGCGGGCCCTGCCAGCCCGGGGTGGCTCGCTCCAGGTACGGAGGCGTAGCGGGATCCTGCCATCATCAGGAGCAGCACGTGGTGGGGAAGGCAGAGCTTTGGGGGGGGCACAGCCTGCACCCCGCGGAGGGCACGGTGCTGTCCTCCTCTCCTAACCCCAGCCTGGCCCCATGCCCACTTGCCGGAGACTATTTTGGATCATAACTCGTGAGCGGCCTGTGCCAGGTTGCCAGCTGGCACGGCTGCACAGGAAACAGCTCCCGAGTCCTCACGTCCTGGCGCAGCAGCAAAGCCAGTGTTGGTGTCGCTTCCCTCTGCTACACTGGGCTGGAAACTCCGGCCATCGTAGGGCTTTCCTGGGAGAGAGGCATCCCCACCGCAGCGCTGGGACCTCGGGCAGGCGGGCAATGCAAACAGCTGGCCTGCAACCTATCTGCATCCCCACATTCAGCGCTTTGTGTTTTTACTACTAATTAACGCAATACAGATGAAGGATGGCTGATTTCAACACATCATGCAAAACAAAGATACGGAGCTGGCAAAGCACTCGGCAGCATCACATGCTCAAAGCACATCGTGTAAAACCATCAGTGACAGCCCGTTTGCTTGCCCACCACCTTGCGTGCCCAGAGCTCTGCCCATACTCCTGGGAAAATCCTTCCAGCAACTCTCTGAGCCAGGTCAGGGCTCATCAGCATCCAGTCACCCAGGCATTGAACTCTCTTATGCTTCAAACATTTTCTGGAGTTTATGCCCAGCACTCACAGCCTCCCAGGAGCTAGGATTTCACCCTGTGCTTCCAGGCCATGCTGTTTCCTTCAGCTGAGCAGCTGCTCTGTTCTCATCTGTCCCCTTCCCTCTGCATGCCTGGCTTGGGACCCTGTCCTGGAGCCCTGTGAACCATAATGAACATTTCCTTCTGCTTTTGAGTGGCTTTGGATCAAGTATTGTGCCAGTAGCTAGCCAGGGTATTTGCATTTATTTCTTCTGCATCTAGATTGCTCTAAGTGTGATCATCAAAAATCAGTTCCCAGGACTGGAGGGGTTGTGGTCTTTGTGGGCAGCATGAATGGAAATCACTGCTCCTTGACATTCGGTGGCTGTGCAGCCCTGTTTCCAGCTCTGCTCCTTCCTGCTGCACCTGGGAAGACTTGGAAAAGGAAAGGGGGGTGGGTAGCAACCAGAGATGGGGCTCAGCTCAGGGGCGAGGAAGGAGTTGGTCCCACCTGGTTGGATTCTCACTTGCCTTGGTGCCTGGAAGCAGACAGCAGTTGCTGTGCATCTCCATCCTCTCCTTAACCTTTTTTTCCTTCTCATATCACCCGCACGATCACCCTGCTGTCACCCACAGCCGCTGCAATGGGCCCATGGACTCACAGGACCTCCCCTGTTTCCCTGGAGGAAGATATGTGGCCCAGGCCATGGCAACAGAAACTCAGGGAGACCAAAAGCTGGACAAAAACACTATTGCTGTCTTCCCACACCAGCTCCAGCTTCCAAAGAGACATTTTCTCATGGGGTCCTTGATCCTTCTATTTATTTTTTAAGATTGCTTCACATCCATGCAGTTGGGCTGAGATATGAGCTACGCTTTGCTACCAGTCTGCTTTCAAATAAACACACCAGCTACGCTAGCTGTATGCAAAGATGTTTAAACCTATATCTCAAACCTTCTATTTAGGGCTGGCTAAGCCTCTCTTTATAACTGCATCTGCACACCCTTACTTTATTACTTAGAGTTAACGTTAACACATCTCCATGATGAATTCAAAGGTGCACAGTCGTGATGAAGGCCTTAGGAAGTTGTCTGCTTTCTGTGTCACAGCCTGCTGCCAGGTGATCTTGGGCCCACGTGGAAGAAACCCTCTGACACACCAAGAGAGGTTTCCTGATTTGAGAGCAGAAGCACTGATCCGGCACCTGGCTGCCTGTGGCTGTGCCCAGACCTGCTGCACCCCTGGCTTCCCAAGCAGGCACCGGGCTCTGCTTGCACAGAGCTTCTTGCAGATGATGGGAACAGTAGCAAAAAATAAGCATCCTCACCAGCATCGGGCAGCAGGCCTGATTAAGTTAAACATCAATTTAGATAGCTGGTTACCCACATTTCCATGCTATCTCCATAGCATCTGAGCTCTCTAAAGCCGTGATGATTTTGTTCTGTTTCTCTCTCTCTCTATAGACATAGATGTGGATGTAGATGTAGGCATAGATGGTACTGACCCAAAACTAGATCTGTTGGACAATCCTTTTGCTCGTTATGGTCTATGCTGTTCTGCCTTGCTCCATCTTGCACAACCAGGCGTGGATATGTCAGTGATCAGGGACCAGAGGTTACCACCGTAAGAAGTTTCTCCTACCACTGTTTTTTGGCCACCCTGACACAGGGGGTGACTGCACCTTCCCTCCTCACAGCTTACCCACCCCATTCTCTAGTTTGGTCCATAAAAAGATCTGTGTTAAAGGAAAAACCTTTTTTAAAAAATATTTTTTTTAAGTCAGCAGTTTGTTTCTCTGACAGAAAGATGTAATTCCCCAGTAGTTTAAGCCTCCCTTAGCATGGAGGTGTGCTCACATAAGGTCTAATCACTGATCTAATTAAATTGATTTGCTACTGTGTTAAATCGGTGCAGCTATATTGAGCAGATCAGGTCTAAGTTTCTATTCCACCTCATCATAAAAAATGATAATAAAAAGCACCTTCAAGACATCAGTGCTAAGAATTCAAACAGAAAGTTACATTTATTATTTTAAATCCAGTCTCATTATTTCTGGGATGTGGATTTTTGAAAGGGTCTATGAAATCCTTGGCATTGGCAACATTCATCTCACATTTTATGAAGATCTCTATGGGACATGCAAATATTTATTAATGTTCCAGAAGGGTCTAAGGAGCTTACAAATCTAATTTACAAATCTAAAGCCCATTGAAGGTGACAACTCTCTTTTAAAATTTTTTTAAAAAAAGCAAGCCAAAAAAACCCTAATTATTTTTAAAATCAGTTTCATAATTATTTTTATTCATTATTTGAAATTGATTACTGTTTCCTTATAATATATCTTCATTACTTCCTCCCTGACAAAATTACTTTAAAGTACTTATTTCCACTTGAGGTTTTGGTGGATTTCCTGATCAGGGGCTCATGCTTAGGCTTTTGTAGCTCTGTTACAATACTAACAGTGCAAGTTATTTTAGGAAAGATTTATGTTCCAGCTAAAACCATGATAAATACATTTAAAACCAGCAATATAGACATTTTTATAGAGAGCAATCTAATTTGATAAAATGTACAAATTTGGTCAGATTCACTCCAACAGTGGCCCTTTAAACTCTGATTTACAGAGTCAGTTAATAAGCTGAAATAGCAGCTCATTGGATTTTCAGAGCCAGCAACCTTAGCCTGATAGCAGGACAGTCCTAGGCTTAGACACAGGCATCTCCCAAAAACTTCTCCAGCGTGACATGATGCTGCCTGCAGACATTTCATCCCACTGTGACATTGTGTTCGTGATTGGCACCCATGGGTGCAAGTGCTGCTGGCTCATGGGTTTGCTCTGTAGGGTGAACCACAGCAGTCCTGCCCTAAATGAACAACCCTGGCATGCTCTGTGCTTGCTTCTGCCAATGGTTTGCTGCATTTTGATATTAAGCCAAGGATTCGCACCCAGACTAGACCCAGGCACAGCCTGACGGGCCGCTCCTGGACTGTGAGGGGCTGCTAAGGTCTAACCCACCTCCAGGGAGAGGGTGGCCCTTAGCAGACCCAGTCTTGAGCTACCTCTGCTCAGTAATGGCACTATTAATCAGGCTGATGAGCTTAGACCTGAAAATGCCCTGACTCCTTTGAAACCTTCTCACCTGATCAGTAGGGGATCCCACACCTGTGTTTCTCACGCCATCACCTGTGCTAGCAGGAGGAACCATGAGCCTCACTTGACAGATGATGGATGAGTTGAAACACAGAGAGGCTAAAAGCAGGGTAACCTGTAGCAGACTGTCCTCGGTCTAAGGGGTTTGCAACCCCAAAAGGAGTGTCTGTCTCCATCTCAACTTTACCAAGTGTCAACTTGTAAAAGACCTTCTGGCTTATTTTCCTTTTGTGCAGAGAGGGGACCAAGTCCACCCAGAGCCTGGAGAGAGCCACAGAAGAGGATGGGTGCTGCATCTGCCTGCGGACATCCCATGTGGCAGAAACCCTCGGAGCCGCTGCTGGGCGCTAAGGCACCTGGTAAGAGCTGCTAGCGCTGGCATGGCTATCCAAGGACAGCGGTCTGTGCTGAAGGGGGTGCAGTATGGGACCCCCAAACAGCCTGGTGCACCAAGCAGGGTGCAGCGCTTTTGTGGCAGTCCCTGCTGGCCCATCCACCGCTGCCATGTGAAAGCAGCAATTCGGTGAGCACAGCCACAGCTGTAAGCATCACCCAAGAATAAGTCTGCGCCAGAGCAGGAACCGAGCAGCCCTTGAAGCCCTGCGAGCACAGGACTCTCCTTCCTCCCTGGGAAACACCGCCCAACTGCATGGGACCACCAAAGCTAATAAAGGCATTAATAGGGCCACATGACATCCCCTGACTAAGGCATGAGCAATTAACGCCTCATTCAGGCTTTAAAGTCCAAATGCACGCATATGTGGTCAGACTCTCCTCCACACTGCAAGGCAAGCTAGCAAAAGGGCAGTTCCCTGCAATTTGAGGGCTCTTCCACTGAGTTTTCCAGGCTAGGCTGGAAGCCCTCAGGCTAAAGCGGGTCTTTGGTATGAGTCTTGGGGTAGGAGGGCAATAGCACGCTGGCATGTCAGATGGGAAGCTGTATCAAAAGCCTCTACTGAATTTTCAGCTCTTGCCACTGACTTGAGCAAAGTTTTTAAAGGCTCCGTTTCAAAAGTGCTCTCGGGTTTAGCAGGGGCAGTCTCTGGGATACATCTGGCCTGGCGCTTGGAGTGATGAGTATCAGAGCTCTCGTGGATTTTGGATGGGTTTAGGCTGCTCAGATCTCCTGGAGTTGGGCCCAGCATTCTTCACGTGGCACAACTCCAGAAATGGAAGCACTCCAAGTGAGCAGTTTCTTTCCCAAAATGGAGATTCTTCTTTCCTTTGGAGGGAAAACACTACAGACAGGGGAAATATTATCTCATTGTACTGTGAAGGAGAACCATTTATTAACTGTGGGTACCAAATTTAACTCTGGGTATTTTTTTAATAGCAGTTCTGATATGAATAGAAGTGTTTGGACCCTTTCCTTGCAATGTCAGGAATCTGCATTACAGAATTATGCCACTATGTGAGAAATAGCAACTGAAATCAGCTATGGGAGGAAAAAAAAGAAGTGAAACTGGCTAGTCTAAATTCATGAGAAATTCATTCCAGGGACACAGATTATATGAAATAGCTCCTTATCTCAGTTATATTTGCAACACATTAATGCTCAAAAAGAGCCATCCTATTGCCTCCTACGCTTGCCACGTTATGCAAGGGTGGCTTTTCTCATGTGCTCTGGGGCTCCCGAAGCACCCACGCTCTGCTGCTGGGAGCCTGGTCGATGGGGTAATCTCCAAATACAAGGCACTGCTCCACACAGTAAAACTAGGAGGACAGGCTGAAACAAGGTGCTGCTTATGGGTTTCTTGTTGCTTTTTCAAGCAGGAGAGTCACTTTTCCTTGCTAGGAGCAGGGAGGCAATGTGGCATGGTGGAATATATATATGCCCAACTTTATTCAGCGTTGGGCAACGGTCATACAGCAGCCACAAACCATCACAGCAGATGTATATGGGTTTGCGTATGTTAGCTCGCACCATGAGAAAACACTGTTACATACTCTTCAGATTATGATCCAAATGTTCTTCTTTATATTATACCAACATTTCTACCACTTGTGGCTCTCTTAACGGTGGCAAATGAGGACATAATAAAGTTCAAGTGATATCAGATATTGTTTTCTAACTCATAATTTCCCAGGACTTCTGCAAGCTGCTTCTGTCCCAGGTGAAACTCAGTAATTAAGATTGACCTTTGAAAGCTCCCACTTACAACGGTATCTGCTGGTTCTGCTTAATTTGCTCCCCTGTCTTACATATAAAACTGTGAATAATTGCTGCAGTTTATTAAAGTGGAAAATAAAGAGCTTTCAAAGCACTGAGATCATTTAGTTTCAATACATTCGACAGTATGTAATAGGTATGAGTGTTTTGAGCAGGTTATCCTAATGAAAAATGAGAGGGGAGCATATATCTGACTGTTGCTATTGTACAAGTGTCACTTTGTTCTAGTGACAGCAGGTTTACAGGATTACACCAATTGGGAATCCTGTACATCAGGCAGGTCTCTCTGGCTGTGAAAAATTGTAGACTAGCAATATAAGTAACCAAACCATAGCTTTTACAAATAAGCTAGGACTCAAAAATCATGACAGGCTTTTAAAAATGAGATTTTTTGCATTTAAATCTGTTTTGTAACTGGTCTTTTGTTACCTCTTCATTAGCAGAATGCACTTGTTTCATACTCAGAAGTCTTTTTTTTTTTTTTCCCTAAAACGTAAGTACTAGAAACTTGCTGCTGCTTCTAACAGAAGTAGAGATTCTTAAGAAATAACATCAAGGAAAACAAAACAAGTGAACTTGGATATATGGGACTGCTAATAAAATTGGACAAGTTGACACCCTTCAGCATGTTCTTTCTCTTGCACTCTGAAAGAGGGTCAAAGACCTGAACTTTTGATATTGTAATCAAAAATATCAAGATACAGATGTATTTAATTACCAAATCTGTCTGACTTTCAAACTTGAAATGCATCATATAATAAAGTTGAATATAAAAGAGAATTAACTGAAGGAACACAATATAGATGGCTTCACCTGAGGCTAAAATTAAGGCAGTGGCTTGGAAAGAGGGCTATGGAGGGCTTCGGGGTTTGGATGTATAAGTTTCATGTCCTGTGTTGGTCCTAGAGCCTCACTTTTGTATTTACCTTCAGCTTCTTAGGCCTGGGACAGCACCGCCTTGTTTTGGCCTGGGCATCACGACCCCATGGAGTCCATGCTGGCTCCGATGTTCAGGGAAGGCAGGAGTCCTTCTGCTGCACGGAGCACTGTCCAACCTTTGGGATCACCTTTGACAAAGCCTTTGCAGAGACACCTGAGAGCCATTGGTCCAACTGCTGCATGAGGGAGGCAGGTCTGTGGAAGCCGTTGCCCTCCTGAACTCTCCATTCCAGCATCCAGAAAGAAGGAGCACAGAAGCGGAGGCTGAAGCCACCCTGCAGACACCGTGCAGCCACAAGCCTTGTCTGGCAAGGGGATTTCCCACGTTTACAGATCTCATCCATGCATAAGAGTGGGGACTAAGGCTGGAGCAAGGTGTAGGATCCTATCCTGACACCGGACTGCAAAGCTGGTTAGGAAAAAGGCACCCACCTCCCTCTCCCAAAACAAGCACCCTGAGCAGAGCAAGAAGCCCTGAGTACACTAAATAAATCAAATCTCACAATCCACCAGGATCAAGAATTGGAGGGTTTCCTACAGGTTTTATATCCAGGACGATTTATGATTTAATTTAAACATGTAGTTTCCAGCCGTTTCTTTTTGCAAGCAATCACCTAGGCTACATTAACCTGATGGTGATCTACTGTGGTCCCAGGGAGCCCTGGAGAGACAGACAACAGCACTCAGAGGTGTGAACTTCCCCAATTCATCTTGATGGGGTGTGCACAGCCTTGCTAGGGAAGCAGGTCCAGGCGTGTTAACCACTTCACTGCCAGCCCCTGTCGTTGAAAGGGCTGGTTGTACAGCAGCGTGTCCCGTATGGGCCTTTCCCTTCTTTTGAGAGAGCCTCCCCAGCAACAAAGGATGCAAGCTTCGAAGGGTATGAGGGTGGTGCAGACTCCTGGATTGTGATGCTGCAGGTTATAGGTTTGGGGGGGGTCCTGTGAGATCAGATGGGTTTTTTATCATACAGCTTGTTGCAACAGATGTGGCCACACAGGTGTTACAGTTTAATGTGCTTTTGAACAAGTTCTGAATCTCCCTGCCTCTTGGGATCTAACAGCATTGCAGAGGCTCCTTGCAGGCTCCGCTCAGGCCCCAAGCTAACCCTATGGGAGACTGCAGACAAAATGTAGTGGATGGGAACTGATCCTTGGGAAACACTTCTGCCTGGTTTGGGTAAAGATGTCTCAGCCAGAGGTTTCCTTCATCATATGAGTGGTATTTCACAGCTGTGGCACAAGGTTTTGCTTGTCACTGATCTGGCACCTCTGCCATGGAAGTGGACCTGAGCTAACAAACTGGGCAGCTCCCTTTACATTCAGAGCTCTCCTATCTGGCTGTCAGCAGTCAGCGCAGCAGTGAGCCTCTCGTGCCAGTCTGGAGGCTCCCTTTTGCAACCAGACGAGCGCTTGCAAATGCCTGCGAAGATGGCAACTGTTAGAAGAAGGTAGTGATCCTTTCCTCTGAACGGGGCTGGCTGCAGCTGCAGCTGCAGCATGGTGGGGGTTGCAGCAGGTCCCTCTCTTGTGGTAGCACGCAGCTACCTGAGCAAGGCTTCTTGGGGAGTCAGAGATATGCAAGATTTAAAGTGAAATTGCTGCTTCAAAGAAAGGCCTTTTAGGAATTTCTAATGCTGAAAGATGGAGGTGCCAGACCACTCCCAGGCTGTCCTGCATCGGCGGACACAGGCTCCGCAGCCCCGAATGGCAGCAAGGAGGGGCTCAAACCCAGAGCAAAGCCCCCTTTCATCTCATTCTTGTGAGCTAGGGGCAAACACCTCTTCCAACAGGAGAGGTGTCTGAAACAGCCTTTTCATTATGTTTATATTTAAAAATCTAACAGTGACTAAAGCAGTTTGCATAATAAACAGCTCTAGAGCCAGAAATATTTGCCTGCTCTCAGTAAAAAAAGGAAGTCCTCAGATCCTCTTCTGAAGACTGTAAGAAAGTGACAGAGTTTTCCCTTTACAGGATATAAATATGCAGTGCAAATAGGTGGCTGCTGTCACTGCTTACATTTTGATGTCTCTCTTCAGATAGCCTGGCAGCGCCAGATTATTTTAGTGTCAAATCAAAGCTCTGGTTGTGTAAAGAAGCCGAGGAAAGGTACAGTCTGTGTTGCAGCACAGGATGGAAGCTCCAAGAAGACTGAAGGCAGTCCTGTGAGACATGTACCAGCCATGCATACTAAACCTGCCGTTTAGTACACCAAAAAGAAAACCCCTTTAGTAAAGCTGCTGCAGAACAGAAATAAATGTCTTCAGATTTGGGTTGGAGCAGGGGGGGTGTTTTTCTAGGGAGGTACGTGATTCATTCTCACATTAGCTAAAAGAAAATAAAGCTTTTGTTTCCTTTTTACCCTCCGTTTCCTCATGAGAGAAAAAAATTAAAGGGCCTGTTTACGCTGGAAGAAAAATCTTGCTGGCTGATCCCTTTTTAAAGCAGAAAGCTCTTATTTGCAGTGCACCATTGCTGTCCTTGACTTTAACAAGTCAAGTCAGCCCAAACCCACCTGATCTGCATCCCTCCTTAGCATCACACTCATCTGGATGTAGGGCAGTTGTACAACACCTAACACAATGTAATCTCTGCGTGGTTACTGCAGCCTCTGCATTTCAGCCCGATACAGTTGCGTACACAGACTAATAACGAGAGGTCATTCACACGCTCGGGCTCTCCGCAGGACAGATGAGCACGCCACGCTCGGCTCCTTTCCTGCCAAAGGGAACTGACAGCTGCATCATTTTGAAATGCTCGAAACCAAACTGCACATCAGGCCATTTGTGCTTATACAGGTTCTGTAGGAGCGCGACTCAGCCGAGCTCACAGAATTCCTCCTGCGGAGAGCCAGCGTGAGAGAATGGCCCACCAGGCCCCAAGCCCACCAGCAGCCCCTCTGTGACCCAGGTGGAATCGCCCAGCCCACACAACACCGCCCGTTTCCTCACACCGCAGCCCTGCCTGGCATTGACCAGGACGCCATAAGCGCGGCCATAAAGAGTTCCCGGCTGCCGGAGCAGCACAGCTGCCGTGAGGAGACGTCCTGCCCCGGTTCACGGTTAAATCCTGCCCGGGGGTGGGAGGCAGGCCTGCCAGGCCCCGGCCAGGCCCGGGGCATGCCCCGAGGGCTCCCAAGGAAACCCAGCAGCCCGCTCCTTTAGCAGGGGCTGAGGGGTCTCGCAGGGGGCTCACAATGTAACCGTGCCGGTTATCACGGGGATCCGGCAGGACACGCACCCCCCCACGGCTGCCCGCCCCGCCACCCCCTCCCGCCGTCAGGGCGCCGCCATGCTCCCCTGACACGGCGGGGGTGGGGCCTGCGGGACGAGAGGCGGGGCTTGGTATGCAAATACAGCCGGCGGCCTGCGGGGGTGGGATGAGGCGCATGCGCACTGCGCGCACAGCGGGGCACGGGTTCTTGCACAATGCGCCGGGCTCCTTCAGCGGTGGGGAGGGGAGCGGTGGGGCGGGGTCGAGCATGTAAATGAGGGCCGGCTTTTGCTGTGCGATTGGAGCAGAGAGAGGAAGAGGCGGGACCGGATATGTAAAAAGCGAGCCGGCGCAGGGCGTACGGGAGGGCTCGGAGAGCGGCTCGGTTGCGATCGGAGGGAGCGCACGGGTTGAGCGTGGTTCGTATGCAAATCCCGCCGGCTCTCGGGCGGGGGGGCGTGGCTCGGATGCAAATCTACCAACTGCCGTGTCCCAGCTCCCGCCCCGACGTTCTGCCTACCATCGCCTTGGCCCCGCCCCGCCAGTAAAAGGCGTCGCGCCTGCGCAGTGCGCCGAAATGAGGACTTAGTCTGTTACACAACGCTGTGGAGCCAGGGGCTGCGCTCACCGTCGCGTCCAGGCTCCGCGCGTCCCCGGCGGCGCGGCCCGGCTCGGCTCTCCTCAGCTCTCCTCTCCTCCCGCTCCGCTCCGTTAGGCTTCCCGCACCCTCCGGCATGAGCGGGGACCAGCTGCACAACGATTCCCAGGTGAGCGCTTCTCCACCGCCGGCGGGGGCCCGCTCCCGGGGGACCCCGGTCCCTCGCCGCCGAGGCCGCGGGGTCCTTACTTCCCCTCAGGATCGGCCCCGGGGGCTCGGCTGACACCCCCCCCCCCCCCCCCTTTAACCTCAGTGAGGGGAGACGTGCCCTGCTGCTGCCCCCTGCCTGGCCCCGCTCGGGGTAGCCCACGCGTCTGGGGAGAGCTCTGTCAACCCGGCCTGTCCCTGTCCCCCCCGCGTCGTGCTGGGGTGCCCCCATCCACCGATCCCCTCCTCCCCCGCCACGGGACCCGTTTCTGCCCAGATGGGGGGTGGTGGGGGAGAGGGGACTCGTGCGTGAGTCCCTGCCCGGGAGAAGGGGAGGGGGGCGGCTGGCCACCTTCCCCTGGCTCGCTCCCCTCTGGGGGGTCACCCCAGGAGCTGTGGGGGTGCCGGGAGACGGTTCACCCTTCCCCACCGCCACGGAGGGCACCTTCTGCATCGCGCTGGTCATTTCTCATTTGATATTTAATTTCCCTAAAAATGAGAATGAAGGGGGGGGGGGAATCCAGCGCGGGCCCCCCCCCCCAAAAAAAAAAAAAAATAAAATCCCCTGCCGGGACGGCGTTTTTCACGGTCTCTCCCTGTCTCCTCTCCCCGCAGATCGAGGCGGATTTCCGAGCGAACGGTGAGTGTGGCCCCGGCGCGCCCCTCGCCTCGCCGCGCCGGCCGCGCACAGACATGGCGTCCCAGAGACTAAGTCCCGGCTCCTCGCTCACCGGCCCCATTGTTCCCATCGAGCTGCCAAAAGCGCCCCTTTCCCGGCGGCCTCGCCGCCCCCCGACCCCCGCTTCCCCTAGTGGGGGCACCGGAGGCCCCCGATCCGAGCCCAGCGGCTCTCCCGGGGTCCCCTTTGGGCCCCGATTCCTCCCTGGAAAGTCGCCTTGTCGACGGTCGGGACTTAGTCTCTGCGCCATTTTCTTTTTCTCCTCTCTTCTGTGTGGCTTTCTCTCCTTCTCCTCCTCCCCGTGCTGCCGGAGAGGAGCCTTCTACAGAGGCACCGAGCGGCGATCCCCGGCCCCCAGCCCCTTCTTAATGGAGGGGAAAGCAAAGTTTTTAACTAAAAAAAAAATCCCCAAGCCGTTTTTCTATCGCAGCCTCCCTCCCCCCACTGCTCCCCGTCTCTGTTCCTTTCAGGGAATCCCTCCCTTCCCCTAAAATGAAAGGTGATTGCAACATGTTGCTCTTTTAAAGAATCTGCTGCATCCATTTTAAGATCAGTCTTATTTCTTTCCTTGATATTTAATTGATGTAACTTTACCTTGTTGGGTGGGGTTTTTAATTGAAATAAAAGCCCACGTTAAAAAAAAAACAACCAAAAAAACCCTCCGAAAACCCAACAGTGTAGACAATTCCAGAAAGGTAGGCAGCATCACTTCAGAAAGTTTGCAAGCTATCTGTTCATCTTGTTCAGAAACATTGTAGTAGTTCTGTAATTTTTTTATATATGTATATATTTATATATGAATATATGCACTTATATGTCTCTCTATATTTATATTCATATATATATACACACATATATAATATCTTTTCTAATCAGCCTGATGGCTGCTAATTTTTTCTGATTGTTTATTCATTTTTCTAGGAAGCAAAGCTAATTGCAATCCCCCCCAGGTTGGTAGGTGTCAAATTGAAGGGCTTACGCAGGGTGGAGGGGAGTTGAGGACATATAATCTACCTTTGTCTGTATGTGTTATTGTCGCTGTTCGGGATGTGTAAGGAACTCTGAGCTGTTGTCTGACTGATGAGGTGGTAGAGGACAAAAAAATGGTTGAAGATACCTGCTTAACTTGTACTGATTTTTAGCATGCTTTTCTGGATGATGTTCATGTGCCTCTTTGGGTTGTAGGCTACTGCATGTAAATATTTACAAATCTATGTTTGTGTGCACCTTTCTGTCAGTTCATTGGAATGTGATTGTGTGTGTGCAATAGGAGCAGGCAGTAGTGAATATGCAGGTTTTGAACTTTTATTTCCATTCTGAATCTATAGTAGGGCTCTATGAATAATTCTTAACAGAAAAAAGGGTGCAGTGGATTTCCCAAGAAGTGCAGGAGTAACTCTTGAAGCAACTTAAATATAAGCACTTATTTGAATACTTGTAGACTTCTTATGCTGGGAAATACTTGCTTAAGGATCATCTTTATTTAGGGAAAAGTACTCCCTGGTAAGCTTTAGTTATGTACTGATTTACATAGGGGAAATGATGCATATTTGACCTTTCCACTCAGCTTCCAGTGAACCTCTTAGAAGGATTTCTCTCCTCTATTGTGACCATGTGCTGCTTTATTCTTTTAAGAATTTTAGGCATATAACACTTACAACTCCTCTAGTTTTTATTTCTACCATGTGTTGGAGGAATTCAGTACAGAAATTCAAAGTAAGACACCTTCATGGAAAAACTGAATTCCTGGTAAATCAAGCGTACCCAACAAATTCATACCAGTGCAGGTAGCGGCACCCTTTTCCTCCTATTGTAATTATTTTTATGGCAGTCATGTAACATCATCGTGACTGATCAGAGGCCCCAAAAATCCAAAATCCCTTTCAGCTCTGAAAGGTGCATGTAACCCTGTTAGTCTTGTTAAGGGAATAATGCTGAATAGACACTGTCCTCTCTGACCTTGTGATCACGACTGATCTTCCTGAAAACCTGTCACCTCTGCTTGCTCTGAGTCTTGTTTCCTCTACATAGGAGTTCTTTGCACTTCTGTGTTGGGAATTGTCACGCGCGGATCTGAGAACAGCGGTTTTCATTTAGGCATAGCAGTGAGGCTCTAGCTCTTATATTCTTGTTTTGATCCTATTTAGTGGCAAAGATTAGGAGTGGGTGGTAGGAATCTCAAGTACTTTTTCCCCCCCCCCAGATGTTTAGAATTGGTTTGTACTTTGATTATTGTTAGGCAGCACTTAACAGTAGTGCCAACGTCTCCTTTTAGGCTGCCTTTCTTCTTTACATTTGGGGAAAGGGAAGTTTTTCTGGGGGCTGGTACTGACTCATTCTAAATGTTGAAGGTACCAGCAGTAAACATTTTTGTTAATGAAGAATGTTTTGGGTGACTTCTGGATAGTGTATCAGTAATAGAGCAGCTTAAGCACTTTGAAGCTTCCTGTTGTTACTGATGTTCATATCTGGGTCAATGGACATACTACCTCAGGTGGTGATCACACAAGTTGTTGCAGCTGAAGTAAGGTGGGTGGGGGTGGATCTGCCAGCCCATTGCAGGTCACCAAGGAGCACCCTGGTTGTAGCTGAGAACTTGGATCTGATTACACCCATTTCATTGATAGCAGGGTAGTGTTAGGTATGAGAGAGGATGCCAGCAGTAAATATGTGTTCCTGGCTATTTCTTGTCATTAAATAGCCAGATCATTCTAAGCAACAGTGTCCTGGGCAAATTCCAACTTGGGTAATTGCATTCCGTCTCAATATCCAGATTCCCTCTCCTGTTTAATTTGGCCATAGTGGGTATTTTTTTCACCTTAATTGTATTTTTAGTATCAGTACGCACTGCAAAGAATTTTCCATGTTCAGTCCTAGCAGTGCCTAGTTTGCACAGTTTGCAAACCATCCTGAGAACAATATTGTGCTGAAACAGCGAGCCTTTTTTGCAAGTAATGTCCTCACAGTCTTCAGCATTGTAGAAGGGAAATGGTAGTCTAAAATTGTCATTTCCAAGTACAGCTTGGTCATGGAAAGTGACCCCTTCTTCACAAATGTGAATGTTGAGTCACAATTATATACTCAGGGAGGGAATCATTCTGATTTTGTTTTTTCTTACTTGGTAAAATAGCAGGTCACTTCAGATGCAAAATCTGTTTAGGTTCTATTGAGTTTTGCCTTTAATAGGTTTATTATTAAGGCTGAACATAACAACCTCTTACTACTGAGGACAATGTTGAGATTAAAAGCAATTTATCTTGACTTTCAGTTCTCCTATTGCGTTTGCAGAGTGCAGTAGATAAAAAATACTTTTGTTTGCAAAATAATCAAATTGTTTTCCAAAGCTGCTAAATTCCACTAACTGCTGTTAGTGTCTTGGCTGTTCGTCAGCCTGTGATCAGAACTTGTGTAAAATCCAGAACCATTCAGTGTAAAAAGTGAAGACATCAGCCTAAGCAGTGGTTTTTTCCTCTGGTTGATTTGACCAATAATGTCAAGATGCAATTTGAGGCCAGTATCACTGTAGTAATTATTACAGTATACTAACAGGAGTCAGGTGTGAATTTGATTGTCCAGCGTTGTAGAGATGGCTTCTGGAAGTCAAACATGCTTGAAGGAGGGGGCTTGCTTTAACAGTGAATTTTTTTTTGGGGGGGGGGGAAGAAGCCCTTGCTGCTGCAGCATCTTATCAGAAACTGGCAGGTTTTTTATGTTGGCCTGAGCACTCATATGGCATCTCTGTATATATGAGGGTGAAGATATGAAGGGGAATGAGCAAGAGGGAAATTTAAATTAAATAGCAAGAGTGCTGAACAAATGCCTTACAAGTTAATGAATTTCAGCATGTTTTGTTTCGCATTAAATTCATGTTTCATGTGTGATAGAGCGGAGCACGTAAAGGGTGGTGGTGATTTAAATGCTAACAAACTGAAAAGCAACATAATGGAGATCCTTAAGATTTTTCAGTGGTTGTGAAATATAGTCTGTTGGAGGCCAGATTTGTTCTTGCTGCTGCTTTGTTGGTGCCTTCTGGATGGGTGAGAGTTTTTTGAAGGAGAGCAGGGCCGCTTCTGATATAGGGTTCTGTGTACCTTAGTGCTGCTGTTAGAGCCACTGTACTAAACAAAAATTCATGAAGTTAGGAAGCTTGAAGGTAAACTCTTGTGCTTTATCTGTTTTGTGCACATCAGGGCGAAACTGTCTTTTAGGTTCCCTGGGAGCATGTCACCAGTGCATTTAAATGTCAAATGTTTGGCAAGGGATCCAAAATACAAAAGGTAGTTAATGGTATTTAGATGCAGATTGATATCTCCACTGAAAATTTCCTTTCCCTTTTTTATGATACATGGAGATGTGAATCCTGAAGAATGTAATTTGTTCCTTCCAACACAAGCCTCGAGTCACTCCCTGCCTTTGCTTCTAGACTGCAGTGCTGGGTGGTGAGCCTGCATTGTAAGAAGTGCTGCCCACAGCCTCAGAACAATACTCGGGGTAGCTTTAAGTCTGAAACCACTTAGCTTTTTTATTTTAGAAGTATTTAACTTCAGACGCCAATCTCTGCAAAATTTCTTAATTTTATTTTCACATTGATTTTCAATATGTTCACAGCAATCTATTGCAGGGCTTGTAGAAGAGTAACAGTGTAGCTTTACTATAGGAATCTTCAGATTGTTACAAGTGAGGGTACTTTGAAGTAAGTTGATCATTTATGACACTTCTCAGAAATGCAGACTCAGAAATGTAAATAAATGTATTGTTGGTAAGCTGCTCTTAAATATCATGTGCTACATAAGTTGTTTGCATCTGTCTTTCCAGCAGTAGCCTCAAAAGGGCTTTTACTGAAGACCTTGAGGTCTGTTGTGTTAATTGTTCTGACACATTCAGCATTCAGGTTAAAACTTAATGGGTGTCTTGTGGGAGTGGGGAGTTGAATGCATTTCTGTTAGCTGTGGCCAACTTTTGTTTTTGTTAAAACTCAGCAGAATTACCTAAATGTGCTGGAAGATGTGTTTCGGGGGTTAATGGCCTGTGTGCTTCCTACTTCTAGCAGATTTTCTTAAGATGTTTTTCCTTTTACTACAGTGTTAAGCGATACCTGTTATTAACATGCTATCAGGACTACTTTGTTTACTTTGTAAAACATGAAAAATTTTTAACCAGGGGGCCAATCTAAAAGTGTGGGGTTTTACATGGCTTCGCATGAATTAGGCACACAGCTCATAAACATGATTGAACACAAATTCAGATTTAATTTCATTTACAACTGTGACTTCAGATATTTGTTGGATAGTTCATTGAATTCCAACCTCCTGAGTTGCGCTGTCAGCAGAAACTGCAATAATATGTAATTATAGCAAGTACTTAACATCTCATTGACTCAAATTCCTCTGTTAATGATTTCACTGGATTCCTGTTAAAGTAATACCTGCTGAAATAGCACAAGCCACTGCCCTATTAGAGAGAGGCTTCAGGTCAGATTCTTACTAGTGTTGTAAATTGCTGTAGTTTTGCTAAAATCAGTGGAGCTCTGTCAGTTTATCTGCTTTTTTGTTATTGGACTGCAAGGATGGGCTTTAATGATACAGTGACTATTTAAGAAAAGGACAATTTGACATAAGAAATCAGCGCAGATTTGTTTTTTGGCTTTTTGAGATGGGATAGGTTCAAGTCTGCTTGAGCTCATTGTGCTAATATAATTTCTCATATACTTGTAAGACATGCAGTCGTTCAGAAATATTTATTGGCTTATTAAGTTGAATTGCCTTTGCGGCTGCTAGTTTTATAGAAACTGCTTCAAGTTTTATAGAAAACCTCACACTTAGAAACATGGGAGCAAAATGCTATTTAGCATTATGTATTCTGCTTCTGCCTGGAGTTTTGAAGGACTGTGTCTTAGGTTTCCAAATCTGAGAGAGGATATTTGTTGTAGAAATCAGTGTTTATCACCTTGCTTTTCTGGGGCTGTTTCGTTTGACTGAGACAGCAGCATACGACAAATATACCCAGCCGTACCTTCTCCCTGTATGACTGTCCGTTCTGAGCTGTTTAGCACTGTCAGCATTTAAATATGTATCATCATTAGATTTCAAAATGCTTCCTCCCGTTAAGAGAACAGGAGAAGGGTATGGACTTGCTGTTGTTTCAGCAGTGAGGTTGCTGCTGACCTGCTCTTCTGAAAGAACAGCTAGAAAATCAGTTTAAAACCCAGTTCTCAGCTACAGTAGGATTATTCCTTTTAAACAGTATTTCCAGTTACTGCTGTCCTTACTCTGCTATTAACTGTCTGCTCTAGGGAGCTCCCACTGCGTGTGCCTCTGGTGACTTCCACTGTCTGTCCCTGGTTGAACATTGGAATTAATACAGTGTTGAAGTGCTGTTCTGGGCAGAGCAGAGAGAGCCTTTTCTACAGCAGGCTCCTGTTATTTAGTAGTTCAGCTGAACAAGTTGTAGTAGTGGTTTCCTGGTGTGTATGAGGCTACAGTATTTTTAGCACAGCATTTGTTCAAAATGTCCTGGCTGACATAATTACTAAATAGTTCCAGTGGATTTAATCAGATTTATAGTTAGAAATATTTTCATCTTGAATGCTTGCTTTTTAAACTAATGATCATAAAGAATGAACTGCAGTAATGTCTTCTGGTGTGACAGCAAGAGTTAGGACATTTGGAAGGTGACATTAATACTCAGCTGATGAACAAGTGAGAGCTCCAGACTTGAGAATGAAAGTGGAGAGTATGGAGCTGCAGTCAGTCTTCCTGAAACTTGTTCTTTTGTAACACCTACTTAACATCAATGATTCTTGGACTTCTTTGAGACAGAAGTAGGATCTTGTTAAACCTCAGTCTGTGTTGCAGTGTCAGCAGGAGGGGTGATGTGAAATAAAATTTTGTGCCAGTCCTTGCAACAAACAATATTCTTGGAGATCCTCCAGCACAACTGGTGGAGATCAGACTTGATGGGGAAGTGGGAGATTTTGGCAATTAGTTCCCTATTAATAGCTAATGATAGAGATAGAGTCCTGTAATGAGGAAAGGTGAGTAAAGGACAGTGGTTCAAATCAGAATTGTCTCATGAATTTGCTACTGTCATCTCAAAGTTCTAGTGATGTTTTCCATCATCTCAAGGCCTGTTTGTCTGCTAGAATAACATACTCTGTGCGAAAAAGAAGACATGGCCAGACAGCTCTCGTCAATACTACTTTTGATACTGTTACTTCACCCTGGGGAAGTTTCCTTTGTTCATAGCTGTTACTTAAATCTCAGTAGTTTTGCTTGAAGGTGGTCACACTAGTAGTTCAGTTTAGCCAGCTAACTTGTACTGACAGCTGCTGTGTGTTTTGAAACTGCCAGTTCCTAAAGTGAAGGAGTCACAAGGACAGAGACAGCATTGAGCATGCTTTACTCCTGTCTTGGAAAGCTTTGGAGGCGGGGGCTTGAAAATGTCTGAAATGCATATCTTGATGGGATGGGGGCAGTGCAGGCTCAAATATGGGAGGTATAGCAGGAAAGTTAGTGTAGGTGTTTGTCATTCAGCTTCAGCAGACAATACCTCATCAAGAAAAACAACCTGTGTCTGCAGCTAAAGTACTTAAATCCATTTTTAAGTTTGAAGACTGTAACTTCTGAAATTGGGGTGATGGCAGGGTAAAGAGGGACAACATCAGGCCATTGGGAAATTGTTTTATTAGTCAGTCTTGGAGCCAAAAGTTGCTTCCCACAAAGCTTCCGATGGGTAGATCTTTTTGGATTCCTTATCGATATTTTTGACATGAATGTATTTGTTCATGTTCACAAGCTTACCATATGCTTTGTGCAGTTGTGAGCTGTGTGGGTGTGCATGTATGTATTTTTATCTTATACCATCGTCAGAGAAGGGGTTTTTTAGGGAGTGCTATAAAGACAATGGCTTCCTTCTCTAGCAGTATTGCAGAGTGCTGAGCTTCATGGTGCCCATGAGAAGATGAAGATTCACTCCTTCATAATTCTGCCCAACATAAATGGTTGCGTGTTAAAGACAGATGGACATTCATGGAATTCAGTGCTGCAGCAGAGTGGTTCTGCAGCTGGCTGTATCTTTCCATGACTGAAGAGAGATTGATTTCTGCCTCAGGAAAGCTTGGAGTGTACTTGTAGCTTCACTAAAATATTTTGATCGGTCTATGTAATGCATTTTTGGCTAGGTCATGTCTGTGTCCATTAAAGACATGCTCCATGGTGAGGATGTAGTAGCTAAGTGCCTGTTAAGTCTCATCAGCCACAGTATACAGCTGACAGTCTCTTACAGGCACACAGTATTTAGCAGATAGTACAACTTTATTTGGGGGAGAAACACCCTAACATTCTCAATGAAGGCATAGTTCTGATTCTTCAAAATGTCCTTTTTTCTCCCATAATGCTATTTTTCAATGATTTTCTAAAAATAACACCCTGGTGACTTTTAGTACTTACTGCTCATTTTGAAATCCCAATCATTGATTTGCGCAGTCTTACTAATTTTTGCAGCAAGCATCTGGGACCTCAGTAGTAGAGCATTTTGCTGTGTTAGGGAATAAATGATAGGAACAAATGAAATACAAGGTCTTGTGTTCAGCGCGGGTAAGACTGCACACAGCTTGTCCTGTCTAAAACCCACTGGGCTAATGCATGTGCGCTGTGTGTCTGGCTGCTCTGGAGTGAGTTTTCTCACATGCTTTGTAATTTCTGAAGTGTGGGGGTCCCTCCACTATTCAGTGTATACTGCATGGGATTGGAAGTTCACTTGTTTCCATCCAAATGTCTTGTGAGTTTAGTGCAGCTAGATGATGTGTGGCAGTGTCTAAATGAAATAATTTCAAGAAGTTTTAAGAAGAACTTTTTTTAGACGTTGACCAGAGATGTGGCTTCATGGTAAAAAGTCAAGAAAATAATTAATAGGAATGGAACAATACCCAAGTACAGATAGCTTTTTAATTTTTCCTGGCATTTGTCACTGATCTATTGCCTAACACTGCTTTGGACACATGAGAATGTGAACTTGTAGAGTGTTACCCAGAGCCTTTTTTCTTCTTTTATTTGTCACTTTTCTTTGATACACCTTTTCAATTTGAATGACAATATGGTAGTTTTTCCTTTGTATCTAACATGGAGTAGATTACCTGTGTTTTAGGGCCAGGGCAATGTACTTTAGTTGAACTTTTTATTGATGGCAATGTATTACTGCTCAAGGCTTATATTCCAGTATTTGAACAAGGGCCAGACTTGTCAAAAAAGCTGCTCATCTTCCTCTGAGGTTGCAGTTTCTTATTTTGGAGAGGTGGCCTCAAATGATGTTTTAGGGGAGAGGGCGAGGGAAAAGTGGGCTCTCGCCTTCTGTGTTTTTTTCCCTTTGAAAAATGTTAAGTGTCTGTCGCAGATTTTTAGGTATCTGGAGTTAGAGTTAAGAAACATGTAGTGGTCTTCTGACTGAAATGCAGAGATCCTGGAGTTACAGTAGCACAACCAAGAGGCTTCTATTTTTTGTGATCTGTAAGCAGAGTTTTAGGAGGAGAAAAGTACAGGTGGTGGCAGGGGACATCCTGTTGCATAGCTTGTGACATGAGATAGTTTGCAGACCTGCTAACCAGGTAGGAGGGCTGTCTTCCTTCGTCCGCTCTGCAGTGGATGCAAGCGGGTGGAGTTCTTTGTGTCCTTAGGGAGATTCGTAGCTAAATTGGCAGGTTTTATTCCAGCTTCTGAGTTTGTGTGATGCTGTCTTGGCAGCTCTCGGCACAGTCTGTATTGCTTGGTGCTCTGGTCAGGCTATGTGAAGATGAAGGGTTGAATATGAAGAGAGGCTCTTCTGAAGCTGAAGGCAGGAACCACTGGGGAGGTACATTCTGTTACACATGGACACTATGCCTGGGATTAAGGTCCTTTGTGCTATACATTGTTATCCCGTCCTAAGGCCGTATTGTTTAAATAGGCAACACAGTGGGAGAAGAGGGAGTAGTATGCTCTTCTCAGAGGTGGAGAAACAAGAACAAAGTGGGAGTGATTTCTTCCAGCACAGGAATAGATATAAAGCTGTCTGGCTAGGACTAAGATTCAATTCCAACTTGGACATTTGTTTTCGATTTTTAATTCTCTCTCCAGCTGAAGACTGAGGTGGTTAGCAAAGGGCAGTACAAAAAGAAAAAGGAGCTTCTGCAGTTTTAGCATATGTTGTAATTTTTTCTTAAATGCAGAACTCGTCTCAGGAGCTAAAGTGTGCATTTTTTTTCTGTGGTACTAAATTCACAAATACTAAAATGTTGTGTGCTGGGTTTTGCAATTAGTGAAATCACTGGATTTACTGTAGGGAGATCAGAGGTTTTCTGGTCTGTGTGGGGGGTTCCAGTATCAAGTGCTTTACAGGTTAGTCTTTTGCACTATACATGCCATCTTGGTATGAGTGTCTCCTAACTGTGCCTTGAGCAATAGGAAGAGCATATTATGTCTTCTGCCAGTTTGTGAATGCTAGCAAGTGTGTGAGTAAGATCACTTATTGGAGAGATAAAACAGCTGGGATGGGCAGGTACAAGTTTTAACTTGCCTAACAAGGTACACTTACAAGTTAGACGAGCGCTCTCCATTTTAATCTAGCCTTTTGGGAAACTGGGAGCAGGAGCTCTTTGGAGATCCATGTGAGGGTATGATTCATTGCAACACAAGCAGCATGTACAAAATGGAGGGATGGAGTAGTACTAGTGACGTACTCTGAGGTTTGTACTCTAGAGTTAATGACCACCAGATGGGGAATAAAAGGCTGCCTGCTTTTCTTTTGAGGACTGAGAACGTCATTGAGGCTGTTAAAATGTGCTGTATCTGTTGTAATGCCTCTTGTGCACAGAAAACCCCTTTATGCGTGGATCAGAGTAAGCTTACCTTACTGGTGTTTCCCCCCAATGCTTAGTTTTTAGCATTGGTTTTGGCTGAACATTAAGTTCTTTCAGTTTGGTAATAGTGCACCTCAGGGATAAAGAGCAAAAAGTCTCAAGTGCTTTCTGTCAGTAGAAAAAGTAAGGTGCAAGTTGTGTTCCAGTACACAAGTGTAAATTGTGAGATGCAGAGGCAGTAGGTTCATATGAACACAAATACAATGCAAGAGATGAACTCTTAACAACAGTGACCCTGATTAACTTCTGCAGTATTGCCCAATCGTGTTGTACGTGTCATCTTGATCCATCTTTTTAGTAAACAAACACTGGCACAAATCAGAGTCAGGATATCAGTGCTGTTAACGCTGATATTTGCAAGTTGTCATACTGGAGATGAGTAGGTGTTTGGGTTACTTGGTCTTGCTCCAGTAGATTGGAACATTTCTCCAGCTGTCCAGGATACCTTTGGACGTGAATGTGGATAACATGCATTTTTCAAGAGCCTTTTTCACTTTTGCGTTCTTACCTCCTCCTGTGTTCTTCCTACTCCAAAACCAGGAAGCCTCTCAGAGGAGTTAGCATCTTGTCTGAGTCATAGTATCATAGCTGTGTATGTCACCTGCACTTCATTAGGGAAGCATAAGCAAGCTGTCCTTGAAATACCTGTTTTTATGAGTAGATACAGTCTTCTAATTTAAAATATGCTGCTCTCTGGAGTTTGGTAGCTGTCATAAACAATGTTTCTCTTTTATCATCAAGTAGGCTTATTCAGCATCACTTCTATCTAAAGGAAGCTTCTTTCTAGGTTTTAGACTGTTCTCATAGTATAGATGCAAAGAAGAAAGTACAGCTTGGCACTTGATGCTCTATGCTTGGCTGCTTCAGTTGTCAGCATGTGGTCTTGGGAGAGCCCAGCACAGCGTAGTTTTGTTGGCCCCAGTCCGTAGCTTGTCTTGCACTGGATGGAGACTGTAGCTAGCAATAAGCTGGCTATCCCAGTAATTTAATTCTTAGATTGAATCTTAGGCAAAAGGCAGAAGCACTTGAATTGATGAGTCCATCAGTTTTGTGTTTCATACATGAAGGTATAAAGCTGTCATTCTTCAGGCATTGCCTTCTGATTCTAACAGGTTTGCCCCTTCCCCTCCTGCGCAGCCCTGTTGTTGAGACTTTTGTCTAGTGATGCATAATCTTCAGTTTATGATTTCGCTATCCATCACTGTCAAAGTGTGAGCTCATCTGTGTAGAGGAAAAAGTGAATTTATTGTTGAACCATAGCCTGAGTTAAAATATTCTGTCTTTCTCTGTGTTTGTGAGTAGGCCTCTCTTACAGCACTCATGCAGTGCAGTATTTGCCACTTTCAGGAATCTGATAGATTTTTTTTTTTTTTCAAAGCTGCTGGTGCGGTCTTTGCATACCAACTGACTCTGGTCTGCGTGCAGTTTAGGAAACAGGTTACATTTGGTGTTGACAGCAGGGGTAGCTAGTTCAGAAGGTGGGCTGGATCTCCTGGGAACTGATCTGTGCTTGGGCTTTGCCCATAGCTCATCAGTGTATTTGGTTAGAATGAGAAACAATACTAATGCCCTGGCCACATTTCTGAAGGACTGGAAGGCTTACTAAGTCTTTGTGTACTGAAGTTAAAGTGTGTATTTTTAAACAGATTCCTTTACAGAGAATGAAGCTGCGGAGCATTGTTTTGTGAAATAAGTCCCCTGTAGCTGTATTTCACAAGTACATGAAACAGCGTTCAAAACAGATGTGAGCTTCATTTATTAATGGCAGAATTAGTTTGTTTTTAATTTAAGTTCTTGTGTTTTTTCTCCCTTTTTGTAAATACCCCACCCAGGCACAGGAGCCTCGTGCTCAGACTCTAATCCAGACTAAGAAACCTTAAATCCCAAAGGGAACTCATTAGTGTGTAGTTCGAGTCCTCTTTTGCATAACATCAGTGTGTTTGTGTTTTGGGAGGGCCATTGAGCTGGGGAAAGGAACACTTCTCAGTTTCATTTTTATAGAGAAGTCCTAGGGAAGAAGTCTACTGACTTGCACATGGCAAATATTTACTTTTTGAATAGAGCTGAAATAAATATATTTGGTGTTTTTTCTAAGCTGAGTTTTTATAGTGTCTTTTTGTGTGTATTAACAGTTTAATCTCAGTAGAGCTCTGGAATTAGTCTTTGCCAATTAACTCTACAGAAGAACAGAGTCAAAGAAGCCCTTCCTTTAGTTGTTTTTCCCCACTACTGCAAAAAAGTATTTTAAAAAAATTGTAGTACATGGCCTACAAACAAGTATAATGGTGATTTTTATCATAGTTGCTTCAGAGACTGGAAAGGTAAGTTTTCCACTAGTTTTCATTTCAGGCAAGATCTGGTATTCAGAAGGGCTTTCTTCTAAGCATCCAGGAGGTGTTTGAAGGCTTAAAAATTAGTGCAAATTTGTGTCATTCCTAGGTTTCTCATAGGTCTCTTATTTCCATGTTCTGAAGTAGGTGTCATTTGGTCAGCATATGTCAGTGACACTTGCTGAGTTCTTCACCCCATAAGCTGTTTCTTACATCTTTACTGCCTCCTCCCCATCACAGGTATCCGAATAGTATACTGTTAGGCAATGTGCTTAGCACTTTGCTAATGACAGGTACGTGATTTCCCAAATCCTGTGATCCAAATGGGTTTATTTACATACAAAACTAAATTTAGATCAAATTACTTGTGAAGGTGGGTACTCCAAAAAGACATCAGTACAGAGATAGGTTATGAAGTGTCTGTGTACACCAAGAGTCAAATTGTTTCCTCCCTGTTAGTCACTACAGTTTTCCCTTGCATTTAGTCAAACCAGAATTACTGTTGTATGTCAGATGTGTATGTAGTTCATAAAACAACTTCTAGTGCGCTCCTGGATGGAACAAATGTTGGACTTGATATTAACTGCACACTTTTCACTGGAGCGAAATTAGATTTTTCTGAGAATGTGATGCTTGGTATTAGCAAATTGTCTCCTTGTTTTACTTGTCTGTGTTTATTGCCTCCACTTAAAAAAAAATAAAAAATTGCAGTTTCTGTACTGGGGTAGCTGTCTTACTGTGAAGTGCTAGCAGACAAGATTCCAGTACCTGTCACAGAGACTGTAGTGGCAGAAAGTATCTTGTTTTATGTTTTAATATCAAGGTAACTGGTACTTTCTTTAAAGTCTGTTGTTGTGAAAACCTATGTTGAGCTGTTTCTCTGGTTGTAGATCCTCTCTTGAGCAGACACTATTGAACTGTATCACCTTTTAGAGGTTCAAACAAATGTCCTTAGGAAACCAGGTGGAACATAATGTTGTCCCCAACAAACTTGGGGTATTTAGTACAGCATCACTAGAAGAGAAATGTTACTGTTATAAGCTGTTACTTAACTTTCAATTTTATGATAACCTCTTTCTTGAGGAGTATCTTGATCTGTCCATGGGGCTACTTAGTTTTGGGAATGGTGAAGTTAAGTATCTTGTGTCATCATTTGCTGATTTTCAGAATAGGTTATTCATACTAGTTCTTTCTTATGGTATTAGTGCTACTTATCATGTAGTCTTCCCATTTACAGGCTTTACTTAGTACTACTGCTATGCATTAGTGAAAGCTTTTTAGGCTCTGGTGTTTCAGTAGTGGTGCCTTTTTACATCTGATAGTATCAGGTAAAGCTGATAACAGGTTGCAGTCGTGATCACAGGAAAAAGGGATTTTTTTTCTGTTCTGCTAGGGACCAGAGTACAGGAAGTATGATAATTGCTAATTGTAAAACAGATCCAAGTTGAAAAGTAAATTTGTACACCTTAAAACTTGCAAAATAGTGTTGCTGAAATGCATGCAAACTCAAACAGGTTAAATGTATTCAGGGATTGCAGTTTCAGAAAATGATGGGGCTGCTGTGCTCTTTTGGGTAAAGCAGACCTTACTGAAGAGTGTAAGCATTGCTTTCTGCTGCTGGGTACCTGGATGGCACTTTCACTCCCAGAAGTGGTTTTGTCTAGCACAGGCTTGAAATACTTGGAAGAGGAGGGTAGGAGGGAACAGTACAGCTGCTGCTCTGGGCTGTTTGTGTAGGAGCAAACTACTATATTATCTGGAATGGCTACAGCTTTCAGGGTGGTATTAGTCCTTCATGTCAAATTCATAATAAATTTTAACAGATGTATTGATTTAATTTTGACTCTAGTAAGAATCATAATAACTTTTTAAAGAATTGTCTCAACATATATAAAACTGGCAGCCAAGAAACTTTTAAAAATAATTTTTCCTAGCCTTACAGTTGAATCATTCAGGAATAAATTACGAGATTGTAAGTAGTCTTAGATGTTCCTCTTGTTTCCTTTGCTTATTTCTCCTGTCAAATAATCAAGTGGAAAGAAATATTTCTTAATTTTTTCCTTTGGAATACTCCTGAAAATAAGCTATATAACTTGTTTTTCTTATTTTGGGTTATATTAAAGAGGAATAACAAAGTTTTGAATCCCTGTCATTGCTTCTGTAGTCCTCATAGGGTTTTTTGAGCATGTTTCTAACCCTCTCACAAACCAACCTCTTAAAATATTTAAATAATGTTTGGTTTCATGTTCAAAAAACTTAGAGAGTGTGATCGTGTTGCAGTAGTAAAGCAGAACATCTGATATGATGGAAGTCATTAGCTAAGCACTTGGAGTTTGAAGTGCAGTGATAAACTAACTTTTGATGACTCTGCACCTGCAGCATATTTCCTTCAGTTTAAACAGCTCATTAGTGACTGTGATGGTAGAAACCATTTGACAGCTGAAAAAAGCAAACTGACTTTTCACACCTAGTTATTTCTGCATAGGTAAAGAAAGCACTACTCTTAAAGTTGAGGAACAAGGTAACCAGAAGCAATTGCTTCAGTTCATTTTCCAAGGATTATGCTTGCTTTCTTTTGGTAGACTTTAGATGTGAAACAAGTTAAGTAAATGTTTTTCTCTACTTCCTAAGTCTCATTCAAGGCAGATCTGAGTTTTGTGTAAGGTGGAATCTGAAAATGTTGGCTGTGCATTTAATAAAATTCTGATTTCCATCCAAAGATGCAAGCCATTAGTTTAAAAAACAAAACTACAAAACAAAAACCCAGGGAGAAAACTCACCAAACTGTTAATATATTGTGTGGAGCTTTTTTTTGATTGACAAGTTAGGAGTTTGTTATGCATAATAAGGTAACCACTGCATGTTATCCTGCATTAACAGGTTACATTTTATATTCAGGTATCTGTATCAGTGTGATTTAACAGTTGCCAGCTAGTGACACTTGACCTGGACTTAACAAAATAAACAGATTACAGGTGCATAATGAGATTAAAATCAGAGATTTAAGTAACATTTCGTGCCTACTGATGTAAATTGAAGACTTCCAGTGGAAGTTGGTGCACCATATCTAGGAGCTGTACTTACAAGTCATGTAAGTGTTGCAATCATAACCTTATTTTAAAACTCACTTTTAAAGCTACTGTGACCTACACTGTTGTGGTGATGCTTCTTTCTATGTCCTCTATCCTTTCTTTTCAGAATACTCAGGAGTACAGTTGGAAGTGCAGAAATCTCAACTGTTATTAAACATTTACTTTTTGTTTACTTGTGTGTTTTAGCTGGAATCGGGTGGTTTCCTGTATGCTAATTGCAGTAATGTCCCCTTAAGAAAGGGGAATTGCATTTTCTCCCTTGTCTTGAGAGTGGGACTTGTGGCAAAGCAGACTCTGGTGATAAGATGCTTGCAGACAACGGTTGGAATTAGCCTGGCGTAGGTGAGTGATCACTTAACCACAATGGGACCAGAGGTGAAATTGGGCTGTATCTATCCAGTGCAGCCCAATACTTGAAAGAAATGATTGCAGATAGAAAAAAAACCAAAACACAAAACAAAACAAAAAAACCAAACCAACCACCAGCACCAGCTGGAATCAGTGTGGGAGTTGCTCCTACAGTGAGGAACCAGCTTAAGTGTGATAAAAATAAGTGCCTGGTCTTCTGAAACAAACCTTTTATAAGACTTAGGCCATGCTTCCCCCATCAGTTCAGCTTAGTAGGCATGATACTAAACAAGTAGTAAGAGAATTGTCTGACTCCGGCACGTAAAACAGTGGTACTGCTTAGCAGAGGTGATTTAAAGCTTGTACCAACCAGTTCTCTGTCTTGCAGACTAAATTTATGCTCTAATACTGAGAGTTGCGGAGGCCTTATGTTGTTCCCAAGGGTGCTGCCTCTTCAAGTCTTTCCTCCCTACAGCAAGCAGGAGACCAGCACTGGCCAAAGCCACATCGTGTTGTCAAGGGATGGTTAATAAAAGGCTTTGAACAAATGCCATTAGAGCCTCTTCTCCAAGGACTCTGAGCACAGCTTGTACCACTCCCATGTGTATAAACTGTGTGTGATCCTGACTGCTGACAGGAGGCTAGCCATTGACTGCTGCAAGACAAGCATTTCAATGCAACTGCTTTTTTTCTGATCTTCTGTAAAGTGTTTGCTTGGGAGGGAGTCCTTGTTCAGGGTCAAACTCAGGATAGTCAAACATGCCAGCCCTGTCCTCGTGTGTTGGTGTGAATACAGGCTCCGTGTGAGCTACTGTTGAGACATCACTCTTGCACTGAGGAAGTGTCAGGATTTCAGGGAGTCTTTACAAACTACTTCTTTTTAGTGAATCCAAAAATGCTAGTGATTTACACAGCCAGCAAGTGAAAATATTTTTCTAGTTGACATCATTGCAGTGTAATTATTCCTGACAACACAGCAGTTTTCCTGTTGGCTAGTGCAGTTTTTAGAACTGAAGCTTTTCTTCTTATGCCCCAAAATAATACCAGTCTCTTTTTATTTTTTAATCTAGCCGAAGTTTCTATTATCCCCTCTAAGGGCTAGGAGTTATAGCTGTTTGCCCCTGTTTTCTCCCGATTCACCTGAGTTTTCAAGAATCTCCTGATTCTTGAAAGTTTGCATGCAATAAGCAGCTGTTGACTTTGCATCACAAATTGTGTTGTTTGCACCTTTCTAATGATGGTATAAAGAGCAGTTGGAGGCGTAAAAACCTTCTGCTGGGGGCACTGACTCAGTCTACGGATGGAGTACAGTACATGACGTTCTCTGTCTGCAGTGTGAATTTGTCACAGATTGCACTGAAAGATTTTCTTTGCTCTTGACCCAGTCTACTGAAGTAACTCTCAAAGCTGTTCCTGGGCAATCTTTTGTCAAGAATCTCCAGAAGATGATTCAGCCCACCTACCTGTGATGATGGTGCAGGCAGGAGCACAGTCAGTGTACTCCTTGCTTAAAGTCTAGGCTTGATTCTTGTGTTACAGTTGAGCATAAGCTGGGGTTCTCTGAGCTATGAAACAATCAAAGAGCAAAAGTCTCTCTGGTATAAGTGTGCATAGTGGTTGAGCAAAAGTGAGTGTTTCAATCCACCCTGGCTTGCACACCCTTCATGAGAGGGGATCGATGAAGAGCAGTGTGTTGTCCCAAAAATTGTGCAGCCCAAATTGCTAGCCAAGAACTACTTCAGGAGGAGGATTCCTGCAAACCACAAAAATAAGGGTTAAGTGAACAATTTTGCTTTAGATTGTGTTGAAGTAAGGGATAGGTTATCTTCAGCAGTTCCTGGTAACTCCGAAGTCTAAACATGCCTGTAAATGTTGCAGTTGTCCTTCTTTGGAGAACCAGGGCAGAAGGCAAGCAGAGGCACGGGTGCCTCTGGTCCTTGCTCCTGAGTGACTTGTGAGTGACCCTGGGCAGTTCTTTTTGTCTTTGTCTCCGGTGTGGCGCCTACGTCCCTCTCTTTGTCTCTTCCCGAGAGAAGATTGTGTGTGACAGCACTGCATGATGGTGTCTGTGCTAAAGGTTGGTTGCTTTCTAAGTCTGAAAATAGGATTAGTCCCCTTGCATTCTATTTGAATGTCCTTAAATTTTACCTTCTTTCATAATTTTAAACTAATTTTACACTCCTGGATGCTAGACTGGTTTGTGAACAATTGTCCAGGCTTTCTCAGCAAGTCTGTCCTTCCTGCTGTGCTGGTTATGTTAACTGAATTTTGCACAATGGAGTGCGAAATGGGTGCGAATTTGGAAAAGCCTGAGATTAGATGCTCTAATAAAAATTGTTTGGTATTGTTGGATCTAAAAGAAATCCACAGGGGAACCTACCTGTAACTACTTTTTTATGCCAGATTTGTTCCCTGAGCTGATTGGTAACAGCTGTTTCCCCTCAGCCACATTTACTTTATATACCCTGAAGTCCCGCAGGGTCTCAGTCCTGTATATATGTGTATTAGCAAATCAGAATACAGATTTAGTTGCAGTGAGTGTAAGGCTTTTGAAACCTGAGAGGTGATGAAGCTCAAGCTTGTTGTGGCTGTCCATTGTTTGCATTTTGGATCTGGTTATGATACTCAGATGCAGGTGGAGTTGGCTTTGGAAAGGGTCATTGGCTGTTGAAATTGCCTAGCTTTCCATTTTTCTATCTGTTTGGACCCCTTCACTGGCTGTTGAAAGTAATTCTGGGCTAGTTTGTGGTGGGAGGAGCAGGAATAAGTGCTTACTGAAAGCAAGGCAGTTGTTGGACATGACAACAGCTAGGACTGAAGTGGGCATATATCATATAAACTTGCACGTGCTTCCAACATGGCTTTATATTTCTAGAGTGTTCTGGAGCTTTCCTGAGTCCCACAGTGATCACTGCATGGATTTTTCCCTAGATCTTGCGCTTGGCCTCATCCTCACCTCCTGATGTGCAGAGTTATGATGGGCCATGGCTTTTGAAACTTGAGGCAAAAGTGTGTCTTCAGTTTTGCTGCTTCTTTAAAGATGTACATGCAGTACCTAACTTTGTTTATTCATGTGGGTGTAGACTTATAAAGCAATAGGAGAAAAAATCGCTGAAACTATTTCTACCCCAGTAAGGGAAGAGTGTTAGTATGCAAGCTACTCAAATTCTGAATGGAGGAGGCTGTGGAAGGTAAGTACTTCTACTTATAAAAGAGTGTAGCCTTATAAGAATAAATATCACTAGGGACAATAACGGGGTTGCTCTTATCTTGTTTCCTTAAGAGACTACTCTGGACTTTCCTCTCTTCCATGCCAGCACAGCAGCATTTTAAGCTGTATGCTGGCTCTGGTCATTTCCCTGAAGTTTTAACTTGCTGTTCTGTTTTATTCTGCTTTGTTAGTGGAAACATACTAATGGGTTTCAGTCTCTGACTCTTATTTATACAATTACAGGAGAATGTTTTACATCTTGGGAATCCCTGAAAACACATGTTTCTGTTCACATTGAACTTTTTTTGGTTTTGAATGCAAATAATGGATTGAAACTTCATTGTTGCCTCTCGGTTGGGAGCCCTTTGGCATGTGTAAGAAGCAGCTATTAATTTAGCCTTTCTGTACTGATCAAACATGTATTTTCATGCTTTATAAGGCTTCCTCAGTCTTGTCCTTTGTGTAATATTGTCTACTGCAGTTCTGCTTGCAGTGATTTTATGCGTTTGTTACACAGCAACTAAGATCTGCTGCAGAATAGGCGTATGTGAATGTGCCACCTCTTTCAGAAGAGACCATATAAAAAAAGGCACTGACAAGTCATTGCTGCTGCTGTCTACACAGGTAGTTGTTTTGCTGCAAAATGCTTGCAGTGTAGCAGTTTAAGGTCAGCATCCTTTTACCACATAGCTATCTCAATTACTTAAGCATTAATTACCTGCAGAGTGTTAGGTACTTCCCCAGCAGGTGAAAAAATGAGGTGCACAGAAAATAAGTGATTAATCCAGTGTGGCTGAAAAAAAAATTTGAAGGGCTCAAAATGTGCACTAAAGAGTATCTGTCCTTCTCTTGCAGGATGTCTTGCTTACCTACCCAGCTTCCCTGCGGGTTGGTTTAGATTGATTGAAATGCCAGCAGTGACATTTCCTTCAGGTTAACTTCATGTCCCAGAGGCTTCAGTCATACAAGATAGGAGTGATCAGTCTATTGGGGTTTTTTTTTGTTTGTTTTTTTCGTGGCCTTGTTAACCTATCCATGATAAGCTTTTAAAGTTTGGGATGGATAAATGAGTGTAGAGCTTAGCTTGCAGACTTGGTGCTGTGCCTGCCATGCTCTCTCGCTTTTAGCAGTTCTGTCACATTGTTTACCTCTCTTCCGTAGATTGAAGTTGCCCTGGGGTTTCAGTGGAGCAGAAGGTGTGTTGATCTTGTTTTGCAAACTTTTGTGTTTTTAGAAAGCTGTGTAAGATCCTTGCTTGCATAATAAAATTTCCCCCCTTGCCCTCGTCAAGATTCATCACCAAGTCATTCCACGGGTAACTTCCTTTCCCTCTGTTCAACAGCGAGAAATACAGGGCCTTCAAATTACAAGATTAATGAAGAATGCAGTAACTAAGGGGTCTGTCTTGTTCTGAAGCCAGGTTTCCCAGCACAGTCCTTTTAAGGAAAAAGACATAATATCTGTCTGTCCCTGTAGTATCTTTTGCCTCAAGTAACTACTGAAGTGTGGAGAGGGGTTGTAAGATTGTTGGTTTTACTCTGTTTCTATCAAAAGGACTAAGTTTTCAAGCTTTGGCAGAATTGGATACCATGTGGTGTGGTCAGTTCTGGCTCAGCCTGGAAGGAATTTTGTCTCAGAGTAACTATAGCCTGGAAAATAGGTTGACTCAAATCTATTGAGTGATGATATATTTCTCCATCTGAACCCTTAGAAAAAGGAAGAATGCACTCTGGTGGAGTCTTTTTAGTAATTACTTTTAGTAATTTAGCATTACTTTTAGTAATAAAGTTCCTGCCTTAGAAAGGATAAACTGTTTGGTTATTCTGCTGTACTTTTCCAGGCTCTCTTTTGATGAAGCTTTTATGCTTTTTTTTTTCCCTACTCTTATATGATTGGAAAATGAATGACTGAAGATCTAAGCTTTGCAGCCAAGACCTGCTTTGTGTGTTCTCCTTGTGGTTAGTCAAAATTAATTCAGTTGTTTTACAGTAAACTATAAAACTCAGATTTTATTCTGGTCTATGGAGTGAAACAGTGAGCACTGTTGAAGTGTCAGCCTCCCTGAACTGGTGTACCTGACCCAGCGATGCACCTGAAGTGAAAAATGTTAGTGATAGCACAGTAATTGTACTTCATTTGAATAAAGAGGGATTTTAAGGATTTAGAAATAGCTTTCTGCAGCAGTGTTAATTGTGGAGATGTCTTTCAACACTGGTGAAGGGTTGCGTGTCAAGTTGCTTTTGAAAGGTATATCTGTGCTATTAAGTATGGCACTCTGAGGAAGCAGAAACCTGGCTGTCTTGTTTCGGTATCACTGTAGTTTCTTTCCTCTCTTGACACCTACTGAAAACCCAGGTCCTGCTTCTTTTATTGAATTTCATGCTTAGGTTGTGTGGGGTTCAAGTCATGGTCTTGGTGTTTCAGTCAGTCTCATTTCAGGATTCCGAATATTTTGCTGTCAGCTACTGGAGAAATAAAACAGCACAGCAAACAGACCTGCAATACCTTTCCAGGTTAAATGTTTCATGTGTATTCTGTAGTTGTGTAAATAGGGCCATTAGGCCAGTAAGTGACATATCCAGTTTCACATTGAAAGTTTATTTTGGATTATGATTTTCTGCTCCAGTGTATCATCCACAATACCATCGTCTCTCTCTGAACAGTGCCTTCTGGGTATGTTTTTCTGCTTTTGACACTTTTGGCTGTATATAGATGTTTTCCAGTTTTTGTATCTTTCATACCTACAGTTCTGTTTTCTTTCAGTCTGCCCTACTTTATTGGGAAAGGTGTTGTCTCTGATACCTGGATGCAGTTCTGTTTTCTGTCCTCCTTTTTTCGGCTACAGCAATGGCAATACATTTAAACTCTAGAAACACTGTGTAATGAATTAGTGGAACACCATGATCATACTGTGACTTCCTCCAACTGCAATACAAATATTTTAGAAAAGTTTAAACCTCTTCCAGACTGGCTAGGTGGGATTGTTGCACATGCCTTTAAAACTGTTAAATCAAAACATGTAAAGTCAGATGACTAGTCCACAGTCATAACCTAACAGTGAGGATCCTGATCCCCTATGTGTCAGATCATGCCACTTTCTCCATATGGTTGCTCTTCTGAGCCATATGGGGGTCTGCAAATGGGCTTTTTCATCTCTGCACAGTGGTTGCTTTAAGTGAACAGTTTATAAATTGACTAGAACCTCACAGAGCAATGTTTACATGTCAGATTACTGTGCCTACTTAGGTAATCTACCAACCCCATCACCATTCATGTTAAAGATCTTGGATAATGACTAAATGTTACAGTCTTTCTACTTGCTGATATAATGCATATATTGTAAAAGTTAGTGCAACACTAAACCATTTTGATCAGATGCCTAAGGCAAAAGTACATGTTCTTTACCAGGAATATGAAGAGTATTTTAGATGCTTCAAACTATATTCACATGTTTGAACATTCATAGTCCTTATTGGCATCATTTCAGCAACTGAACCTTGATAATTTTATTATTTGTCTTTTAATACCCAACATACAAGAAATTAAAACTCTAAAAGTATATAATTTGGCAAAATAAATGGTAACAAATGGTAAAACCTGAGTAACTTGAAAGTAAGAGGTCTTTTTCTGATAATCTGCAGTTTTAAGATGACTACTTTTGAGGAGAGCCTGTGGGGGAGGAGAAGAATCAGTAAGAATCAGTAAAATTGTTTCATTTAGGTCATACAGAGTCTTTTTGCTTTGCTTACTTTTGCATCACAACAGGTGAGAAGGAAATAAGCCTAAATAGTAAAAAGGCTGCAGTTGTGGAGTAAATTGGTCTAACATGGAGGTGGTGTTTCAGCTGAGAAGGGACTAACGATTTCTCAAGTGATAGGAAGGCTCATGAGAAGTTTTTGAACTTGACCAGCTTTTGAACCTAATCCAGTGTTAATGAATTACCTCCCTTCCAGCTGCATAATTTAGCAGTGGAACTGGAGAAGTCTTTTTTTTAAGACTTTCTTCTCCTTTCCAGAGGAAATGCTGAAAAGACTTTGCTACTTTCGTCATACATGTCCTCTGTGCTGATAGTAAAGGGCTTCTTGCTCATGCTTCAGGTTTGGGATGGCTGAATATACCGGTAATAGAGAGAGCACAGTACTCGTACAGACCAATGATCCTGAAAAAGTCTTGAGAGCTTGTATGTGTCTCTTGTAACAAATAACTAATATCAAGGCATTGGACTGAAATTGGGGCAGAAATTTCAGCCACTCATCTGAAGCAGAAGTGCTATTGGAGTAACAAGTTAAACATGTTTTTCTTAGTTGGTAACATGATTAATTTTTCATGCTGTGTCTTCAGATTTGGGCACAGATTTCAGTCCTAAGAATCAAGTAAGCTTAAATCATATTTCTGGACATCAGTATAGAGAAGCATTGAGATGAGGCTTTGTACGGATAAAATACCAGCGTACATACCAGTTGAGGTATGTTTGAGGCTGTCTAACAAGAGGAAAGGCAATTGGGGTGTTGCTGAAACCAGAAGAAAAATACAAAAAGTCCTTATCCCCCAGAACCTAGTAAAACATTTCAAAAGAACAAAGACTGCTGGCAGAAACTTTTCTGTAAGCAGGTTAATGAGGGATTCAAATTGTGCCCACAAAAACTTACAAGAAGATGAACTGAAAGACAGCAGATATGGATGGTTAATAGATTTATCCGGAAAAGGTACTGTTGACCAGAAATTTGGGTTACCAGGTGTTAATTTGCCAGCTAGCTCACTTAATTTAGGAGAAATGAGAAGGGTCAGATTGTTGCTCATATCTTTTTTTCAGTTTGTTTAAAAAAAAAAAAATTCTAGTGCAAAATTATGACAGTGGCATAAAACGCAAGTGGGATAAAATGACATCTTTAGCACCCTGTATCACATGCCAGTAATACTTTCCCAAATAATACCAATAGCTGTACACCGATTGGGCGTACAAGAACTTATGCCCCTCTCTGGGATTTCAGTATTTTATTAGAAAAGTTGCTGTCAAAACTGACATATTAATGTAGGAAGTAGGCCTACTTCCGTTGATTGTGATATGTAACTAATCTTTTGGGGGTGGGGTGCAGAGAGTGGTGTTCAAAAGTGTTTTAAAAGCAAATGAATTTGTCTCATGAATTAAAACAGTAGAGTTCCACGTAATTGTTTTGTCACCAGACTGATCTATAAAGCCAGGGGCTTCTCATTATGAAAGGAGACTTGCCTTTGGTGTCTGTTGGTACTCTTCCTCTCCAGGTGGCAACTGCCTGCTGGAGGGTGACTTTCTTTTACTTTGTCTCTGTTCTTGTCATGCTGTACTTAGAGATGCCTAACCTTTTACAGCTCTGTTCCTGGATAAAGAGTAAAACTGCACTGTTCCAGTAATACGTATATACAAGTATTGCAAATAGGGTTATGACTCAGCCTTTCCCCAGAGACTTAGCGGTGAAGCGAAGGCAGGGGGTGGGGGGGGTGGGGGACGACAGGGAGAAAACAGAGCCACAGACCAAAAGTGCTTAGAATTTCCCATCCTTAAATCAGGCGTCCTTATAATTAAACAGAGTTGAAAGATGAATCGATGTACAAAAATGCAGAGCTGCTTGTGATTGCTGGGGGTACAGGGGGATAGCAGGAATAGTACCGGGACTGCGGTAATCTTTTGGAGACATACCAGGCTCAGCATTAACAGACAGAGATCCAGGCCAGAGACATCAAGCTTTCTAGAACAGAAGAGATGCCTAAAGCTCTGGGTTAGAGGATACTGAAGGGAGAGCCTTAGGGGTAATGGATCCTTACCCAGTGAGCATAACCCCTGTCCCCACTGTAGCCTTGATGCTGGAAAGAGACTTTTCAATTTCTGAAATCCTTAAATATCACAGGAGCTTTTGGGGGTTTGAACTTTGCTCACAGTAGACAATGGATTTTGCTAATGCTCTTGGAGAAGGAATAGTATTTATCTCCTTGTTCAGTGTTAGAGGGAGCAGACATGCTTAATGGAAGACATAAAAGGCAGGAAACGAATTTGAAAGCGTGATAATGTCTGACCTCATTCTGTAGCTCATGTGAGACTGGACCTAGTCAACTGCTAACCAGCTGCAAGCTGGGAGAGAGTTACTGGAGGCTGGAAGATTCTTCTAGGAATCAATATGCTAAATATATCAAAGAAGATATATTATAGACAGGAACATTTCCATTGATTGCTTCTGGGTTGATGAGGTTTGGTGTGAGGTGGCCCACTGTGTCTTAAAGTTTTGTTCCCCATTTGGTCATCTGTTGCCTGTGTAATTCAGTTGGACGTGATGCTGTTTTGCTTTCTGTGAAGCGGGTACACAAACTGAAGTGAAATGGCTAAACTTGTTTCGTGTCAGCCACCAAATAACCATTAACTTAGACTCCTAGATGAAACCAGTCTGGAACAAAGCACTTTTGTGTGATATGCCAAAAAAAGAATTCTGTCCTTTTTAATGACCCGGTCTCCTGAACTTCATCCAGCTCCACCCTCAAAAAAAAAAAAAAAAAAGAGACCAAGAGCTTTAATGCCTTCTGAAGACATACATATGTCAGCTCAACTGAAGCAACTTCAACTCTTTTGAAGTCTTCGTTCTTAACCTACCTCATGGCATTGTGTCAGAAAGCAACACCATTGAGTCTGAATACTAGGCAAATATTCCAGAACAATTTAATTCTTAGGAGACATGTCTGGGAGGTAATACACTTACCTCCATGGAAGTACTGAATTCAAAGTCTTGTCCAGTGTCAGAGGCCAAGTACCTCTCCAGCCTTGGCTGCACTTGGGTGAAAGCTCTCCTGCTAGTTTTCCCCTTCTGCATTCAAGACCATAGGCAGAACCTCCTGTTCCCCAGCCACTTTGGCCTGCCTTTTAGCCAGAATACCTCTATGAAAGACCTTCCTACTAGAAATCCTTTGGTAGGCGGCAAAGGAGAGCCGAGTGGTGACAAATACTAGCAAACAGAGCTAGTCTAACTGGTCAGGCACTTTTTTTGCTGCTGTACCAGGCTTTAATTGTCTGAAAATACCAGATCATTGTAAGCACTGCAGAGGAACTACTTTTCAAGAGCAAATATTAGTTTCAGCTGGAAAGCACGAGTCAGCTGGAAGGGAATCTAGTGATGAAGGTGAAAGACTGTTCTCTTTTCTGCTTTTTTTTGTGAAAAATAATCTTGTGGTTCTAAGCAATAAAGAGAATAGTATTGAGTTCAGTTGCACACATTTTCCATCGATTGGTTGGTAGAAAAAATTGACTCTATGTTGGTCTGTGCCTCCTTAAAAAGCAAGTATGTTATAAAATGAGTGTACGTAGTTCTATGTATAGCATCATGATGGTTTTTCTAGCAATTTACCTATTCATCAAGTGTAAATAGATGGCTGTTCACTTCAGCTGGTGCTTTAGGAATCAATGAGTAAACTCTCTGTGGAATAAAACCCAGGCAGTTTGCAAACAGCCTGAGCTTCCAGCTACTGGCTGAACTGAAGAATCTTAAGTGTGAAATGCACTGCAAAAACATTTTTGCCAGTGAAATGTGTGTTGTCCTGGTGGGAAGAAGGGTACTGAGAAATTGCTTCTTGGCAGTTCAGAGAGTGTAGGTGTCCGGTCCCCCCACAGTTTGCCAGAGATGCCTGCAAAGCTCTGCCTGCTGTGAAATAGATTTTGCTGTTTAGGTACTTGAAAACTTTTAGGTGTTTTAAGCTGTAACACCAAATGTTCCATATAACCTGCCACGTGCCTGTATATCAAAATATAGAAAACTAAATCTTGTGCTTTAAATGTATCTGCTGTATACACCAAAGCACTAGGAAGTGTCACCAAGTTCAGGAGGATTGAGGAAAGATGCAGAAGGCAAGTTGGAGGCTTGAATGTCAGCATTCATATGTTCTATGTTGTCTTACTGCAGGTGTCTGAAAACAGTACCTGAAGTTATAGAAAGCAATAGATTAAAATCATATTCTGTGGAAATGTGACTGTGGGTATGTTTCCACTAAAACCAGTTGAATGTTTTGAGGCTATAAGAGCTGGTGTCAGTTAAGGAGAAAAATGAATTTGTGGCTAAAGACTTGGAGTTGGGAGGATAAGGGTTGTTCCTGGCTCTGCAATGCATTTCCCATGTGACTCAAAGTCACAAAATCCTTGTGTTGCAGTTTCCTATTCTTAGTGCAGGGATAGTAGCCTTTTTAGAGGCACAGTAACATCTTTACAATTAATTAAGCATTAATACCTTACATCCAAGATCTCTGGTGGAAATTCTCGCCCTATGAGCTGAAAACAGTTGCCAAAGTCAGCACAGTCTTTTAGGTATCCCAAGGAGCTTACTTAACATGCTTCTCAAAGTAACTAAAATTAAAAAAAGAGAAAACAAAACAAACAAACAAAAAAACCCACCCCAAAACTACCAAACAAAAAAAAGCCAAAAGAACCCCAAACAAAACAAAAAACAACAACAACAAAACCAGAAAAAAATCCCACAGCCACCAAAACCTGTGGGGGAATCTTTGGGCATGCACACATTCTTCCCAACATTAGTGACTTTCACTGTAAATGATAGTGTCTTTTGAGGTGGGTTTGAGGTGCTAGTTCAGCCTCAGCTCCTTTTTGATCTACTTATAAAGAATGACTTGTAAATTAATTTATTTACAAATAACTATGTTGCTCTTTTTCTGTGCTGGATCTATTTCCTTGGTGCTTTAAAGGACTTTATTGTACACTACAGTTGTCGCTGAGGATGGGAAATGTCACTTGCAGTAGAAATTGATACCAATAAAGTTACTGTGTTCATGTAGATTTACTTGAGTGCCATCTCCCATTTCTGACCTGTCACTTAATTTGGACCAGTCCTAACCTGTAGAGGTGGGTTATGACCAGCACATACTCATTACAGCTGTCGTGCTGGATTTTCTTGGTGGGGCTGTTGTCAGAGGGAGGTAAGTGTCTCCTGCAGAAGAGAAGCATGAGGAGAGAATTCCTAATCCTCTTTTGTTTTCACCCTTTCTTTTCTTCTTCCCTCATTACTCCCCCTTTCCCTTGCTGTGTGCCTGTCATGTCATGCATTGTTGGGGATAAGAATAAGATGCTTTTAATTTTGGGGGGGGGGTGGGGGGGTGCTGGTTTGTCTAGACTACATACTTGTGGAAGTAGCAGTCTAAATTCTATGATCCAGCAGGCCTAACATTTCAGCTTTGTGATCTGTTCTTGTATCCTTATAATCTATTTGACATTAAATACTTATAGGCATAGGAAGCTAGGTTTCCCATCTGCCAAATAAGATTGAACTTGCTGTAACCATACTTACCTATTTAATAAGAAGGGTTGCATTTCTTCAGGGTTTGGAAAGCATTTAAAGGTCATTGAACTAAAGACCATATTAACGTAGCTGTTGCCAAGATGAATTAACTTGTGCTGCAGGAACAATGAATCTATTTAGGACCTCTGAAACGAAGATTTTTGTTACAAATTTTGAATGACAGAAGATACTGGTATGGGGTGGGGAAAAATGCAGAGGTTCATGAGGGAGGCGTGGAGTTTTCTCCGAGCTTCATGTCTTAATTTTTTTTTTGCCTCTCTGCTTGCAGATTCTCACAAACACAAAGATAAACACAAAGACCGAGAACACCGGCACAAAGAGCACAAGAAGGACAAGGAAAAAGACCGTGAAAAGTCCAAGCACAGTAATAGGTGAGGAAAATGTCAATGAAGTCCTCATAGGTTAAAACACTGTTGCACATGCAGTCTTAAAAGAATCACTCTGATAATAAATGAGGATGGAATTGCTACCTTTTGAATGTGGTTTATATGAGTGTAGGTGCTTTAAGCCTAACTTCTGTCATTGCATGCATTTCCATATGGGTAGCTGAAGTAGTGTATCTTGCAAATGTGAGCCAATACTAATGTCCAAAAGATTATTGTAGCTTAGTGTTAAGGGCATTGAAAACTAGTTTAACCCCATTTTCATGAAGATTGATCAATTTTATTCATAATCTTTTGTGTGTGTGGTTCCAATTGTTTGTCAGAAAAGCGGAGCTCTCTTGAGTGTTGGTATAAACCTCACTGTTTCAGCATAAATGAACCTGATGTGACTACTCGGCCTCCTAATAATTAGAAGTGTCTAGAAAGATGGTCCCCCAGAATGACGGTGATGTCTTTGGCCTGCTACCACAATGGTTGAATATCTCACTGTGAGGCAGTGTTATGAACTTCTGCAGGGTTAGATGATGAATTTGAAAGGATTGCATGCTGTTTTGTCTGATCTGATCGATATGCTACACTGCTGCTGTATGGGGAAGGTGTTTCATGCCAGTCACCTACCTTATCCTCCACACTGAATGTGAACACTTTCTTACTTGCGATGACCTGTAGCTCTTGAGGTGGTGGTGAGTTGTGAAATTGTCCAGTTAATACCCAAGCCTAGGCTGTGAACTGCAAGAACTAGGATGTGCAGGTGCAGGTCTGTCTGTGGTGATTTGGTGTGATGGAGCACAGGGCGAGTACATCATACACAGGATGTTACTCAGAAAATCTTTTGTAGTTGTAACTCCTGACATGCAAGTGCCATGGAGCTTACATTGACAATGAAACTTGAAAAAAACCCCAGTCCCTGCAGGGTAAGTTTCTGTTGTGAAACTTGGTGAATGGCAGATAGTGTTTATGTTATGGCCAAGCAAGTGTTACTAACTAATTGCTATGCAACTGTGATAACACAACCTAAAAATGAATAAAAAAGCTTATGTTAACAATGATTTCTATTAAAAGGAAGTGTGGAAAGGAGGAGAGAGAGTATCTGCTGAGCAGTGGGTTTGTTTTATTGAGGTCGCACTTTATCTGAGTTTTCTGTGACCTTTTGAGAAGTTGCACAACCTTACTGTTCCATAATATGTTTTTTCTTTGGTTTTTTTTGAAAGTAAATGGTTGACAGGGTGGGGGGCGGGGAGGTGTAAATCTAGGCCAAATAACTTGCAGCATTTACTGGCTTCCACAGCAAAGATGAAATTCTATGGACACATTGTTTACACTTTTCTTTGCTCACATATCTATATTGCCTTGACTTCTGATTTTCATTCTTCTGATCTTCAAGCATACACCCCAAAATTGACCATCTCGCATTTCCAAATGTTCATTGCTTCATTTGAAAAACCATTCTCCAGCAATTTTAGCGAAGTACATCCTTTTGTAAGGAGTAATTTAAGCATTATCTTTAAATTTCCAGAATTCATTAATGATTTGACCTTATTTGTGTAGGAATGGTCAGTGTATTTTTAACTGGAAGAACTAATTATGGCTTATATCTTGACTCTGCGTGCCACTGATTGCGTAAACAGTAAATACCAAACCGTGGAAAGGAGATAAAAATGGCTAATATGTTTTGTGAGGTGTAGCTCATGAGATGATGTGTAATCATGCTTTATCTTGAAGTAATTCCTTCCTCCCTACAGTGTTGCCTTGAAATCCCTGTGAGAAAGGCAGCGTGTTTTCTAGGCACTGTGACTAAAGCTTCCAGTCACTTTTCATTTATCTATTAAGTGTTAGTTTTTCCTGTGAGCACAATATACTGCATCTTTGAGTCCCATAATAGGGTACACCTATGTGGATGGCATGACTGATTGCATGCATGTGCAGGGGGTTTGTTCAAGGCATGCTTTGGGGAGAGATTACATAATACTGCTTTGCCCCTCAGGCCCCTACAAAAGGTGGGACTTCACTTCCCCAGGCTGAGTACACAGCTTGCAGAAGTTTTCTAAAGTTATGTTTTCTCCCTTTCAAAACTGCCACCTTAAAAATGAATGTACTATAGTGCTGAATCAAGAGATCCAGTCTTGAATGTGGTACTCAGGGAAGATAACATATGTGGACACGTGTGTGGTGCTCTAGTTCAATCACTCCTTCAGGAGTCCTCTAAAATCTTCACTGCCCCGTTGATGCTCAGTCACGCACAGGGTACATGGCTGCTTGCTGTGTGAAGCCAGCTGACTTCTGAGACAAACTTTCTAGAAATAACTATGTCATAATTGAAATTCAAGCATTTCTTCCTGTCCTGGGTTCAGCTGGGATAGAGTTAATTTTTACAGGAACCTGGGAGGTGGGGGCCACAGCCGGGGCAACTGACCTGAACTAGCCAAGGAGCTATTCCATACCATGTGCCATCATGCTCAGTATATAAATGGGGAGCGGGCCGGGGGGAGCTCTCTCGACTTTCGGTGGGGGAAGTGGCGGAGCGTTGGGTTCTGGGTGGTGAGCAGTTGCACTGTGCATCACTCGTTTTGTATATTCTTTCATTAGTATCATTGTTGTTGTAACTTCTCTTTTTTTTTGTGTTGTCCCAGTAAATTGTCCTTATCTCAACCCTCGATGTTCCAGGTTTTTTTTTATTTTCTCTCCTCTGTCTCCTCCCTATCCCACTGGAGGGGGGTGGGAGGAGTGAGCGAGCCGCTGCGTGGTCCTTTGTTACCCGCTGGGCTGAAACCATGATGGTCTTTTTTGGCGCCCAACGTGGGGCCCGAAGGGTTGAGATAACAACAGATCTGGCCAGAGCGTGTTGAAACAAATTTGTCGTACGCAATTGTTATATTAGATAAATAGATGCTAGTCACAATGTTCATTCATTTGTTTACATGGTGGTGTTTTGTAAGTTGTTATATGCTCTATGTATTGCCTGTAGTTGTGTTTCTCACCTCTGGGAGAGTGATTGGGATTATCATTTTGCTGTACTGGGCAATGTCGACTTCTGAAATGATTACATCACTAGTCATGAGGTTAAGCTGGTATCTGTAAGCAGCAGTGATAACATTTCCATACTTCGGGTGCCTTCTATCAGAATTTATTGGTAATCGCACCCAATCCATGGGGAAGTTGGGGGGGATACTTCCCCTGTCCGTTCGCCTCCCTTTTCTCCTTCCGACTAATTACAACAGCTTTTGAGAATTTTGAATGTCCTTGGGATGAGCAAGCCAGTGTGCTGTTAGTGCTGTGTCTCCTGAATATGTTTCAGGTCTTTAGGGTTACAAAAAGGCTCTTTAAGAGTACTACCCAGAGATCTGCCCCAAAGCTGGATATTCATGGGTGGCATGGCATGTGGGAGGATATGGGCAGGTATCTAGAGAACTCACCTCCAGTGGCTTGGAACTTCACTCCCAAACAACTACAGAACCCTCACGAAGTGGTAGAATACTTGAAAGGAAAATGCTGTGGCTATTTGAGAGACACACAACTTACTGCACTGTGCTGGGCCCTGGCCAGTATCTACCAAATGGTGCTTGATATTAGGCAGCACCCTCGGGAAGAGAAGGAAAACAGAGTGACGGGCACTGTGGCTACCCCAACCCCGGTGACAGATACTGCAGCTAAACCAGAGAACCAACCTGTGGCAGTATCAGTTGCCCCTGTACAGAAAAAGAAACACACAAAGAAATCAGTTTGCTTAGTGAGAGATGAAGATGAGCCAGGGTCATCGCGAGAACAGGAGGAAGAGGCAGAACCTGAAATAATCACCTGATCTCTATCCCTGAGTGAGTTGCGTGATATGCAAAAAGATTTTAGCCACCACCCAGGTGAGCACATTGTTACCTGGCTGCTCCAATGCTGGGATAATGGGGCCAGTAGTGTGGAATTAGTGGGTAGGGAAGCCAAGAAGCTGGGTTCCTTGTCTAGGGAAGGGGACATTGACAAGGCGATTGAGAGAAAAACACAAGTCCTCAGCCTCTGGAGGCGACTTCTGTCAGGTGTGAAGGAAAGATAGCCCTTCAAGGATGAAGTTACATGTCACCAAGGCAAGTAGACCACCATGGAGAGAGGTATCCAGTACGTGATGGAATTAGCCATGGTGGAGGTGATCTATAATGATCCAGAAAATGGGCAGTCACCCACAGATCCAGATGAAGTCCAATGCACACAACCACAAACTTCTGCCATGTGGAAGTGCACCACCAACCTATGCCAACTCATTGGCAGTAATGTCCCGGAAAGAAGGCTACGGACAAGCGGTGGACGAACTGGCTGTCCAACTGTGGCAATACGAAGGAAGTCTCTCTTTCTCCCTGCAGGCCTGTGTCTTGGCTGTAGAGGAATTGTCCCAGGAGTTCCAGCAATTCAAAGTGGATATGTCCTTCTCCCCACCTGTACAGGCCTGCATTGCAGCTATTGGGAGTAAACATTCCTCTGCCCAAGAGAGAGGAGAGAAAAAGTACACACGACGGGCTAACCTGTGGTTTTACCTGCGTGACCATGGAGAGGACATGAGGAAGTGGGATGGAGAACCTACCTCAGTCCTAGATGCATGGGTACATGAGTTGTGAGAAAAAGCAATCAGAAAAGAGGAGTCGTCTTGGAAAAATGCTGCTCTAGTTTCCCGTGAGCAGTTCCCCAGGCAGAGTAGAAGTGCTGATCTCATTTCCGATCCTCTTGAAAGGACTTCTGATTCACATTTGTGAAAAGTGAGTAACGGATACTCTAACCAGGATTAGAGGGGCCCTGCCTCCAGCCAGGTGGGGGAAAGGGACAACCGAGTCTAGTGGACGGTGTGGATTCGATGGCCTGGCACATCAGAGCCACAGGAATATAAGGCTCTAGTAGACACTAGTGCACAATGTACCCTAATGCCATCAAGTTATAAAGGGGCAGAACCCAGCTGTATCTCTGGTGTGACAGGGGGATCCCAAGAGCTAACCGTATTGGAAGCTGAAATGAGTCTAACCGGGAATGAGTGGCAGAAACACCCCATTGTGACTGGCCCAGAGGCCCCGTGCATCCGTGGTATAGACTATCTCAGGAGGGGGTATTTCAAGGACCCAAAAGGGTACCGTTGGGCCTTTGGTATAGCTGCACTGGAGACGGAGGAGATTGAGCAGCTGTCTACCCTGCCTGGTCTCTCCCAAGACCCTTCGGTTGTGGGGTTGCTGAAGGTTGAAGAACAACAGGTGCCAGTTGCCACCACGACGGTGCACCGGCGGCAATATCGCACCAACCGAGACTCCCCGATCCCCATCCATAAGCTGATTTGCCAATTGGAGAGCCAAGGAGTGATCAGCAAGACTCACTCACCCTTTAATAATCCCATATGGCCCGTGCGGAAATCTAATGGGGAGTGGAGACTAAGAGTAGACTATCGTGGGCTGAATGAAGTCACGCCACCGCTGAGTGCTGCTGTGCCAGATATGTTAGAACTTCAGTACAAACTGGAATCAAAGGCAGCCACATGGCATGCCACAATTGACACTGCTAATGCATTTTTCTCCATTCCTTTGGCAGCAGAGTGCAGGCCACAGTTTGCTTTCACTTGGAGGGGTGTCCAGTACACCTGGAAGTGACTGCCCCAGGGGTGGAAACACAGCCCCACCATTTGCCATGGTCTGATCCAGGCTGCACTGGAAAAAGGTGAAGCTCCAGAGCACCTGCAGTACATTGATGACATCATCGTGTGGGGCAACACGGCAGAAGAAGTCTTTTGAGAAAGGGAAGAAAATAATCCAAATCCTTTTGAAGGCTGGTTTTGCCATAAAACAAAGTAAGGTCAAGGGACCTGCACAGGAGATCCAGTTTTTAGGAATAAAATGGCAAGACGGGCGTTGCCAGATCCCTATGGATGTGATCATCAAAATAGCAGCTATGTCCCCACCGACTAATAAAAAGGAAACACAGGCTTTCTTAGGTGTTGTGGGCTTTTGGAGAATGCATATTCCAAACTACAATCTGATTGTAAGCCCTCTCTAGCGAGTTACCCGGAAGAAGAACAATTTTAAATGGGGCCCTGAACAACGACAAGCCTTTGAACAAAGTAAGCGGGAGATTTGGTTTTGGGAGAGAATAGCCAGTGAATTAGGCTGTATGATATTTAACTGCTAAATAACCTGCCAATGTATGTCATTGTATCTATAGTGTCTATATGCCATATCAAGGGTATTACTGTAAGAGTTACCCAAATGACTGAAGGATGGACTTTGAAACTGAGCCAAGTACAACAGTGACAGAACTTGAACTGGCGCCCAGCAATTTCCTCAAGATCAACATCTTCGACCTGCAGACCAAGGGTGTGGGTTGCACCAAATGTACTAGCCACAAGTTCCAGAGGCAGCATACAACAACCCAACACCTCACACCATCTCTCTTATCCTGAAGAACTGTTACAACAGATGGAGCCCCAAAGTCATGTACTAAATAAAATTGATGAACATATTAGAGGGATAGCCTATTGACTAAGGGAATGGTATTTGGGTGGGGGTGTGTGGGGGTGTGTGTCCATATACTTATATATAAGACAAGGAAAGTGGTAGTGGTTGATTGGAAAATGTAAGATCTGGGCATGATGTAGATGGTACAGAATAAGGGGTGGATAATATCCTGGGTTCAGCTGGGATAGAGTTAATTTTTACAGGAACCTGGGAGGTGGGGGCCACAGCCGGGGCAACTGACCTGAACTAGCCAAGGAGCTATTCCATACCATGTGCCATCATGCTCAGTATATAAATGGGGAGCGGGCCGGGGGGAGCTCTCTCGACTTTCGGTGGGGGAAGTGGCGGAGCGTTGGGTTCCGGGTGGTGAGCAGTTCCACTGTGCATCACTCGTTTTGTATATTCTTTTATTAGTAGTGTTGTTGTTGTTGTAGCTTCTCTTTTTGTGTTGTCCCAGTAAATTGTCTGTATCTCAACCCTCGATGTTCCAGGTTTGTGTTTTTGTTTTTTTCTTTTCTCTCCTCTGTCTCCTCCTTATCCCACTGGAGGGGGGTGGGAGGAGTGAGTGAGCCGCTGCGTGGTCCTTTGTTACCGGCTAGGCTGAAACCTTGACACTTCCCCAAATCCTTTGAGTCAGCTGTCATCCATGTAATTCAATAAATGTAAGTTGTGTCTGTGAGGATTAGGTTTAGGTAATTATTGTCTTGTGAAGGATATAGCCCAGCAGCTCACAACCTGGGGGTGGAGGTGGAGGAAGATCTGTGGTGAGCAGGGAGTTGCTTAGAGGGGAGCTGCTGGAAGGACCTGAATGGAGGACATGCTTGTGGCCAGGTGACCGTCCAATGTTCACATGGAAGGTGTGAATCCAGGGATGGTGGAGACCGGACTGGTGAGTTATGGGATAGGATGGGGAAGGGCTGAAGCAAGCCAAGTTTCAGTTTGGGCTCTGTTACTACAGTCACTGTACTAAAATACTTTCCTGGACAGAGCCAGGAATTCAGACAGAAAAGTCTGAATTTTAGGATAGCCTAATGACTGTCCAGTGTCCCTCACTATCATGCTGCTAAGCAGATGGATTGCACTGGAGAGGGGGCATTTGATCACTTTGCCATTTTTAATAGCTTTTAATTTTGCCAACAGTGGGAAGGGAGGAAATTGCTTTGTGGGGAAATACTGGAGAATTGTCCTCTTTAAGAAGGGCTCTTAGCTGCGATATAACAAGACCAAAAGCAAAATTGTTCTTGGGAGAAGAAGAGTGAGGGCTCTGTGATTGCCTACGCTTCATTAGTTTTTAAAATCTTGGCTTAGCCCTTTAGCCCTTTGAATGGCTCTATTATAGTTGTAGGTCCAGTTTATTTTGATACTTGGTTGTCATGGCTATCACTGCTGAAAAAGATTCCTCATGTGGAAGTGTAGAAGGAAATGGAAGAAGTGCATCGTCGGCCGTCCTGACTAAACAGGGATACTAATTTTTCAACCCGTCCATTGCTTAGGCGAAGGTTTTTCGTTACACTGAGCTGGTAAATGTCTGTCTTCCCTGGTGTCAGCCAGTTATGTGTGCAAGCTAACTGAAAGGTGTTGCATTTTTAAATTTTTAGCAAATGGGTTCAAAACCCATGGAAACTCTTCGCTTGGAAGATTTTCAGACAGGTTAGAAAAATCTGTTTCCAAGTTTTTCAACTGTGCAGCTAGGAGGGGTTTTCTTGGTGACACACTTGTATCAATTTTGGCAACAAGTCACATACTGATGGATCTATTTTCATGATGCTCTCTCCACAGCATGAGTTTCAGTTGAAAAGCAGTTACTTTATCACCCATTGTTCAAATGGCACCTTCACTTTGAAGGGGCACCTTAAGTATTTATGTTTTGGATAATATCTGCTAGGTAGCATACTACTGACAGCAACTGGTCATCAGCAAGTTTGTAATGCTTGTCTTTTTGTAAAAGAAAACTCCTCTAAGTTTGACAGCTCTTTTAAACCCTTTGCGGTCAGATAAGTGGTGAACCCCTATGTGGTACAAGAGATTTTCGTGGTTGCTTCCTGTCTCATTACAACTTGTTGTAAAGACTCTACTGGGTCAAAGGTCTTGTTTTTATAAACAAAGGTGACAAAGTGCCCCTTCCAAAACCCAGCCCTGCAGCAGTGCCACCGTGTTACTGTCCCTCCACTGTGACCATCCAGTACCTCCTGTCTGCAGCAAAAACATCAGCAGAACCTGACTGCAGCAGACCTCTGAGAGCCTCTCCCCTGCTGAGGATTGTGACAGCCATTTTGGTAGGGGGTATTTCTTCACAGAAGAATTTTGAAGGAAAAAACCCAGCCTGTTTGTACTGAAGTTTCTCCTTTGAGAATGAAAAACAAATGAAAAATAGCCATTATTCCATTAGAAATTAAACAAAAAACTTCCAAGGTAACAAGAATTTGGGGTTTTCCAATGGTTTTTTTACCTGTATGGGGGATTTTTAAAGCACCTGATGAAAGCCGGACACCTGTTGCTAAAATTGAAAATTAATCCTTTAGAAAAGTTTATCTTAGATTAATAGAATTGCATGTAAATTAATAGACTTGCATGTAAATCTTCAGAAAATCCATTCTGTATTTCAGAAAAGCTGCTGTGTTCTTGCAAAAGATGTGCTGTATCTTTGATAATTCTCAAAGAGGTTGAACAGTGCTTTAGCAGAAATCCAAGCCATTGTTGTTGGTGAAACTTGGGTTTGTACCTCTATGGCATTTTATACAGAGTGTGTGAAGAGTCCCCTAATTGCATTCTGAGAAGTACAGTATTACATTGGACATTGCACGCAGTTAAGAGCATTGTCTGGTGGTGTTTGAAGCAGATCATTCTTATGTCTGTCTGTAATAGTTAGACAATTTCATTTCCTGCCCTGTACTTAAAAAAGGCTTTTAAAATAAAACCTTCATCAAGAAGGCAGAACTCCTCAAATGCAGGAGAATAAATGTTTCCTGTATCCAGACTTTGAAGGATCTAAACTGCCAAGATAAGTCTCAGAAATACCTAAAATAGATAAATTTGATTTCATATGGCAGAAGTGTGTGGAGTGGTATGTAGAACTTCTTAATTTTGCTTCTTGCTTTCTTCCTCTCCCACTCACAAGATGACACTTCTGTATCTTAACCACTCATTTACAGCTGTAGTAAACTGGGAGAGAACATTTGTATGCCTCAGATCTTCTCCATCACCCCTCAAGGAAAGCAAATGCAAAGCCCTCTTAAGAAAAATTCATATCAAAGAATAAATCCACATTGCTATCAAGCAATTGCTATCAAGCGAAGTGTTTTCTTTTGCTCCTTTTCTCAGCCCTGTACTTACTGATCCCCAAAAGAAAATCTAATACACACCCATTAAATATAAACGTCAGTGGTTAAAAAAATAAAATGAAACAAATCTGATGTGGTAATAGGTTTCTGATCTGTGGGAGACGAGCATTTCAAACAAGTAGACCATGTAAAATAATGAAATAATGGGTCTTTGAAGCCAAGACTTGTTAGAGATTGGTTTAGAAGTGTTCGCAGTAACAAGTGTCTTTCTGCCAGGTGTCTTGGGCTTTGTGCATGGAGTGTGGGCTGCCAGTAGACTGAAGAGTGCAGAGATGGCTGTGACAAGGAATGGGAGTAAAGAGGCTGCTCTTGCAGCGCTGATCCATGTTGTCAATGTGACAAGCATCTGAGCTGCAGGAAGAAAAATCTTTTGTCAGATTGCATATTTCCTCCGTTTACTAAATCTCTTGTGATCACAGCTTGACATGAACTGAAGCGTGGAACATATAAGGGATTTATAGACCTGATCTTCACTGGCATCTTTAAAGTTTTATGGTTTTGCTAGGAAAAACACAGATTCCAGGCATTTGCTAGTCGTGAATGAAGATAAATTTCAGTTTAGACTTCTTGCACACATCCTCTGATTTATTATGTGATCCAGAACTGGTAAGAATTGTGTGCATTGGGGGCAGGAAGAGGCAGAGATATCTGCCACAGGGGAAAAAACAATTTTAAAAAAAGATTTCAGCACCCCCTGTTCCCTAGCATGGGTGGTTTTGGTTTTATTCCCTATTTGAGTGCACAGTTCACCTTGATCAGCTTTCTGATGTGATACTGCTTTCCAGTAGTAAAATTTTTTGCTTTTCATTTAGTAGTATGCCTGATTCTCGCACATCCATAGAAGGTGCATGCTAAGCCTCAGCTTCATCTCAATGTGCTAATATTGTTCTAATTTATAATATTTTTATCAGCTGTTGATTAGTCCAGCTTTTTATCTTGTTTCTTTTGCTGAAGGCTTGATCTATTATCTGTGAAACCTGGTGAAAAGACTCCTTTCAACTCTGGGAAAAGTGGTTTCAGGTGTTTTTTTTAATTGTATTGCTGAAATCCCAGCGGAAACATTTGGGCTCACGTGTTCATTCCTTGTAATACCATATGATAACCCGCTAACAGTGAGCATAAAATACTGCAAGCCAGCTGAAAACTTGTCCTTCACTGGTGTGCCTTCTGTTTCTGAAATGCTCCCTGCACAGTCAGCCAGCCGTTCCTTGGTATGCGTTAGTCTGAATACGATCACAGTTTTCCATTAATATTGTATTACGTCAGATGAGATGTGGGCTACGTAACCTATGCTCTGTCCCTGTTGTGTTTTTAGATTTCACTAAAATCACAGCTCCCTGTTATTTCACGCTTCAATTGCATTGTAGCAGCTCCTGAGTAGGCAAGAAAAGCTCTGCTTGCAGCAGGCTCTGGTGCTTGCTAGTAGCAGATTCCCAGTCATGAGCTAATTACAGCTGAGAATATGAGACAGAGGAAATAAGAGACACTTTAGATAAAGCATCCTTCCCAGCTTGTGATTTTGAAGCTGGAATGGAAAGGGCCTGGGAAGGGATTATTAATGTACATAAATGGCACCTGAAGAATGCAGTGTTAAATTACTGCAAAGCTGTTGTAGTTTGAAGAAGGAAGCTGTGATCTGCACATCTGCCATTCTTTGGAAACACTTTCCACTTGTGACTTTCCCATGTGATCGTAGCCTGAGCAGCTGCTGCCAGGTGCCTGTTCTCCCTTCCTCTCCCTCTCCTCCCTCCTGTCCTCCTGCAGGCATCCTCACTGGGAAATACAGCCATGCTTTCAAGGGAAACGGCTGCTTCTGTTGCATTTACTGCTTCATGCGCTTCAGCCTGAACTCTCCAAGGCCTTCAGATGTCCTTGTTCACACTAAACCTCTAAATGAAGGGCAGTAAGCTAGCTAACAAAAAGGTTGTAGTGCTTTACAAGATGCATTTCTACTCATCTTGCCTTTGTCTGAACTAAGCCAGTACCATGATATGTGTCTAGATGATGTAATCACTGGTTCTGCCTGTATTAATATGGTGTCCTATTGTACTTCGGTACCTTTAAACTAGAAGAACAGTGCAGGTTGTCAGCATTAAGCACTTTCAGAGGTGTGAAACTCCAAGTGCTGTTGCAGCAGTTCAACTGTGATGGTCTGGGTGAAAAGGAAGATCTTTTGTCAGCAAGGCTGGGTATTTCTAAAATGGAATGTGAGCAACGGTTTTATGACCCAATTATTCTCTTTTCAGGCTAACTTGCACTGAAGTTTCCCTCTATCTTACAGGGGTTTTGTTGTTCTACTTTGGTGACTTAAAGCTGGCTTGTTGGCAGAGGGCTATGTGCAAGAAAGGTAATGAAGGATCTGCAGTGCTCCAACAAATGAATTCAGGATAAAATTATTTTTGGTGCATGTGGTCTTCAGACCTTTTTGTTTGGGTGTGTTTGGTTTCTTTAAAGAAAAGTGATTTTTTTTTTCCCGTTTTCAATCAGCCAGGAAGACAAGACTACTGATCTTTAAATTGTTCCTAGTCCCTCCTAATAATACCTTTGGGGTTGTCTGGAAATAGCTTTCTGATAGAAGGCTGAAATTCCTTCTGCAGGGTAAGGATGGCATCCTGTTGCCTTCTCTTTTCTTTTGAGATTAATGTGGTGGTAAATTGTGTTCCCCTGGAGGCTTGCATAACTATCTTAGCCAAATGAAAGACCAAAGCAGCTCAGCTTGCTGACTGAAGTTAATATCTGAGCAACTTGCTTTGCTTTTGGAGGAAAAGAAAGTTACTCTTGTCAGGGTTGTGGCTTGAGGCCTTTGTTATCAGCACATTTCCAAATCAGCTTTTCTGGGAGATGCAGATTTCAGGCCCTCTTAGGGAAGAGGGGCACATGCCTTCATCATTGCCCATGTGAGAAAATTTTGGACTGAGTTGTTGAAATCAGAGCTGTGGTCCAGTGTCTAGAAACACGTAGGGCTGACAAGCAGTCTACTTGCAAACGAGGGAAAGAAATTTATGCTCTAGTAGCATATTAAATCAGATTTTTATCTGGGGTATTTCTTCCAGTCACATACCAGGAGCAGCAGCAAGCAGGACCTCAGGGGCTCGCCACCAATACTGCTGTTTTGAAAATGAAGCTGCAGAGTGAAACTGGAGACAGAGTTCCCTTGGGTTATCTGAGCCCACATTGCTTTGGTGAGAAGCTTACTGCTTGCTGCAGAGCAAAGGGAAGGATAGTCTTGTGATTAAAAAATAAAAACAAAAAAAAAACCCCAACACCGAAGGCTGAGTCAGGAATCCAGACTTCTTGATTTTGACTCCGGTGCTAAAAAATCTTAGCTTTAGATTAGATTGCATAACATAAAAAGGACCTTTTCAGTGGTGTCCACTTACTCTCTTTTGAGAGGGATGTTATTTGAGCTTCTACTTAAGCAAGCTTAAGTTCTTAGCACGTTTTTTATTCCAGCCATAGTCCGTAAGCATTCAACACGTAAAAATTGTCACTGCTTCTCTAGGGCAATGGGATTTTCTGCCTTTTTCAGTATTAGCTTTGCAGATGTAGACTGTCATCTATTAATTTGCTTTTAGTGATGTTTTATGTCCATCAGAGCTCTACCAGTCACATACTGAAAGCTAGTGCTTTTGGCTGCTAGCAAAAATGAGTATGATGCTTTTGAAAACTTAAAGGTTTTTTTTCCTTTTTTTTTTGCTATTCCAAAATCCCAAGCAACAGACACTGCCATGAACTTTACCTTAGAGAACTAACTCCATCAATTGCAGTGTGTACTATGCTTTGAAGATGCAAATTGTTGTCTGAGTAAAGCATGTTGCTTCAGGTAGGATTAAAATACCAAATAAGAATAAGAAAAAAGTCAGAAAATAGAAACAAGTAGACTTGTAGAGAACAAAATGGGTCTAAGCCTTGCATGTTTGTTCGTTACAGCTTTTCTGATATGGTGATACACCTTTGTAATTGTAACAATTTTTTGGCAAATGAGGTACCTAATATACAGATAACAGTATAAGATACCAAGTCAGAATTTCCAGATCTTTCCGAATTCAGAAATGAGTAGTAATATGTGTGGGGTTTGTGCTTTCAGACAGTCAATGAATCTAGTTGGAGCAAAGGAAAAGGAAATACGTGTCTTGAGTCTGAGATACTGATGAATAAACAGGGTACAGAAACTGGGATGTCAAATCTGAGCAAGAGTAGCAGGCATCTCATGGATTTCCAAGATCTAGTGTCAGGATGTTCTGTGTACGTACTTGCATGTCCTGATCACACAGTGTACATAACACGATCTGCTGGGTAAGAATAGTTTGCAGTTGTTGAAGCTTCACTCACAGGCAACATGTGGTGCTGTGTGTCTGTCTACAAGAATTTCTGGAGTGCTGGTTGCCTTCTAGTGTTTAGATACTGCTTTACAGTTTTATATGTAGTATAAAGAGGTTACTAGAGAGTTAAAATGAAACTGGTTTCTCTTCCTACTTATCCCTTTTAATGTGACATAGTACATGAATGTACTGATTTCCTTCAGATATGGATTTTCATGGTTTAGCTGCTCGGGCTTGAAAGGCTGGTGTGTATTTATTGGAGTGTGTGCAACTCTGAGCTTGAATAATTTAGACCTTTTTCAGGTTTGGGTCCATTCATGCTAGTGTTACAGGAGGCTCTGAAACTCTCCATGTTGGACTTTACTCTGCAGTGCTACAGCTGGGTGTGGGTTGGCATGTTTGTGACTGTGGCTGCCTTCCTCTTAATCACACACAAGCTTTATGGGAGCTGATTAATGTGCTGCTTGCTTTCTGTAGCCATCAAACATCCAACCCTTTTGGAGTCTGCTTTTTATGACAGAAAGAAGACTTGAAGCGTACATCTTTTTTAAAAATTGTGCTCTTACCTGGCATTCCAAGCTTGCTGTTTTTCCACGGCTGTGTTCCCTCAAATTGGTTTGGGCCCGCGCTTAACTGTTGAAGTAACTGAAATAAGGAAGCTGCTTATTTCTAGTAAAGCTTTGCATTGCATTGTGTAGTCTCCTAAGGAGAACCAGAGTGCATCCCAGAGAGAGGAGTAGTGATGGGAGTAGAGCACTGGGGAAGGAGGAGTGTGAACTGCCAGTGTGAGGAAGGCAGCTTGCTTGGTGCCTAACCATGCCCAGTAGAAGAGAGCCTGATTTCCATCATGTCTTTGGCTTGCTTAGGCCCAGGGTGACCTCAGGGAGTCCACACAACCTTACAAATGTGTATTGAAAGCCTGTTGAATTGACAGACTTGCTGCTCGGCTTCCAGAATAGTGGTGCTAGTCCTTATGGCCAGTTCTTGCCATTTCTGTCGTGAGTCCCCTGAGAGCGTTTCCTCACTTTCTGGCTCCAAGGGTCAAGTTATTCTGTGAGAAAACGCATTTTCATTTGAAAACAGCCATGTGTCTTTCTCATTGATAAGAAAAATTTGAAAATGTGATCCAAATTTACCCAAATGTCTCAGAAATCAGAAGGGGGTAGAAATGGAATAAAGAAGGTTGATTTTCTTCTCCTTGGGGACATTTTTTCTGCTGTTCTGACTAAAGGATTTTGGGTGTATAAACTCTCAATACTGTTATCTGTAGCTCCAGATTCTGAGTACTAGCAGACCAGATTCTTGCTTGGAAACACCTTTGAGTTCCCATTCTGTGTGGTGGGGTCATCTCAGCCGAGCAGAGCTGGGCTGACTGACCATGGTGGTGAGGTACAGTTGATGAAACAGCTCCAACTGAGGACTGCAGCATTATTCCTGCCTTTTCTGTTTGACTTTGCATAAACACAAGGACATCACATATCCTGTTTGCTGTGGTTTTCCCATCTGTTTGGGAATAATAGAGATCAGCGGTTTTCTCTTTAAGTTCCAGAGATGAGAGCTGCTACAATGACAAACTGTTGTCTGAGCAAAAGCTGACATGGGCATTGACGGGACTGGCAGCTCTCTCTATTCCAGTGACCTTTTATGTGGACTAGGAAAAAGAGGAAAAGCAGACACAGTGGGAATTCAACCTAAAGTATTGAGCTTTAAGTGTAGCAGCTGTGGATTTCCTCAGCAATCCAGGCTGATGGGGGTTCTCCTGAAGTGGAGTACTTGGTGGCTGTGATTTTGTGGTATGTTCCCCTCCTGTTCCTCTTCCTTCTGAGATGAATGGATGACATATGACAGGAGACTGTAGTGGATCTTCCTGTTAAGGTGATCCTGTATTTTGTAGGATTTGTAATCATCGAAACCTGTGACTCTACCGCTGGAAGTTGTATTAGTCAAATCTCCTTGTGTTCCCCTCTGCAAACATACTCTTTTGTCTTGCAGTGAGCACAAAGATTCCTCGGAAAAGAAACACAAAGACAAGGAGAAAACCAAACACAAAGATGGCAGCTCAGAGAAACACAAAGACAAACACAAAGATAAAGACAAGGAGAAGAGAAAGGAAGAGAAGGTAGGCATCTCCTGCGGGAGAAACAAGCATGGTTCTGGTTTATACTACTGAATGGTACAAACTTAGTGGCTTAGATGTAGCTTGTACTTCCAAGTTTTTATCACCCTGGAGAGAATTGTCCCAATGCTAACCCAGAGACCTGGTTTGTGGAGTGCTGGATATGAACTTGGTAGGGGTTTCATCTGCAGGTATTGTGAATGGAAACATTTCCATAATGGAGGTGTGTCCACTGGCTCCACATTTTTTCCCCTGTTACTTTTCACTTTGCCAAGCTTAGATTCAGAGACAAGGGAGAAAAATCTGTTAGTTTACATTGGTTCCATGCAAGGATATACACTTAACTCCAATCTGTTGAAGAAATTGGAGGGCCAGAAACTACTGAATTGACCAAGACTTACAGAAAATGTTGCCTTTTTGGTGTGTCATGTAGGTCGCTAAGGGAATGAAGAGATAGTCACAGTGCCCTTTGGTTCCTTGTGGAAGTTAAATATCCTGCCTGTGTTGCATGTTGGAAAAACATACGTAAGGTGCTCTGGGCAGTGCTAATCAGCTCCTACTTTTTATGTTTTTCAGATGAAATCATCTTCGGGTGATATAAAAATAAAGAAGGAAAAGGAAAATGGCTTCTCCAGGTAAGAAATCAGGTCTATGATCTCAAAAAAAGTAGCAGTTTGACTTTTCTTAGGTTTGACTCCTCTCACTTAGTCTTGGGGAAAAAACTGGAATGCTTTTGACCCCTTCAGACAAGATAAATTCTTCTCAATTACAGGAATTGGTAATTGATCTACTTACCTAGTAACTGGAGATGGGAGCTGTTGAATACCTGGTATCTGCCTGCACATGATGGGTTTGTCCAAGTATTAAATAGTTGAATTCTGTCAAGGACAGATGGAACTATGGAAACATTGGTAGCTGGAGTTGAAAGAACCTCTGTTGTAAAATTGGTACTTGAATGCTGCAGGCAGTCTTCTGGAGACAGAGCCTTGTAAGGCCAGTCCAGATTGCCTCCGAGTGTCTCTTCTTTAAGTGACTACAGTCTAAAGCCTTTGCAGAGGAGTGATGAGTAAGGAGGGTGCTTGTATAAAGTCTGAAGTACCTTCAGAAAATGCCTAGATGTCCTACTCTACTAAATTCCTGCTAATAATAGAGCCTTCTGGACTAGGGCATTGTATCAGTCATCACTAAGTAGTCTTATTAAAAACCTGAAGTGAGCAACTGACAGAAGAGTACTTTTTCTTAATAGTTGACTAAGATGTCTTGTGACTTGGTTAAGTTCAGCCCCTGGTTATTTTTAAGGTGGTAAATCTGGTCCACTGACTTATTGGAGGTCTGTGGTGCGGTGGATGCATGTGTTCATACCTGTTAGTCAAGAAAAGCTTTCAATCATGTGTCCAGTTTTATGAATCCACTTAAAAAAAACCAAAACAGAACAATACAAAAAACCCCAAAAAAACGAAACCCACAAAATCCTTGTGTCCACAGAACATGGAGAGACTGCAGAGAGGTTGGGAGAAGACACCTGTCTAGTCCATGCCTGTTAGTTATTCTTTGTGTATTTTGCATGTGCCCTCTTGACACGAGTTCCTCCATCTGTTTCATTTTCTTACTCCTATTTAAAATGCAAACTAAGTAGTTATGCTTGGCACAGGGAAGAGGCGCCCTCTCCAGGCTCTTTTGGGGATACTCTAGAAATAGAAAGCAATGACATTCAGGTGTTTCATGGTGTAGGAGAAGGTTAATAATAACTCTTTCTAGTCTTTACTATTCAGTAGAATTGCAAGCATGTGCTAATCTCACCGGGGATGTTGGGTATTCTCATATCAAGGTAACTGGGTCCTCTTTAGGTCCAAGAGCATTTTTGTGTGTGTTTGAGGAAAGCCTGGAGGAGCCATCATAATTGTGCCTTTTTCAGGGCCAAAAGCTAGCTAAGAGGAAAGTAATTATTTTCTTTTTTCCCGCTGAAATGTTTTTACAAGTTCACCACAGAAAAATGTCCTCACTCAGATGGTTTTGATTTTCTTCCTTAAGACTTGGTATGATGAGCAATGTTACAGTCTTGGAAACAATGCAAGTCAAGGTTCAGCTTGGTCATACAGCTCCTTTCTTTTAATATAATCACACTTTATTTCCCACTATTACAAAACATTGCGAAATATTTCAGTGTTAAAATAGACTAGATAAAATTCCTAGCAACTTAATAAACAGTAGTTCTAGATTTCTGCCTGGAAGGGAGAATAAATTAAATGGGACAAATATCTCTTTTTCCATAAACGTTTTGTAACTGTCTATGTGCTGCAGACTTGTGTCTTGGTTAATTGCAGGCAATGCCTCAGAAATGACTTCTTATAGCAGCACATATCTGTTTCCCCTGAGTTGCATCTGCCAGCGCTGCAGTGGCTTTACAGCTGTGAAAGTGAACTGCCTTGTTCAGCTTCATGGACACATTACCAGCTAAAATAAGACTCCAGAATGTTTCTTGCTGACTGTGATCTACAAAGTAGAATGCTGCTTTTTTTTCCCCACTCCATCCAATTGCAAAATCTGCATGTTGACTTGGAAACTGAGTCAATTTGATATAGAAATTGCTGATTGAATATGAATAGGAGAGCCCAATGTGGCACTGTTACTTTCTCTACCTGAGTGGAGGACTGCTAAGTGCTTCAAAATGTAATTTTGGACTCAGACATCTTTTTCTTTATGAAGATAAGTGAAATGCTTCTGTGAAATCTAGAAATAATGAGTTTGTTTAAAGGGATAGTCTCTCTTGCACTCATACTCTATTTTTTTTTTCTTATAACTGATGTCTTGGGACATTATGGCTGAAAATGTTGAGCCTAACTTAATATTTGCAGTCTGTTAAAAGGGACAAGATTGTTTGCTTCCTGCAGTTTGGACAGTGAAAAAAGACTGATGAGTCTAACTTTGCCAAATCTTTGTTTCCTTTTCTGGTTTTCACATGCCTCTACTTAGTTGGCAAAAGATTCAGGGGAATAGCTTTCAAATCTTTGTTTAGTTGATAATCTTTTTCTCTCTTATCAGGTTCAATAAGGCTATTGAGTTGAAACTAAGTAACGTCCTCTATTTGACTGCACACATGCATGCATTTCAGTTTTGTTTTAAGTATGTTTGAAAGTGCCGGAAGCTGCAGTTGGTTTTACTCAAAACCTCAAAGAAACACATTGAAATCTAAGCAGTTGAAATTAATCTTGATGTTGCTTGAGAAATGACAAATACGTAGACAGTGAATAACTCTCTCCTTATGCTGTCTGTGGATATTCAGAGAATATATGTTTATATTCACACACCTCAGGTCTTTGGGGTCTTGAGATAACAACACATTCCAGGACTGGAAGACATGTCCATTTTGCAGATGATACTTTCTTAAAACTGAGTTGTTGCTGGTGTCCAAGAAACTTTCTCTTTGAAGTTAGAACCATCTTTCTTTGCTTCTTTTTTTAGTCCACCGCGTATTAAAGATGAACCAGATGATGATGGGTTTTATGCATCTCCTAAAGAGGACTCCAAACCCCTGAAGAGACCTCGAGAAGATGATGAGTAAGTGGCGTGGGTGCTGCTGACTTGGGTGTTTGCCTTCAGTTTTAAAAAGATAACATTGAGGGAGCAGGTGGGATTTCAGGTCATCAGCGCAAACTTGTTAAGGTGGGTGACTGGAGGTCTGAGACCACGCTCCTTATGCTGTTAAAAGTTCTCTGAGCAAGGCAAGGATAGTATTTGTGGTGTCCAAGGCAAAGTACCATTACCTGCTTCTGCAAATGGTGCTGTGAAATGTTGCAGAGCTAGTAAATAAAGAAAAAACCTAGAAGGTAGGTAGAGAAAAGACACCAAATGAAGACTGTAAAACATAAATCTGAGTAAGTGAGGTATTAATGCTAGCTAAGTGACTGCAGTGGTTTCTGTTGGGTGAGGAAATGACTGCACAAGAGGAAGAAAATGCATTGTCAGCCTGTTTGGGGGTGAGGAGGAGGTTTGCCTGCACTGCTTGGCATGATTCACCTAGAGTCTAAATATGTTGTGGGTTATGCTGAGGATTTTTGTCTCAATCAAAAGAAAAATACACGTAATGTTTGCCCGATATAGTAGCCTACCCAGTAAAATAAAAGGCCACTTATATCATGCTGTGATCTGTCACCATCTATGTTCATCCATCTATGTGCTAACATGTGACCTTGTTAGCAGCCTGGAGTTAAAGGGTTGGAAGGGTTTAACCATAGTGGCATTCTGGTTTTATGTGGTATTTCTCAGTTTCCAAGAGAGATGGGCGTGACATCTTTTTTTGTGCGTAATCATTTGCTGCCTCCTGTTAAGTTTTTGTGACCTCCCATGTCATGTCTGCAATGGCAAGATTAAGAATTTGCCAGTAGTCAATTTTGCTGTTGTTTGAACTAGCAGGGGATGCAAAAAGTGAGCCTTGTGGGCAGATCCCAGACTGATGACTGGAAAAGGAGCTGAGTGTAGAACGTGCCACTAAGCTTTCACCCATTGTCAAGGTTTCAGCCCAGCCGGTAACAAAGGACCACACAGCCGCTCGCTCACTCCTCCCGCCCCCCTCCGGTGGGATAGGGAGGAGAATCAGAAAGGAGAAAAAAACCCCAACAAAAAAACAAAAAAAAAACCCAAACGGGAACCTCGAGGGTTGAGATAAGGACAATTTACTGGGACAACACAAAAAGAGAAGCTACAACAACAGTACTAATAAAAGAATATACAAAAAGTGATGCACAGTGCAACTGCTCACCACCCGGAACCTCATGCTCTACCACTTACCCCACTGAAAGCTGAGAAGCCCCCCCCAGCCTGCTCCCCATTTATATACTGAGCATGATGTCACATGGTATGGAATAGCTCCTTGGCTAGTTCAGGTCAGCTGTCCTAGCTGTGCCCCCTCCGAGGTTCCTGTGAAAATTAGCTCTATCCCAGCTGAACCCAGGACATTATCCACCCCTTATTCTATACCATCTACATCATGCCCAGATCCTATATTTTCCAACTAATCACCACCACTTTCCTTGTCTTTTATATACATATGTATATGGACACCCACCCACACAAATAGCATTCCCTTAGTCTATGGGCAGTCCCTCTAATGTGTCCATCAATTTTTAGTCCATGACTTTGGGGCTCCATCTGTTTTAACAGTCCTTCAGGATAGGAGACATGGTGTGAGGTATTGGATTGTTGCATGCTGCCTCTGGAGCTTGCGGCTGGTACATTTGGTGCAACCCACGCTCTTGGTCTGCAGGTTGAAGGTGTTGATCTTGAGGAAATCGCTGGGTGCCAGTTCAAGTTCTATCACTGTTGCACTTGGCTCAGTTTCAAAGTCCATCCTTCAGTCATTTGGGTAATTCTTACTGTGATACCCTTGATATGGCATATAGCCATTATAGATAATTTAGCAGTTAATATCATACAGCCTAATTCACTGGCTATTCTCTCCCAAAATCAAATCTCCTTGAGGTACACATCAAACTTCCCCATCCTTCTGCATCACCCACCAAGTGTACCCAGGTCCTTGAGCAAAAGCAATCCCTTGGATGGGTTTGTCTCTGCTTGAGGCAGGACTAACCCAGACTGTCTTCCCTAACGTACTCTTCATGTGCACTACAGGGACTTTTCCACATACTGTAGAAGGAGATAGTCTTGGTTGGCCAGGGCCAGCCCGATTGGCAGATCCTCTGGTATTAAGCAACCACGTGGCTTTTGCTAAATGTGTATCTCAGTGTTTGAAAGTCCCACCCCCCATAGCTCTCAATGTAGTTTTCAGCAGTCCATTGTATTATTTGATTTTTCCAGAGGCCGGTGCGTGACAAGGGATGTGATATACCCACTCAATGCCATGCTCTTTGGCCCTGGTGTCTATGAGGTTGTTTCAGAAGTGAATCCCGTTGTCCAACTCAATTCTTTCTGGGGTGCTGTGTCACCATAAAACTTGTTCTTAAAGGCCCAAGATAGTGTTCCGGTCAGTGGCATGGGGTACAGAATATGTTTCCAGCCATCCTGTGGTTGCTCCCACCATTGTAATCACATAGCACTTGCCTTGGCAAGTTTGTGGGAGTGTGATATAGTTAATCTGCTAGGCTACCCCATATTTATATTTCAGCCATCACCCTCCCTACCACAGGGGCTTTAACCGCTTGGCTTGCTTAATTGCAGCACATGTTTCACATTCATGGATAACCTGTGCCATAGTGTCCATGGTCAAGTCCACCCCTCGACCACGAGCCCATCTATATGTTACATGTCTTCCCTGATGGCCTGAAGTATCATGGGCCCACTGAGCCATAAATAGCTCACCGTTATGTTGCCAGTCCAGGTCCACCTGAGCCACTTCAATCTTGGCAGCCTGATCCACCTGTTGGTTATTTTGATGTTCTTCAGTGGCCCGACTCTTGGGTACATGAGCATCTACATGACGTACTTTTACAACCAGATTCTCTAGCCAGGACACAATATCTTGCCACAGTGCGGCAGCCCAAAAGGGTTTACCTCTGCGCTGCCAGTTGCTCTGCTTCCATTGCTGTAACCACCCCCACAGGACATTTGCGACCATCCATGAGTCAGTATAGAGGTAGAACACTGGCCACTTTTCTCTTTCAGCAATGTCTAACGCTAACTGGATGGCTTTCACCTCTGCAAACTGACTCGATTCACCACCTTCTTCAGCAGTTTCTGCGACTTGTTGTGTAGGACTCCATACAGCAGTCTTCCACCTCTGATGCTTTCCCACAATGCGACAGGATCCGTCAGTGAACAGGGCATATTGTCTCTCATTCTCTGACAGTTTATTATACAGCGGGGCTTCTTCAGCACGTGTCACCTCCTCCTCTGGCGACATTCCAAAATCTTTGCCTTCTGGCCAGTCCATGATCACTTCTAAAATTCCTGGGCGATAGGGGGTTCCTATGTGAGCCCATTGTGTGATCAGTGCAATCCACTTACTCCACGTGGTGTCAGTCGCGTGATGTGTAGAGGAGACCCTCCCTTTGAACATCCAGCCCAGCACTGGAAGTCGGGGTGCTAAAAGGAGCTGTGTCTCAGTACCAACCACTTCTGAGGCAGCTTGAACTCCTTCATATGCTGCCAATATCTCTTTTTCAGTTAGAGTATAGCGGGCCTCGGATCCTCGATATCCTCGACTCCAGAACCCCAGGGGTCAGCCTTGGGTCTCCCCAGGTGCTTTCTGCCAGAGGCTCCAGGTAGGGCCATTCTCCCCAGCTGCAGTATAGAGCACGTTTTTAACATCTTGTCCTGTCCGGACTGGTCCAAGGGCTACTGCGTGAACAATCTCCCGCTTACTTTGTTCAAAGGCTTGTCGTTGTTCAGGGCCCCATTTAAAATTGTTCTTCTTCCGGGTAACTTGATAGAGAGGGCTTACAATCAGATTGTAGTTTGGAATATGCATTCTCCAAAAGCCCACAACACCTAAGAAAGCCTGTGTTTCCTTTTTATTAGTCGGTGGGGACATAGCTGCTATTTTGATGATCACATCCATAGGGATCTGGCAACGCCCGTCTTGCCATTTTATTCCTAAAAACTGGATCTCCTGTGCAGGTCCCTTGACCTTACTTTGTTTTATGGCAAAACCAGCCTTCAAAAGGATTTGGATTATTTTCTTCCCTTTCTCAAAGACTTCTTCTGCCGTGTTGCCCCACACGATGATGTCATCAATGTACTGCAGGTGCTCTGGAGCTTCACCTTTTTCCAGTGCAGCCTGGATCAGACCATGGCAAATGGTGGGGCTGTGTTTCCACCCCTGGGGCAGTCACTTCCAGGTGTACTGGACACCCCTCCAAGTGAAAGCAAACTGTGGCCTGCACTCTGCTGCCAAAGGAATGGAGAAAAATGCATTAGCAATGTCAATTGTGGCATGCCATGTGGCTGCCTTTGATTCCAGTTTGTACTGAAGTTCTAACATATCTGGCACAGCAGCACTCAGCGGTGGCGTGACTTCATTCAGCCCACGATAGTCTACTCTTAGTCTCCACTCCCCATTAGATTTCCGCACGGGCCATATGGGATTATTAAAGGGTGAGTGAGTCTTGCTGATCACTCCTTGGCTCTCCAACTGGCAAATCAGCTTATGGATGGGGATCGGGGAGTCTCGGTTGGTGCGATATTGCCGCCGGTGCACCGTCGTGGTGGCAACTGGCACCTGTTGTTCTTCAACCTTCAGCAACCCCACAACCGAAGGGTCTTGGGAGAGACCAGGCAGGGTAGACAGCTGCTCAATCTCCTCCGTCTCCAGTGCAGCTATACCAAAGGCCCAACGGTACCCTTTTGGGACCTTGAAATACCCCCTCCTGAGATAGTCTATACCACGGATGCACGGGGCCTCTGGGCCAGTCACAATGGGGTGTTTCTGCCACTCATTCCCGGTTAGACTCATTTCAGCTTCCAATACGGTTAGCTCTTGGGATCCCCCTGTCACACCAGAGATACAGCTGGGTTCTGCCCCTTTATAACTTGATGGCATTAGGGTACATTGTGCACTAGTGTCTACTAGAGCCTTATATTCCTGTGGCTCTGATGTGCCAGGCCATCGAATCCACACCGTCCACTAGACTCGGTTGTCCCTTTCCCCCACCTGGCTGGAGGCAGGGCCCCTCTAATCCTGGTTAGAGTATCCGTTACTCACTTTTCACAAATGTGAATCAGAAGTCCTTTCAAGAGGATCGGAAATGAGATCAGCACTTCTACTCTGCCTGGGGAACTGCTCACGGGAAACTAGAGCAGCATTTTTCCAAGACGACTCCTCTTTTCTGATTGCTTTTTCTCACAACTCATGTACCCATGCATCTAGGACTGAGGTAGGTTCTCCATCCCACTTCCTCATGTCCTCTCCATGGTCACGCAGGTAAAACCACAGGTTAGCCCGTCGTGTGTACTTTTTCTCTCCTCTCTCTTGGGCAGAGGAATGTTTACTCCCAATAGCTGCAATGCAGGCCTGTACAGGTGGGGAGAAGGACATATCCACTTTGAATTGCTGGAACTCCTGGGACAATTCCTCTACAGCCAAGACACAGGCCTGCAGGGAGAAAGAGAGACTTCCTTCGTATTGCCACAGTTGGACAGCCAGTTTGTCCACCGCTTGTCCGTAGCCTTCTTTCCGGGACATTACTGCCAATGAGTTGGCATAGGTTGGTGGTGCACTTCACAGAAACTATGCCCCCTCCCAGGTTCCTGTAAAAATTAACTCTATTCCAGCTGAACCCAGGACACCCATTTATCTCATCCCATGTAATCACTAGGTGGTTACTAATGCTTTTGAATCGATTCTTCATCAAAGAAGATTTTTGCTTCAGCAGTCTGAAACTTGTAGGGGCTGTTTTGCTGGATGTGAATTATTCAGTCTTCAGACATTGGGGCATAAAATTATATTCTTTAGAAATTAAACATGCCAGAAATATTGTGAACTTCTGCACACAAGCTTTGTGTGTTTGTGACTTCTAGAAGCTTTGTATGCATATGACTTCTGGTTTTTGTACTGGAAAATGGATTATGTTCATCAGCTAGTCTTTTTCTTCTTACAGTGCTGAGTACAAGCCCAAGAAAATCAAAACAGAAGACATCAAGAAAGCAAAGAAAAGGAAACAAGAGGAAGAAGAGGTAACGTGAAAGACAAGTTTATTTCTATGATCAAGAAAAGCAAAGCTGACAATTTGGTGTTGAATTATGTAGAGCAGGGGGAATCTGATTCAAGGGTAAGAAGGCAGGTGCCAGTCTGGGAGAAAGCTGCATATGGTAGATCTCCACCTATGTTGCAGGTTAACTTATCTGAGCCATAATGTATAAAAAGTCAGGAAAACTTTGTCTCCTACCCTTAAAACAATGGATGGAGAAGATGCCTCTGGATGCGAACTTCCAGCCTGTTCTAGGCAATTCACAGTCCTTCTGTTAAGTAGCTCACAGAGGGTAGAGGAGCCTTACTAACAACATCTGGTAATTGCACAGATGATGTGGCACAGTTCAGAAGCGGAGGAGATGAATCTGAGATCAGCTGCTAGAAAGGCGCTTAAAGCTTATAGATGGAGCCTAGGATGGAAATTTCTTTGGAGAGGGACTTGGCGAAGAGAGGTTAGACATAATTTGAGACTAATGAACTACACTTCAGATCTAGCAAAAATACCCTTGTGAGGCACATGTTGCAAGAACATCCTGGCAACACGGTTAATTCTTTAATTCATGTCTTTATAGTGAGCATATACCAGTACATTCCCAGAAGCCACCTCACAGCAGTGTAAGTGTGCTCTGTAGCATTTGCCAAATTAGATACACTAGTGCAGGCCAAGGAGGGTGTTTCTATAACTAAGCAACCATGTTACTATGGCCCAAACTTGCCACTTATCAGGTGAGGCAGAATAACTGGCTGTGTGCATTTTGCATGTCCCAAGTGTAAAGTAGAGGAATTTGGCTTAAAACCTGAGTGGCACCATTGGCAGACTTTGACTTAATAGGATGATCTAAGAGCGCATTTATGTAGTGAAGCCACAGTAATTCAGTTGTTTGTGGTCAAACTTATATACCCCAAGAGACAGTCTTTTAGTTTTAAAACATCTTTTCAGTGAGAGGGGAAATATAGTAGCTTGTTCTAACAGTTTCTTTCTTATTTTGCAGGACAGCAAAGCAAAGAAAGCAAAAAACAAAGATAAGAAAGTCCCTGAAGCGGACAAGAGAAAGAAGCCGAAAAAAGAAGAGGAGCAAAAATGGAAATGGTAACTATATATCAATGAATTAGGCTATGCTCTGCACCTGGACTTTCCCTATTACCTCCCATGCTGACTGAATAAGCACATCTGGCTTTCTCTTTCATTGATTCATGAGGATTTGTTCTGAATAATTGGCTTATGTTCTGGTAAGCTCTAAATAAATATCTCATTCACTGTGTTTATCCTCTGAAGTAGAAGCGAAATACCATTTTGGTATATATAAAACAAGAAATAAGTTTTTTGTGGGATTTTTGTTTTCTTTTGTTGGTTTTTTTCTCTTATCTGTAGAATGTAGAGACTACTCACAGTGATCAGATACCAGTGTTCTTGTACCCAGAACCTGCTCCTTGCTGACACTCTTCAGAGCAATATGAAAACTTGTGGGCTTGGAGTATCAGCTGGAATATATAAATATGTGCAGATACATTAACACAGATAAGATCTACTGGAATACTAGTTATGTAGAGGGTACAACATGAGAGGGTGTCTACCTTTTTCTTCTAGCTGGATGTCAGCTGTAAGCCTCTCAAAACTGTTCCTGCCTCTGGCACAAAAATGAAAATTGGTCAAGTGACCAGTTAAGCTTGGGCTGTTTGGAAAATGTATTTCGAAAATAAGTTTTGAATGGAAAGCACTTTCTGTCTTGCCCAGGATCCTAAAGTAACATCGCCGAGTAGCTGAAGTTGTGCTTTCACTCACTCTTCAATTTTTTTAGAACCTTTTTAAAATAAATCTGAACTTTGTGGTTCATTTGGAAGACAGGCCTGTGCTGCATCAGTAGTGCTCTGTAAGAAACCTGCTGTTGTTTTTTTTTTAACTACTCACAGTAATTTAAGCTATTGTTTTGCTGGATTTGAGGAGCAATTACTTGTGTGTTTTGAAGTTTGGGCCTTGTGTTTTCTGCACTCCTGTAATCTCCTGTGATGCATTTTTATGACCTTTTGGGGATGGTGTTACCATGAGTGTTTTCTTTTCTCAGATCATTTGGCTATTTTTAATAGATCTGTAGGGTTGGGGAATGCCTTTGCAATCTTCTTCAATCCTTTCAGGTTCAGTCTTTTACCCTTTATTGTCACTCTTACTGATTCACCTTTAAAAAGAAAAATTATTCTGTAGTGTTTATAGTCTTTGCATATTTCTTTTGGATTGTCATAGCTTCCTCAGAACATGAGCACTTGCATATTTTTTTCATACTTGTATACTCTTAGAAATTTGGTTTTCAGGACCCTCCCCAAAACTATCCTGATTTTTTTTTGAGCAATCCACTTTTTTCTTGATCCCTTTGATAGCATATTTTTAATGTGCTTTGACATTAACAAACTACAGGGACATGAAGCAATAGGAAGCTACGAAATGTCTCTTTAAGCCTTAACGATCTGTTGTCTTTTTGGCTTTGTCTCAGCTGCCCTTGCTGGTTCTAACTTAATATTCTGTTATCACAGCTCCCTTTTATTGTAGTCTGTATCCTTCAACAGCAAACCTTTACTGGAAAGCCATACTGTCCTCCCCTCACCTGCCTTGGCAGCACAGTCCCAGGTAGCTGTGTTAAGCTCTGCAATTTGTGCTTACTGCTGAGGAAAACTGCCTTTGAAAGCATGTTTTGCAAAATTTGGCAGTAGGTAACTGCATCCTTCTGCTGGTGTTCCTGTTGTCCATCTGCAGCTTTGTATAGCGTGTCTTTGCTGGACAGGGTTTAATCTGCACTTCAATTGTATCTCTTAAGGGCATTTTATGTTCCATCTGAGTCAATTTTCTGAATGTCTGATATCTTTTTTTGGCTGCTTCCTCAAGTGCTTGCTGCCTTGAGCATTTTCATCCTCACTTATGTGAATACTCGATGCTAGACATTCCCAAGGCATTGGCCTCGTTCATCACCATGTGGAGCTCTTTTAGAGGTCATTTTCACACCCTGTCAGCATGTGAAGAATATGTGATCCAGAAGTATACCTTATGAGCACTTCTCCCACCTTGTGTTACAGCAAGTTCATTTCCTTGAAATAATGTATCGCTGAGGTGTATTCTGTTTTCTTCCTAAGAATCTCCTCTATTTTCATTCCACTTGAAAAACCATCCCCAACTCTACCTTCCTGAGCCACCCTTATACAGGTTTGATACAGGATTTGATTGAGGAACATGTATGACTGATTAGCGCAGTTTCTGCTGAAATCAGTAAGGCAGCTTTCCTAATAGGCAGCATTCTTCTTGCTCCCACAAAATGATTTGTAGAACGTTGCTTTAGGACCAGGGGCTACCTTGGGCGGTGTTGCTGTAGTGCTTTTTTTGTTTAAAACCAAAGGAGGATGAAAGATTGGCTAACCTTAGGAGGGTAGCTTTTACCTTTTGTCTTAGCACTTATGTGCAAGGTTTAGGAAGGTGAAGGTGGGACTGGGAATGGTTTGTGATCTTTTTGTGGCAAACTTTCTGGTAGCTTTGGGCTTAGAAACTACCCTGTGGATCCCATGCTTCCTTGTAGCTGTCCCAAAAGGCACAATGTGTTTCAGCTATTTAAACTATGACCTTTCTAGTACTCGTTTTGCATGCATCCTTTGTAAAAGAACACAAATGGGTAGAGGAACAGAATTTCTCATCAAGTAAATACCAGAGTGATAAGTCTTAAAAAGCCACAGCTGAAAAGCAAGAATGACAAACCTGTTGTCTGAAGTAGTAGCTACTGTGAATGATTACCTCATTTTTTTTTCTTAGTGGGATAAAAATACTCATTGTCAGAGAGGATAACCTTTTTCTGGCTGGGAGGAGAGGCAAATGGTTTAGATTTATTTTGTTGGAAGCAGCTTCTGGGTGGAAGAACCTAGGCCTATGTTTGACAAAATATTTAGATTTCTAGCTTCTAATTAATTTTAAAAACAATCATTAGGAATGTAAATATTTGTGATCTAGACTTCAAATGTAAATATTAGTTTCTTATATCAACATAGTTTACTCAAGCCTTCTTCCCAGCCAGGGACTGAAATCTGACATGCAGGTTTTGTACTGATAGCTGGGATTGTGCGCTTTGCTGTTAAAGATGTTACTGTGCTTCTCATAAGAAAAAGTCAGGTCTAGTGCTGTGGTCAAAGATGGTGCCTTTCTAACTATAGCAAAGCACTGTGTCGCATACAGTTGTTGTTGTTTCAAATTACTGATGTACAGGCACCATTGAAGCATTTTGAGTGTCTTCTAGCAGAAGCTCTTTTTTTCTCTATACAGTGCTCATCTTCTGTACAGTGACTCTGTTGTGTCATTAGGGATGAAGTGATCTGTATTTGTGCATCAGAATTCCTGACACGCGTGCAGTACATGCACACCTTTTCTCAGCTGCTGTTGCACCCAGAATGGGACTGCTCCATAGGGCTGACACTAGAGGGAAACTTAAACTTTTTTTTTATTGTCATGACTGCTCGACAAAGTTGTCTGGGCAGTTCAAAGACTGAGTGCTGTGACAGGTTAATGGTCTTCCAGTTGGTTAATCACTAAGGTAAAATAGCATTTCTCAGCAGGGACTCCTGTGCCAGCAGCATGTAGCAGTAATGTTCTGGTAATCATGAAAGAAGTGTAGAGGGGAGGAGAGGAGTGTGGAATCAGTGTCTTGGGCACAGGGTACTGGGAACTGGGGGGAGGATACTGGCCTGGTGGGACACCTTTTCTCTGTAGATGAATTGCTGACCCTGTGAGTTTGTTCAGCTGGAATGTGGGATTGGTGGCGCCTACCTTGCTGTGTTGTGATACCTAATGCATCATTTGCAAAACATTTTTATGGAGGTGCTTTAAGGCAAGTTTGCAGTTTTCCAGTGCTACTCTGTTTTTCTTCAAGTATCCTTTTCTTACCCAAAGAATTGGAATGAATTTAAAATGACAGAGCAGGTTTCAGTCTTTCTTGTCTGAGCAGGTTTGTTCTCATTTAGGTCATAAATGAACATCTGTTTCTTTATCTCTGCCCTTAATGGCATACTTGTCCACATCTGAAAGCAGCTGCATAATATACTACAATTGTTTGGCTTTGCTGAGCAGGCATCCTGGACCTGATGTTAGATCACAGCTGACTCTAATTTGGCATGATCCTAGCTGCTTTACAAGACTGAATTCTTCATTTTCTTAAGTTCTAAGCTTTTTCAGCTGTGTGATTTTGTGAAAAGAATAGCAAGTGGGAGGTGAGGGCTATGGTGTCATCAGATAATCTGTGACCCACGGTGTTCTGTTCATGGACATGGCTGTGCTTTTCTAAAAAAAATAAAAAGAAATGGTGATAGTGCATTGAATATTTGTACTTGGTCTGTGCCTGGCAAAGCAATGATTGCTTGCTGATTTTCTTTAGCATACTCTTATACCCACATAGTAATAAAATGAAGATTAGGAGCTTAAATTGTATTGGTTCATATTTCTCTCTTGAAGGTGGGAAGAAGAACGCTACCCTGAAGGCATTAAATGGAAGTTCCTAGAGCACAAAGGTCCTGTATTTGCTCCACCATATGAACCTCTGCCTGAAAATGTCAAGTTTTATTATGATGGTGAGTTAATCTGTGTTTCCACTTGCTGGGAAGAGAAATAAACATTCTCAGGGTATTGTGGCGTTCTTCCGGGGACTGAAGAGATGAGGAGGTGGTTTTGTTTTAGTGGTTAGCTTAAAAGAAGTTCCTCAACAGCTCAGTGAAGGAAGGATCTGTGGAAGTAAAGGAACAGCCTGCTGAATTCTGCTGAGTTGACATGGAGATGAGCTTGTTCTCACTCTGTTGTGGTGGTAAATCTCTCAGGTTACTTGACAGTATGAATGTCTTACACCTGACAGTAGCAGTGTATAGCTGGTAGAGTACATAACTGTAGCTACTTCATCACTGGTCACCTTTAGGCTTGCTTTCTTTTCTTTGACCTTATAAATTGCATCTTCCATCATCTGTGATGAAATTCATGATCATTTGGTGGCATGAGCGGAATAAAAGACAATTGAATTTTGATACAGATGATTAGGATCTTGTAGGAATGCATGGGATGACCCTGGCCTCAAGGACACAGCCCACTGGTGTAAGTCATGGTCCCACTCACTAACCATTGTGTGTGGTAGAACTAATTGGTGTGGGATTGTAATATGCTGGGCTGACTGGTTGTTAGAGGCTCGTGTGGAAGGGATTATATGATGTGATGCCTGCTGGAGACTGGACTTGATGACCCATGTGTTTCCTTTTAGTCCTGTGATCATGTTAAATGAAGGATCAAATTAACCCAGGATTGAATTAAGTGGGAGGTATTTGAATGGATGAAAACATAATTTTTGGTGAAGGGGACATCTGCACATGGAACTCTTCCAGGAGCAATGTGCTATTTTCATGTGACACAACACTGGTTTTAAGTACTGAGAAATAGGTGGCATTCATTTTCAGCAACAATGTAGTGAAATAAACACACTGCATCCTATTAATGGCTATCTTCAAGCAAGTAGCATAGTGATCAGGGATGTCTACAGACTTCTTTCTTAGGGTTTGAGAAGAACTGGGTATGAAGTTGGAAATTTTTTTCCTCTAATGAAGAGTATATGGTATCTCCTGCTGTCTAGAGAAGAGGAGGGGCAAATGGCACTGCAGCTATCCCTTTAGGGCAGGCAGCAATAAGCTTCTATCTAACCATCTATTTCACAAAAAGCCTCTAGGAAATGCAGGGATTTTTGCAGCCTCTTTCTCTGTCATGACAGACATTCATCAATAGGCTCAACAATTATGGGGTGGGCAGGGGGGTCTGGCAAATAAGGCAGTCATGTAAGTCTTCCTTGAGAAACTAGGCAAAAAAAATCAGATGTCTGATTTACACAGCAGCTGCTGAGAGCTGCTGTCTGTGCTCACAAGGCATTGTCTAATTTCAAGATTATCCTAGGATGATTTGTAGAGTCCAACAATCATGCTATGACTGGCCAGCCAGCCGCCAGGCTACAGGCTGTCACTGGAGGAATCTGTCCCTTGCCTAGTGATTGTGTTGCAGTGAGACTGCCTGTTTTCATCTAACATAATGACTGCTGGAGCTATTGTTAGTGCCTACAATACCAGACTCAGTGAAGGAGCTTGAAATGCCAAAGATATCTTTTAGGGCTTGACTATATGTTTGGGTGACTGTGGGTTAACAAGCTACTGCTCATACCCCAGAGGTGGCATGAACTTGCAAGTGTTTCTGTAGATGGGGCAAGGTAAGAGTGTATATGGTGGCAGTTGCATTTCAGTCATGGCCGCGTGGTCTCTTCTGCTCGTTATTCCCCTGGTTGCTCTCTGGTTTTCAGTTTTTATGTCAGGTAACTAATAGTCATGCCTCTGGAATAAATCTCTTTTTTCTTTAAATGTCCAGCCCTGTCACTGAGAGCCTTTTCAAACCTTTGTTAAAAGGAGGAAGTTGAGTCCAATGAATTATATTCTAAAATGATTAGATAAAGGTGACCAAGCCTTCAGCTATTTGGGAAGAATATCAGTCATTTTAGCCCCATAACATGTTACTAACTCGATAGCTTCTTTCAAGCTAGACTTGTAGCCTGGAAAAACAGTTTCCCTTGCTGTCTCTCCCTTCCCCCATTTCCTGTAATAAGCAAACAAATGCTGTATTTTAGGTTGCAGCTTAAAAATTGGCAGAGTTACTGTTGTTTTAATTTAATTGTGGAATATTCTCAGATCATTGGGAGGACCTTTTGCTAAGTCCTGTTTTACAAGGGTTTATAGATCTTAAGGCTTTATAGCTGAGTCCCATGCTTTAATTTTGGAGATGATGCAACTTTTTAAAACATGTAGTAAATCAAAAGTGTGGGATTTTTTTCCAAGAGCATAGAATCAACAGTAGTGTTTCTTGTATTCACTTTTGTGCAGTAAAATGGTTGTTAAAAAATCCACAGGTGTTGACTGTATGCCAGCCCATTGGGACTTTAAATATTTCTTGCAACTAGCTGGAGATGTGAGCTGCATGCAAAATTCTTCACAGGGATCACTGGCACCTCACGTGTCATCAGGAATGCAATCTGGACCAAAAAGACGCTCGATAGGAATGTTAGATGTCAAATCCACAGCTTCGATGTTGCAGCAGCCTCTTTTCCCTTGTGTTTTAAAGTCTTCCCTTGCAGCAATTTCACTTTGTACTGCAGTCTTGCAGATAAGCTGAAATGTGGCCTCTCCATTCACTGAAAGCTCAGTCTTTCTTAAAAATTACTAGCTTTTGAGCCTGATTTGGAGACACAGGAGTGCATTCCCACAGCAAAGGGGATGATTAGCAGAATCCTGACATGTTTCTCTGCAATGAAGGGGAGTTAAATATTTGGCATCGCTTTCCAGCCTATTTGTGGTGTATCCATAGGAAGGGCTCTTCCTGGCTAGAAATAGCTAAATGCTAGAAGGGGTGTTCCAAAGCAGAGTCCCTCTTTGGGTAGAAGTGGAATACAGAGACTGTATTTTCCATACATCTGAGTGCCGGAATATGAAGTTTAATAAAAACCCTTCCATCTTTCACTTCAAACAGCAGTATCTCCCCAGGAATGTACACACCACTGGGGTGTCTCAGCATAGGGTTTCCTGCAGGAGGCCTTTTCCTCTTCCTGCCCTTCGTCTCTCAGACCTGTCTTACATCAGATGGCTAGTGCTTTTTTTTTATGTTTAGATTCCAGAGGAAACTTTTTTCAAAATGTTTATGATGAAAGTCAAGCAATTGTGCTCCTCTGTTTCCTTTGTCCATCCAATTTGCTGTACTATGTAATATTTTTAAGAAAAACTTCCCTGTGGTAAAAAATATAGTGTCCTTTAAGGTAGTTACTATGGCCTCTTTCTGGCTTCAATTCCTGTTTACCATTTTTTTTATAAAGAAAACCTTTCTTTGTAGGTAAAGTCATGAAGCTGAGTACCAAAGCAGAAGAAGTTGCCACATTCTTTGCAAAAATGCTTGATCATGAGTACACTACAAAGGAGATCTTCAGGAAAAACTTTTTCAAAGATTGGAGAAAGGTATGCATGTAGTCCTGGGCTGCAACGACTGCAGGCATGGCCAGTGTCTCCTCATCACTTGGCAGTGAAAAGAGGCTACTGTTCCATGCACAGGGAAGTCAGCTTGAGGCAACTAAAAGCTGTCTCAGATCGTAGCTGTGAAGTTTCCAGTTTATCCTGTAGTTTCACCAGGAAAGACCCTATCATAAATACCTTTCTAAACCAACAAAGTCAGATTTCTCCCAACCAAATCTGCCTGTTACAGTGTGATGGGGTATAGCTGATCTGTTACATGCCTTGTTGAAGCGCCAGCTTTATATTAGAAGGAAACCCCTTCCAAAGACCTAAAACTCAAACTTCACCTCAGTCATCAGCCATAAGATCAAACCTTTACATCAGCTGATGCAGTTTTTCTAGAGGGGTTACTGGATTTTTCTCCCTATCCCTCAACAGTCCCAGCCACTCTTCAGTGTGGGAGGTGGTACAGCATTGCCCAGTGCTTGCAGAGATCAGACTGCTGGAAGGCCAGCACTCCATACACTCTGCTTCTTGTTCTTTTCTCTTTGACCTTAGCTGGAGTGAGCATGTGCAAGAATTTGGGGATTCTTGGGGGTTTATTGTGAGAACCTGTCTGTTGTTCTTGTTTAAACTGCCTGGGGTAAGGTAAGTTCTACTATGCATGAAAACTTACTATGTATGAAAACTTGAAGCGCTACTTTCTTTCTGCAAGGAAATGACCTCTGAGGAGAAGAGCACTATCACCAACCTCAGCAAGTGTGACTTCACCCACATGAGCCAGTATTTCAAAGCTCAGACGGAAGCTAGGAAACAGATGTCCAAGGAGGAGAAACAGGTACCAGAGGGAATTCTAGACTTCTTGATTCTTAGCTGGCTATAAACATCTTTGTGTAATCGTTCCTCTGCCTGCCTTGCTGTTTACAAGCCAGTGTTTACTAGCTTTCAGATTACTACTTTCATGTTAACTGTAGGAATCTTTACTGTGCAGCCCAGGTAGGACAAAGCACTGTGTTTACAGCTGAATCTTCATCCTGACTTAAAATGATTTTGATAGGGCTAAGGCTCCTGATCCTGCCTAAGTAAATAAAGAGAATCAGAGGTGCTACCTCCATGGGAGCCTTGGTCCCTGGCCAATAATGAGTAGTGGATACTCAGTTAAGGGTAGATTTTAATTGTAGAAGCTCCGTGGTTTGGAGGGTAAAAATGGTAGAAGGGTTGCAGCAATGACATTAGTGAATAAAATGAGAACATATCATAAATATCAGGTCATGCAGTTTTCTGAATAAAAAATGAACTTTATTTTCCAGTAGCATGGCTATAGTGGCTTGTGGGGAAAGAATTAAATAGTTTTTAGATGACTGAGACTTACTGCAATGGAAGTTGGAAACCTGCCCCAAGTTCTCGGTTGATCTTTTGCAATGCTACACTAATTGTCCTTTGAGTGAGGGGCCTGGTAACTTGGAAGTATGGCCTTTGGGGTCAGAGGGGTCCCACCAAAATAGAGGGCCCATGTCTTACTGCTGTTCCCATGTGATAAACGTGTGGGTGAGCCCTTGTCAGTTCCCATCCATGGTAGCAACTACAATGGAGCAGAAGTGGCTTTTTCTGTTAGTTTCTTAGCTGGTGCACTAGTGCTGTCTATGGGTCAGATGTTTTATTTTGAGCTGCAATGTTTTTATTTTTCCTTCTATATAATTAGTGTTCAAGCACAGAAGTATGCAGTGAAATCTCAGCACATTTTTACTTAGGAGACTGTGTTCTGCTTATGAGACCATTTGCTGACTGTCGTGGTTTAACCCCATCTGGCAGCTAAGCACTACACAGCTGCTCGCTCACTCCCCCCTGGTGGGATGGGGGAGAGAATCAGAAGGGTAAAAGTGAGAAAACTTGTGGGTTGAGATAAAGACAGTTTAATAGGTAAAGCAAAAGCTGCACGCACAAGCAAATCAAGACAAGGAATTCATTCAGTACTTCCCATGGGCAGGCAGGTGTTCAGCCATCTCCAGGAAAACAGGGCTCCATCAAGCCTAATGGTTACTTGGGAAGACAAACCACCATCACTCCGAATGTCCTCCCTTCCTCCTTCCCCCAGATTTATATGCTGAGCATGACATCATATGGTCTGGAATATCCCTTGGGTCAGTTGGGGTCAGCTGTCCCAGCTGTGTCCCCTCCCAACTTCTTGTGTACCCCCAGCCTACTCACTGGTGGGGTGGGGTGAGAAACAGAGGAAGCCTTGACTGTCTAAGCACTGCTCAGCAGTAATGAAAACATCCCTGGATTATCAACACTGTTTTCAGCACAAACGCAAAACATAGTCCCATACATGAAGAAAATTAACTCTATCCCAGCCACTATCCCAGCGAAAACCAGCACACTGACACAGGCTTGACATGCAGCAGACTGGAGATGTTCCTTTGCCTGCTTTCCGATGCTGAGTTCAAACACAAGTCTGAGGTTTTACGCATAAACAACAGGATGTAAAGTCTGGTGGATATAAATGCTGAATATAGACTATAAAGCAGCAGTACTGTGCTGGGGCTACCCTTGTAGCTGTGATATGTGGATAGAGGTAAATCCTCTATTGTGACAAAATTGTAGCTGTCTTCACCAGCCCTAATCTGTTTCCCTCAAATACAAGTTTTAAGAGAGTTTTCACACATTCTTTCCCTTTTTCCTGTTTGTGCTGCTTGTATTTTATGAATGCTTTTCTGGACAGTTTGCTGCTCTGTGTGTTGATACAGCACTTGGCATGATGGAGATCTGGTTTTTGAGTTCTCAGCATTGTCATGGTGCAAATAGAAAAAATTTTTAAGTCTTGGCATTAGAGATATGTGTGGTGCTGGGTATACCATATCATCTTCCCTTTTGGCTTTTTCCAGAAAATCAAAGAGGAGAATGAGCGGCTATTGAAGGAGTATGGTTACTGCGTGATGGACAACCACAAGGAAAGGATTGCCAACTTTAAGATTGAACCCCCAGGTCTCTTCCGAGGTCGTGGGAACCATCCCAAAATGGGCATGTTGAAGAGACGCATCATGCCAGAAGACATCATCATTAACTGCAGCAAGTGAGCACTGGATGCTTCACACCTTGGCTTTGCTTTCTAGTTAGGATAGCTTCTTTTTTAAAATCCTATATAGGTTGATAGTCAAGCATGTAGAAATATGCATGCTGCTTATCTTACTCTTATATGGATAAGAAACTGGGTCATACAGGCAAAGGCTGAACAAGGCTATCATGGGTTTCATGTAGAACTTTGTCGACATATTTTCTTCCTCATGCCTATGGTCTATATCTGCTTACACAGTCTTTCCTGCTAGCATTTCCAGAAATTAATTTTCTTCTAGGTAGCTTGCCCTACTTTGTCTTCCTTGATGTCGAAGGCTAAGGTTTAGTGGGCTTCTCTTCAATCTTGTCCTGATAAGTGTCCACACTACTGCAGTGTCCACAGATCGAAGCTGGTCCTAGCAGGTGTGTTTCCACCTATAGTATAGTTCTTCAGCAGATACGTATGGGTAGTAGTTACATTTCTGATCGTTGTTCACTTTAATTCACTTGATTTCCTGCTTATGGAAATATGTAGTTATGTTGCCTCAGTTTCTTTTCCTGTGCTTTCTTCGTGGGATGGTATTCATTACTTTCTCATTTTGATGCTGTGTAAGTCTCTTGAAATAGTTTTTATTTGCTGTTTTGTAATTCTCTGCAGGGATTCCAAGATCCCTCCCCCTCCACCAGGACACAAATGGAAGGAGGTCCGGCATGATAATAAGGTTACCTGGCTGGTGTCATGGACTGAGAACATCCAAGGCTCTATCAAATACATCATGTTGAACCCTAGCTCAAGAATTAAGGTAAAGGTCTAGTTTTAAAAAAAAATAAAAATCTTAATGGTCGTGTCTCCAAGAAGCAAATGTAGCTGTTTGCTGGGAGAGAGATAGGAAGTAAAGCTGTCTTGCTATTTCATCCTACACTGATTGAAAGTCTGTGCTTCTGTTGCCCCTTGGAAAGAAAGAATACAATTACTGCATAGCAGCAGATGAAATCTGGAAAATGTCTGTTGGAAAGAATCATTGTGTTATTCCTAGTAGAAATCCTTTACCTTGTGGAAACCTAAAAGGAAGCAATTTATCCAAGAATAGACTTGCTCTGGTGGATATTTCACCTGCTTTTGGCCCTAACTTCCCCTGCCTGATCATGTAGTGAAGTTCTAACCATGGGTTGGTAATTAGTCCATTGTAAAATTTAAAATGTGGCCAGGCTACTGGCTGAGAAGGCTGATAAAGAGCTCATGACTGAAGGAAAACAAACCCTTCTGTGGGCACAAATAACCTGTCAACAGATCAGTTCCATAAAAGCAGTGACAAACCTGTTGAAAGATAAGTAGCCTTCGGTTTCGGGAGTAGGATTTAAGTTCTTCTCATGAAGTCTTTTTTAAGAGATTTTTTCCTGTATTGGAAACAAGGAGTTTGTCTTTGTCTTACAAGTACAGGGAAAAATCTCTGTTCCTTGTGAATTCATGACCTCCTTTTGCCATGGCTTGAATATATAATAATGATGAACTGTTTATGTTGCTTTTACGTTTTATGGGTGTTTAATTACACAGCTGAAAGAACATAAGTGTCATCTGAATAAAGCAGAGGAAACCATTTATATGTTGAGAAGCATGGAAGACATAATATCTTTTGTGTCTTTATAGTTGCTTCCATGGAAGCATTTAATATCATGGAAATCTGAATTACCTACAGCTGCGTGGCAGCATAGTTTGAAGCTGAGCTGTTCAGCAGCAAAGTCTCAGTGCTTTTGTACAGTGAGACCATTTGCCACACACAGGCTTGTAAAGCCTTGAGATGCAGATTGGAACTGGTCTTTTGCCTGCTTTCTAATGCTGACTCTATTCCAACTTTGTCTGCAGGGTGAGAAGGACTGGCAGAAGTATGAGACAGCTCGGAGGTTGAAGAAGTGTGTAGATAAAATCCGAAATCAATATCGAGAAGACTGGAAATCCAAAGAGATGAAAGTACGGCAGAGAGCTGTGGCACTGTACTTCATTGATAAGGTAAGGCTCATTCCCCAGCATGCTCCTCTTACCATTCCTGTCCTGCTGGGAATGCTTGGGAATGCTGTTCCTAAGGCAGAATTCAGCCCATTTACTAAGGTGTCCTGAGACTTCCTGGTGGGCAGGCTACCGTCTCCTTTTCCTTCCCATTACCTGGAATTCAGAGCAATAAACCATTGTACTGAACATGGCTATTTCGGGCAGCATTGTTTTAGTTCAGGCAAAACTCACAGCCTGGTTCCAGAATCACCCAATTGGATTACTGGGAAGTTTGTGTGGTCCTTCTGTCTCCAGCTGTTCCAGTTTTCCTGTTGGGAATTTCTGCTGGTTTGTCACCTCTTTAGTTTGAGGTCACAGTTGTGAGGTTTCATAATTATGCTAATTTTTTCACCACAGTGTAAAGAAAACTGCAGTTGCATTGAGGCATTTAAAGCTACTTAAAACCAGTTCCTAGAGAGCTGTTGCCCTGCTAGCGTATGGTGTCTTCACCAACTAAATTAACAGGGTTTGTTCAAAATGGTTTGGTGTAAACCAGGAGCTTTGATTTGAATAATTGTGGTTTCATATGAACACTGAAGGTTTTTCTTCAAAAATTAGAAAATTGTTTAACCAGTACTATTAAAACACATTCCTTATGCAGCCAAATGTAGCCTTTTGATAATTTATATAACCCAAAGTGTCCTATATGCTGTTTAAACTGTATTTATTTAGCATTCAGTGAAGAGGTGGGATCATAGAAGATGAACAACTGAACTTAATGATTTTGTATTGGGTTGAGTTCACATGGAAGTCAGTTTGATTTTTAAAAAATATCAAACATTTTGAAATGGATTTCCATTAGTCAGAACTGTCTTACAGTTTGAGTTACTTAATGAGCAAAAGTTGGTAAAACATCTTGCTTTAAACTTCTCTTAAAGAAAAAACACCAAGGTATTCTGGTAGATTAGTAGATTTGTGGCTTTGATGTAGGGTTATTTAAAACAGATTTAAAGAGAACTTAAGGTTGTTTATATTAGAATTTTATAAGTATCAATTTTATTCATTCAAATGCATTTTCTCCCTTTCTCTTCTTCTATGGACACTGCTGATTCTAGGCCAGTGTCTGAAAGTTTCAAGCATCTGTACGTTACTGGGATGGTTTGAAATGCATACCTTTCTTGTCTTGATATAAATGTAGCTTGCCCTGAGAGCTGGTAATGAAAAAGAAGAAGGAGAGACAGCTGACACCGTGGGCTGCTGCTCTCTGAGAGTAGAACATATCAAGCTGCATCCTGAACTGGATGGCCAGGAATACGTGGTTGAGTTTGACTTCCTAGGAAAAGACTCCATCCGATACTACAACAAGGTCCCTGTTGAGAAGAGGGTAAGGCATCTCCATGAACACATACACAGACTGAATTGCAGAAAAATGTAGTCAACACAGTTTTTTGATGGCAATAACAGGATGCTTTGTCACAGGTCAGATACCTAGCCAGAAAATAAGTCAGTTAATGTTATTCCCTTTTTATTGGCAGTGCCATGGAAGATAAGCCTGCTGGTGGTGTGACATAACCCAGCAGATGAGATACTTAAACATCTTGCAGCTCTTCCCTGTGGTCTCAGTGTCAAGAGCTGGCATAACATAGCTGTAACAGCTATGTTAGCTGGGTTTCTTTGACTTTGTTCTGGTCAGCAGAGTTGGTTTTGTCACCTCTAGATGGTAGAGTTCTAGGCCCATATGACAAGTAATAGCATAAAAGGTTCTGAAATACAGTGCTGGACAGTGCTGTTAGAGTAGCAGTTTGACTTGGGCTGACATGATACTAGCTTCTCTGTCACAGTGGTTTTGTTCATGTTGGAGCTGAGCCCTCACTGAGGTAGGTCTTGATCTTGGGTGCTCCAGAGCATACAGAGTAGGTGCACTGATACTTCTGGCCTATGAACCTGGGTATCTACAAACCAAGACTTCTTTCTTAGGCAATGTTAATTGCTTTATTTCTTTGTCATCCACCAGTTTCAAATCTGCTGTGATCTTGACCTCATTGCAGCATAAGTCCCCACCCAGCAGTGTGAACCTGGAGGGCACTATCCAAAAACACTTCTGTTTTTGTGGATTTAACAGCTTTGCATCTGGGCCACACAGCTCTGCAGTCAGCATAGTATGTTAGATACTGGATGTATAAAACTGTGGTAATTGTAACATCAGCAGTCAATGTTGGCCTCCTGGGGAGCAAAGCAACTGAAAAAAACCCAAACTGTGGCTGCTATAGAAATGAGCATGTGCTGGAATTCTTACTTCCTTGTTTAAAGGAGAAAACATTTTTCCTGTTTAAATTTATTGGTGTTGGTATCTCTTGATGTCTCTTCTTCAGTGCTTACAATGGGGTATTGATTATTGTGGATTTAGAAATCTTTGTATATTAGGTGTCTATAGAAGAAGAATGTATGTTGTTGAGAAGCTGGGAACTGGGTATTAGGAGCATGCAGAGCTGGGATTTGTGGTCTCTGTATAATCAAAGATACTTTGTTTACTCTCTCTACCCCAGTGAGACTTGTTTGGGATGGAGCTGTATGAAACGTTTAATGCAGCAATGAGAAGGGTTGGGTTTTGGTAGCTTCACTCCATGGGAAATGGCTCAGGGGTTTCTTTGGCTGGAGTAATGATGGAGAGTAAGGGAAAAGTAGTAGTTTTGGGGTCTCTTTCTCTGTTAGGCAGCTAAGCCAGAGCAGAATTGGGTCTCCTGCAATTTTGATCTAAAGGATGAGGATAAAGGGCATTGAATGCTCAGGACTCTCATTGCTGGGGATGAACCTTCAACACAAGCTTTGTATTGAGAGATAAGGGTCTTTGCCTGCTGAGAAGTAACATCCAGCATCATCACTGTTGCCTGAAAAGAGTTTAAGTGGCTCCCTGGCAGTGTTGCTTCCTTATGTATTACTGCTACCTGGTGCTGTCTGGTCTGTGTGCCTGAAGTTACTGGTTTTCTTTTCCTGCAGGTGTTTAAGAATCTTCAGCTCTTCATGGAGAACAAGCAGCCTGAGGATGACCTCTTTGACCGCCTCAATGTAAGTATGTAGTTAATGGTGAGGGGTGGTGGTAGAGCACCATGAACAGGCTCACTCTGCAGCAGGCAGTCACAGCTGCTCTGTTCCAGAAATGGTTTCGGTGGCAATTTTCTTCCAGTGCTGGCCTGAGCGGCCTAAAAGCAGTGAGAGTCTCTCTCAATCTGGTGTCTGTATTGTCCACTGTGCCCACAGGTTCCTGAAACCAATGGGCTTTGGTCCTGGTAAGCCTGGCTGGCTCTGACTTGGGGAGGTTTTTTCAGAGTTTGGAGATGACGATTGTGTGAGGTGACAGATTTTCACATGCCATCCTCAACTGCACATTTGGCTCTGTGGGAGCACTGTGGTGGTTCAGGTACCTTCCCTGGGATGGGACAGGCACATTTCTACCTGTTGGGAATCAAAACCTCCACACTGAAGAAAACTTTTTTGGCCACTTGTGGTACTTGATACCAATCTGATACTTGTTGGTTCTTTGTTTACTTTTCTGTGGTTTCAGTAATGTTGTGGCCATTCTGTTGTGGTCAGGTCTGAGTACACTAGGCTTCAGCTGTGAGCTGCATGTCTTCGTCAGCTGTGTGTCCAGAGATTTCACAAATGCTGTGGTCAATTCTAGTGCTGTCATCTCCTTTCTGCTTCCTTAGACCAGTATCTTAAATAAACACCTTCAAGACCTTATGGAGGGACTGACAGCCAAGGTATTCCGTACTTACAATGCCTCCATCACGCTACAGCAGCAGCTCAAGGAGCTCACTAATCGTAAGTCTTGTCCTTGAAACTGTGAGGGGGACGGATCTTATCCTGCAATACAGAACTGGCTTCTTTGGCTTAGCCACAAGTCTTATATCTGTACACCACTTCATTGTTGCAGTTCTCCCAGTGCAAATGTCGGACAGCTGAGGTCTGACCAAAAATCTGCTGCCAGATAATCTTTTGGGGTAGTTGAGCAGCCCAACACTGGGACAGGGCAGAACTGACTTGCAAGCACACCAATGTGTGCCTGCTAGTTTATGCCTGTCCTTTACCAAGTCTCTTTACTTGCTTTCTGTTAATTGTAAAGTGTTACAGGTGGCAGGCAAGGCAGATGCATCTGTAACAGCCCCACGTTTCTTGGCTGCTCATTCACAACCTCTCTGTCAAGCACTGCTAGCTTGTACTTTAACAACTTTACAAAGTGGGCATGTTGGATATGTGAAGCCTAACAGTGTCTTGAGAAGTATGATCCTGCTGTCCTCTGCTCTGAGTACGGATGTGCTTCCCCTTTCTTGAGTGGCAAATGGTGTCTTTGTTGCTATCAAAGAAACTGTCCCAGAAAGAGTTAGGGCCCAGGATGGAAGTGGTCAGGCTCTTTGGAGCGTAATTAGAGTGCAGCGTTGAGACTAGCCCGTCAGAGGGGAGGGTCAGTTCTGCAGTGACTGTGAGCTTGCAGAGTCGGTGGGACGCTGGCTGGGGCTGCACAGCCCTGGAGAACCCACTTGTTCACCACTTTCTTGTACTTTGCAGCGGATGACAACATCCCAGCGAAGATCCTTTCCTATAACCGTGCCAACAGAGCGGTTGCCATTTTGTGTAACCACCAGAGGGCTCCGCCGAAGACCTTCGAGAAGTCCATGATGAACCTGCAGAGCAAGGTACCCCCACCCTTGCCCAGCTCTTGGGTTGGGGCAGGGCTCCAAGCGCAGCATCTTGGGAGTCACGATTCCTTTCACTTGGAGTGAAACAGAAGCAGAGTCTGTTTTTCCCTGTGAGGAGCTGGTTATTCCTGCATCAGAGATGGGCCTGCTTGGAGAGGAGTAGTGAGCTCAAAGGGACACCTTTCAGTCTGAGTCATCTTATACTTGTAAAGACCAAGACCAGACCCTTTTTGTCTGCCCTTCATCCCATAGCTATATTTTCTGCTGCCATTGAAACTTCAGAGCAGCAGTCTCTAGCTACGGTTTGTGTCCCCTAAAGAACCCGGAGTGGGCATCCACTCATGTTGTGTGAATCCCAGGCCACTGTCAGTGCAGGCTGTGTACATGGTACATTAGGCCCCTCTGACTTGACCTCTTCCTTTGCAGATTGTTTCTGGTGAAGGCCATGAGGTCCAAAGGGGTTAGGTCTGTTCCTGGTCTGGCTTTAGAATAACCTTCAAAATAAGGACTTCTGGTTTGGCACTGCAGTGTCCCCTGCTTCTGTAACACCTAACATGGCTGCCTTCACCCTAGATCTTAGAGCTTGGGGGATGTTTAAGGGGAATGGTTGAACAGGGGCTGCAAAATGCTAAAACTCCCTGAATCCTAAACTTACTGGAGAGGAACTGCCTGAAGCCTTAACAGCTTTCAGCCTGTGGGATTTGGGGCAAGAACTGATTCCTGCTGAGGGAACAGGGTTCATCCTATTGTGTTACCATTAGATAGTAGTACTGACAGGATACAGTGGAGGCAGACAAGCTGCCTGGAGGGGCTGTTGGCCAGTACCAGGCCAAACCAATTCCTTTGCCTGCTTGGTAGTAGGTGTATGAGAAAGCTCCCAGCACCACCTTGTCTAGGGAAGTGAGTGGGGCCCTGTTTTCTGGGGTGAATATTTGACCGCAGTAGGCTTTGCAGCAAACTGAAAGGCAAATGGCCTAATTGTTCTGCAGAAGTGGGTCTGACCGCTAGTAGATTCTGAATGTGGTCACAAACTCACTCCCTGGGTCATGCTGCCCAGGGGTGACTGCCACAGTTGTCAGCAGCTTGTTCACAGTGCTGCCATCTGGTTTTGCCTCTCCTAGATCGATGCCAAGAAGGAGCAGTTAGCTGATGCCAGGAGAGAACTGAAAAGCGCCAAAGCTGATGCCAAGGTCCGGAGAGATGAGAAGTCTAAAAAGTAAGGCTGATGTTACTAGGCTATGCAATGCTCCCAGTACTCTCGGCTCCAAATGGGCCCTTCACCCTGTATTCTGTTTCCCCAGCCTGTGATCTGGGAAAACTTCCTTAGGCTTTCTTGTCCCCTTTTATTCTATGCATGAAGAAATAGCCTTCAAGTTGAGGACCATAGGGTGGTCTGACATTGCAGTTCCTGATGTGGTCACTAGTATTAGTCTCCACTGTGTCTCTTAGCCCTCTGAGCTGAGCACCACCCAGTGCTCAACCATGCTGCTGCCCAGCACCAAGCACAGTAATGGATCCAGTGTGCGACATTGCCATCTGAATGAGGAGCCAGGAGTTACACAATTGCACATGCACTTTTCTGGGTTCTGCTATGCTCCATTGGAAGCCCACGGTGCAGACAATGTACTCAGACTCTCTGTGGGTTCTGCAGAATAGCCACAGGGGTGCTGAGTTAAGGGAGCTCTGAAAGCACAATCACAGCATGACTATTACAGAGGGCTAGATGGGCTGGTTTTAAAGTGGGTGTAGCATCAGTACAGTTCAGGCTGTCGCTTCCAACCCTTTAAAACAAAACTGCTGCTTAAGATTTCTGCTGTGCCTCTTGGAAAATGTCAGTTCTTAATTGCATGTGCTGAGTGTTTTGTGTCACCATCTGTGGTGACACAGCTGCCCTTTGTGGCTGGTGGCATTGCTTACCTTGAGCAGAGTCCCTTTGGGTTCCCACAGTGCTGCCATCTCAAGCCGAGCAGGGCATTAGGAATTAAATGCTTTGATTCTTTCCCACCCCAGGACGGTGGAGAGCAAGAAGAAAGCAGTGCAGAGGATTGAGGAGCAACTGATGAAGCTGGAGGTTCAGGCTACAGATAGGGAGGAGAACAAGCAGATCGCTTTGGGCACCTCCAAACTCAACTATCTGGATCCCAGGATCTCTGTTGCTTGGTAAGCATCTGCCTGGGGTGTGCTGGAAGGAACCACCCCTTTGCTTCTGTCTCGTCCCCCCAGTTAGCAGACAAGGGATGCCAGAGAAGTCTGTCTGTGGCCTTCCCTTGTGTCTTCAAATGGTGTCAGGAAGTTATAAAAGAGTCCCTTGAGGCAAGTGCAACATGCCAGCCAAAGTGAGCACTGTGCTGGGAGGTGATGGGTCAGAGAACCGGCAGGGTCTAACACCAGGAGGCTGGTTGTGCTCAGCTGGGTGGTGTGTCTTGGAATGGGGCAGAGCTTAGGAAGGTGCTGGGGGGGAGAGCAGGGCAGTTCTGCTGCACAGTGAGGGGTTGTTGAGTGCCTGTGCTGTGTTGACTCTAACAGCGTCTCCTCTTCTGCAGGTGTAAGAAGTGGGGAATTCCTATAGAGAAGATTTATAACAAAACCCAGCGAGAGAAATTTGCCTGGGCTATCGACATGGCAGAGGAAGACTATGAGTTTTAACTTGTTTTTAATGAGCTGAATTTTATGGGAAAAAAAAGGGGGAGTAGCCTGGTTTTTAGGGAGATTGATAAACTGTGAGCCTTACTTGTCCTTGGATGCTGGGGAAGGAGGAGGAAAGGGGCAAGTGAGCATCAGATAAAACAGCCAACATCTTGCAGAAAGCATAACCTGGAAATATCCTAAAGGAGCTGAGCCAGTTGTCCTATGGACAACTTATTTAAAAATGTTTCAGAGATCCAAATTCTAGCTGTCTGGTTTGTGTGGGTTTTTTTTCTTGAGGCAGGGCAAGTGGATGGGGGATTTGTCAACCTTCCGCCAGGCAAATTCACCATCACACTGAGAGCGTGGGAATCTTTAGCTACTGTATACAAAATCCAATTATATTGGTGCGTTTTTACAGTTAGGGTTTTGCAATAACTTCTATATTTTAATAGAAAATGGACTCCTTAATCCCTGCCCTTCCCCTCCCCCTCCTGCCCCATTTCAGAATTTAACAAATAAACAAAATTTAAGAAACCCAACGCACCTGTTACAGCTGTCACTATAGTCATGGAAATACCCAATCTTTTTCAATTTGTCACTTGAAACAGTCATGGCATTGGAACATGAATTACAAATATCCACCACACTTGTTCAGAGCAAAGCGTGATGGGAAATCAGCCTCCTGACTTGAGTGTTCCTTTTTTAAATGTGAATTTTTATTTCTTTTAATTATTTTAAAATATTTAAACAGTTTTTTTTTCTTCTTGATCTTAAAGATCGCGTAGATTTGGGGAGCGGGGGGGGAAGGGGGCCGTGTGATGGGGAGATGCGTGTGGAATTTGAGGACAAGTGAAATTGGCAACAAATGACATTCCCATCACCCTTTGTTCTGAACATGCTCTGTACACTTCAAGAATATCTACTTTTTAGGTTTGTCAGACTGTTTTACCTTTTCCCCCCTTTTTTTCTAAGCCCCACTCCCCCTCTTTTACTTGAAAGATTTTATTGTGTAAAAAGAAGTTTCACAGGTCAATAAATTTCGAGGGAAATGAGCATTGGTCCAAAAAGGAAAATAATCAAGATTTTAGGGCTTTTATTTTTTCTTTTGTAATTGTGTAAAAAAATTTTAAAAAATTAAAAAGCAGAATTTTAATGTGAAACCTTTTTTTGCTATAATCATTAGTCTTAGAGGCATTGTTAGCGTAGTGTGTGTGCGAAGACCATTTCCTGCAGCCTTTCCTCAACAAGTATCTTCTATTTTTATCATGAATTCCCTTTTAATCCAACTGTAGGTTATTTAAAATAAATTCCTACAACTTAACTGAGTGTTGGTGTCTCTGTGTTCTTTAACCTCTGGCCCTGTGCCATGAGGTCTCCTAGATCCCTCGTTTGGGGGGGAGATGGTAGGCCTGGCACCACATTGTTTCTGCAGCCCCCGTACAGCGGGTACTGCCTCCATAGCAAGATGCTTGAGCCTTTCTCATTTGAACAGGGCTGCAAAGAGGATGTTGAAGCCACGGCAAGGTCTAGGTGGGTTGAGATTGACCCAGCAGTTGTGTCTTCATCAGGGGTGAGTTGAGAGCATGTGCCGGGTTCATCGTGATGCCAGTGATCTGAAATGAAGCACCTGGCCATGGCTGGCTTTTGGAAGGGATAAGGCTTTCCACAGCTGCCCTAATGTTTTGAGTAACTCACTGCTGCTTGATTGCGTTGAGTCATGGTGGCTCTTTGGTCTGTGGTAGGTCTGTATGGTCCTGTAGCCAGACCCTCAATGGGTGGAGAAGTTGGTCATACAGCAACACAGCGTGGAGTGTTTTGGAGCCCTGGTAGGGGCACAGAGGGCTGACCAGGCTGTCCCACCAGCCTGCGACCCTGCTGCTTGCTCATGAGCTCATGTTAATGCTGGGGCTTGAGGTGGTCCATTGGCTCACCTGGTTCCTAGATCCCTCATCTGTGGTCCCCCAGTGGCAGTGTGCTTGTCTGGGTTGGTTTGTGCACCTGCAGGGGAAACTGCCTTGAATAATGCACTTAAATAGCAGCAGCCTGACCCTCCAAGCTCTTTGGAGCTGCACAGTTCCTGTTCCCAACCCCAGCATGAATTGTCTGGAGGCTTTTCCCCTTTAATAAGCTGCTTGGTCCCTGCTGAAGCCCTGTCCATGTGCAGCCTGCACAGCAAGCCTAGGAGCCTGCCCTCACTCTGAGGAGTGGCTGCAGATAGTGGGTAAAGATCCTTTCTGGGATTCCTTGGCTGCCTTGTGAGTTAGTGGGAACAACAGGAATGTGGCTTAGTGTCTGTATTTGGGGTCCCTTCAAGCGTTCTTGGAAGTGGAGGCCGTTGCTTTAGTGCAATGGGAAGTGACCTGAGGCAGCAGGAGCCAGGGGCACAGCCAGGCTGACCTCTGGCAGGGAGAGGGAGTGGGATGGTGCTTGTTCAGGGTAAGGTGATTTTCAGCTCATGTTCCTTCAAAGAGGCTGCTTTCGCGGAGAGCCAGGACATGCTGCAGCCAGGTGCACCAGAAAGCATGAAGAAGACCATTGTGAGTGTTTGGGTTTTCCTTTACTCCGTGTTGCTGATGGAAACGTTCTCTGCATCGTTCTTCAGTGCCCAGGCTGCAGTGTGCGCTCAGGAGACAGGAAGCCTTTTCCCATGTCCCCACTCCAGCGGAAAGCAGGTTAATCGCAGCCCAGTGCTCGAGCTAGCGCAGCAGGGGTGGCTGTGGAGAAGAGAGGAGCTGAGGCCGGGACAGGGTTGCTGGAGCTGTGTGCAGAGGGTGCTGCGGGGAAGCGGGGCTGCTCTTGGGTGCCCAAGCGCTGCTCGGCACAAGGAGCTTAGAGGGTGGGGGGGTTGAGGGCAGGGGCTGGTCTCCCCTGTGCTGTACAAAGCTTAGGATCCTTGGCTCCTGCTGGAGAGATGATGGAGCTGGCAGTGCTCGCTGCTGGCAGGGGACAGGGGTTCTGTGTTCCTCCCAGCTGGGAAGGATGTGGCGGGTCACTGCCTTGCTCTGATCCTTCCTGCTTCACCCTTACCTGACCAGCGGTCACTGGGTTTCCATGCAAGCGCACCTCAGCACTGGTTTGCTTTGCCTCCCATGGGCTGTCTGCTCACCTGATCCCAGGAAAACCCTTGTCTGGTGCAGTGGGAAGCAAGAGCAGCGGGATGTGGTGAGACCCAAGCCGCTCTTCCTGGTGTGGTTTCTCCGCTGCCTTTTATTAGCCCACAGCCCTCCGCAGGGGCGAGGGTGGAGTGAAAGCAGCACCCTCTCCTTGCCCTGGTGGCTGGGAAGGGCAGGAGGCTGGGCCAGGGACATGGATGATGAGGCTGATGGATGTATCCATCTCCCTGGCACTGGAGAGCAGCCCAGGGCCCAGTGTCCATGGGGAGCCTGGAGTAGACACGGGCCCTGGCTCCTCTGCAAGTGCCTCCCAGTCACCCCGATGCTGGGGCAGCGCTTGGCTGGCTCCCAAACTCCACGAGGGTGGCTGCGGGGTCGGGCTCAGCCAGCCACAGGAGCCTCTCAGCAGCCAGCCCTGAGCAGGGCTTCCTGCTGCCTGCTGCGATATTTTCAGGCGCTTTGTTGTGGCTGCAAAAACTCGCAATTTGGCAGGAGTTACCGTTTACTCTCTGGGGCCTTTCCAAGGTGCAGCGGAGAAAATGCCAGCGGAGAGGGAAAGGGGCTCATTGTGCTCCTGACCTGCCCGTGCCTGGAACAATGCAGCCTGTAAAAATATGCTTTCTATTTATACAGCCCTCCCTCCCTGCGTTCAGACCTGGCCGAATTAAATTCCCATACCCTACGCTGCGGAGCAGGGAAATGTGCTTCTCCCCCTGCCCTGTTCAACGCAGCGGGGAGGGACATGCTCCCGCAGAGGGGAATCCCCCACCCCGGCATCGCTGCCAGCAGATTCGCCTTCTCCCTGGGCATGATGGGGTGCCCAGGGCCAGGCTGGGGGTCGTGGCTCTCGGGCCATGCTCTGCTTGGAGGTGCGAGGCCAGCCTGATGTCCTAGGCTGGACCATGCTGTGCCTCTCCCTGTCAGTGGAAGGGAGGAGTATTCTGGTGCAAAACCAGCCCTTGAAAAGGCGCTTGGCTCCCTCTGAACACCGGGGAGCACGGGCGCTCCCTCTCCAGCTCTGTCCCAGGCAGGGAGCTGAGGAGGATTTAATCTGTGTTTTTGCCTGTGGCACAGCAGGGTCAGGACCGCACATCCCGCGCTTCAAATGGAGAATTCCCAGATCCTGTTGACTCACTGTGCGAACAGAGAGATGGCCGCGAAACGTGCCGTATCCCGTTTTGCATCCCACCACCGCAGCGCCTGGTCCTCGCCGGCCCCAGTGTCACCACCCTGGTGTGGATTGCCTGCCCTGCAGTAAGGCTTGTGTTTGGCAGCGAGGGAAACTGAGGCAGCGGTGACGTGACCAGTGGAGCGGGCAAAATTTAGGTTGAAACTCGACCATGTGTGTTGCAAGCCGTGGACAGGGCCTGTTGGCCAAGAAGAGGCTGCATACCCGGCTGGATGCAGCCCCATCCCCCTTGAAGTCTTAGAGGATTCAGGGGTTGGAAATTGAAACCAGGTGAATTCAGGATATTCAAAAAGCATGTGCTCCCCTAGGAACACCAGGGAGTGGGGACAGGGAACCTGGAGCTGCAGCGAGTTTCCCATCAGGTACTGGTTTATAATCCAGAGGGATCTTGCAATGCCTGGAAGGGGCAGGAGGATGCCAGGGGGATGCAGCCCTGCCTGCGGGCACGGCTTCGTCTCAGCCCCTCGCTGAGCACACGCAGCAGGCACCACGCCAGCATCCGCAGCAGCTCTGCGGCCCCAGGCGGGTCTGCTTTCCATTGCTGGCAAAAAAACGCCTTGCACTGTTCTGTGTCTGCTAACACCACCCCGGGGCGGGAGGTAGCTCGGCACTGTGTTCCCTGCGGGTTTTCCAGATCCTGCTCGCTGCAGGGGTGGGTGAAGCTCTTCCCCCAATGGTGATTTTCTCAGCCCACGGGCTGGATTCTCATTTACCCACCCAGGCAGTGCAGAACAGACAGCAACAAATAAATAACCCCAGGAACGAATAAATAACCCTGAGTAGTGCATCTCTCCTGGGGATTGCAAGATGCCAAGTACCGCTTGCTTGGATAAGGATCGGGCACCTCCTCTCAATGCGCAGTCCCCAGGGTGGGAGAGGGACCCCTCCATTCCCAGACACTGGCATCAGAGGGATGCTGGGCTGCAGGGACCCCCCGCACTCACCTGTGGGGTGGCCTGAGGGTTTTGTTTCCCTGGATTTTGCTCCCCAGCCCTTGAGCAAGGCCAGGGGCTGTCCTTAAGCCGGAGGTCACCTGGCCATTAGCCTGCTGTCTGTTCCTGGGCAGAGGATGTAGCTGCTCCATGAATCCTGCAGGATACTGGGGGGGTCGGCACCCCACGCTTCAGGACTGCAAAGGGGGAAGGTGCTGGGACCACTCAGAGGGGAAAAACCCCTTTTCCCAGAGGTGTTTGCAAGGGGAGACTTGCAGATCCCCCCGCCCTCCATAGTCATATGATGAACACGATCCAGGGAATTACTTCAAAGGCAAAATGAGTCTGACCCACTGCGGACCAAAGCCCAGGCAGGGTAGAGCAGGACAGGATAGCAGGAATACGATGGAAGTTTCTGCTGCCCTGAGGGGCCAGGAGTGATTGCCCACAGCCTGGCCGGTGCAGGAGCCGGGACCACCGAACGAGGCTGGTCAGCAACAGACAGACAAAAGCGGCTTCACATGCTGTCAAATGAAACTCTCAAATTCCTCGGCATGTGGCACTGTGGACATGGAGAACTTAATGCAAGGCTAAAAAGTGATTAGTCAAACTCAGAGAAGAAAAATTATCCATCGCAGACACCTGATTGCAAACCACCGCCACCACGTGCCAGCCCCAGCCACCCAGGGCTCCGGGGCTGGAGAGACGCAGTGACGGGTGCTCTCCATCAGCGTGAACAGGCAGCGTTTGGGAGCGAGGGAGTTACCTGTTTGGCTTCTTCGATGGCCACTCTCCCTTCTCAGGTTTTGCCCTCAAAAACAAGGGTGTGCCCATAATGCTCAGCTATTTTAAGACCACTGGGAGCCGGCTGCTTCCTGCCGGTCCCGAGCGAGGCCGTTACACAAGCAAGGAGTGACTTCCCCAGCGGCGGTGGCTCACCCGGGAGGAGCGGGGCAGAGGGTCCTGTGCGGCCGGCACCCCGGGGCTCCCACCGGCAGGCTCCCAGCAGCTCTGCCTTAGCTGAGCCCATCCCCAGCGTCCTGTCAGCCCTTAGGGTGCTGTCGTACGCCGGGTGTTTTTATAAAGGCAGGTTTATGTTCTTAGCCCAGTGCGTTCGCCCTTGCCTTTTTGATGCCCAGACGTTGGGTGGGATCCTAAATGACCACGAACCTCGTAGGGCTGCTTGTGTGTTTGCACCTGTGCGTGCGTGTCCCTTTGAAGGCGGGTGAAGCAGTAGGACAGAGGGAGCTGCTCGCATTTGTGGTGCGCTTGGTGATGGGCACCTTGCTTAGCAAACGATGCCCCTTCCAGACCCACCCCGGAGCTGGAGGGTGAAATAAGGGCTGCTCGGCTGCATGCTGCCTTGCCATGGGCCTGCAAACAGACGTGTGTATGTATGTGTGTGTACATATTGTATGTATGTGTGTGTATATGTTGTATAGGTATGCGTATATACATATATCTATGCATTTATAAATTGGGGAACATGCCCTCCAACCTCTCCTTTTCACTGCTCTCCTGCAGCGGGGCCGTGCTGACCCTTGGGCAGCCCAGCCCCTGGCCAGCATCGCCTGCCGGTGTGGGTGACGCACCCACCACCGCACCCCGGTGTTTGCACTGGACCCCGGACGCTGTCCCCAGCGCAGGGCAGCCTGAGCGCCCAGCCCGCCCCGGGGGTGCCCCGGTGGGGAGGAGGGCACGGGGAGGAAAGGCAGCAGCGCAGAAAGGGAAATCGCAGGCTTTAACCTCATGAATGGAGCAAACCGCCCTGAAACACTTCCTAATTCCCTGGCTTATCCCCTGGCTAACCCTGCTTTTGTGTGGTCTCCCGCCAGGGCCGGAGCGGGGCTGGAAAGCCTCCTGGGACCCCCGGCTCCCTACAACCCCCTTCCCCGGGGACAGGATGCTGCCGGCCGCCCTGCAAACCCCGTCCGGCGTGGAGGGGACCGTCCCCAGGAAAAGCCACCCCGCTTGGCCCGTCCCAGGGCGGCGGGGCTGGGGATCTCCCCGGGAGAAGAGCGGCTCCCGGGGACAGCCGCCAGCCCGGCCCGTGTCCCTGCGTGTGCCCGCTCGCCCCGCACAGCCCCCACGGCGGACACGAGGCGGGGGGCAGTGGCGGGAGGCTTCGGGGGGGGGGGGCCTGTGCGCCGGGGTGACGGCCCACGGGTTGCACGCAGCACCCCCGGGACCCCCCACCCGTGCCACGCCGCGGGATGCGTCGCGCACCCAGGACCCCCCGCAAACTCTGCTGCGGGGTCTGCCGGGGCCCCGTGCCGTCCTGTGCTGCGGGGTGCGTGGCACGCCGGACACCTTTGCGTGCCGTGCCCGTGGGGTGCGGGGCACCCCCGGTACCCCAGGCCTAGCTGCGGGGTGTGCAGCACGGAGACCCCCCCAGGCGCTGCGGGCTGCCCGCCGCCGCACCCCCCCCCCCACAGCGCTGCACCGCGCCAGGGGTCCACCCCTCACGCGTGTCACGCCGCGGGGGTGCCGCAGCCGGCAGAGCGCCAGCTGCGCGCCCCTCTCCATCACCCAGGCCGGGGGGTACCGGGGGGTGCCGGGGGGGGGGGGGTTCAGTGCGCACCCCCCAGGCGGGCCCCAGCGTCTCCCCCGCCCGTCCCACCGCGAGGGGCCGCGCTCCGCCCCGCGCCGCCGCCCCCTCCCTTCCCTCCTCCTCCTCGTCCTCCTCCTCCTCCTTCCTCGCTCCTCCTCCTCCTCCTCCTTCCCCCCTCCCCGCAGCCGGCGGCGGGCGGGCGGGCATGGGGCGCGGCGGGCGGCGCTGAGCGCGGCGGCGGCGGCGCTCCGGGCGCTCCCGCTCCCCTTTGTTCGCGGCGCTGATGGCGGCCGGGCCGGGCAGCGGCCCCGGGGCGCCCAGCGAGGCGGAGGCAGCGCACCTCTGCCGCAGCCTGGAGGTGGGCACCGTCATGACCCTCTTCTACTCTAAAAAGTCGCAGCGACCCGAACGGAAAACTTTCCAGGTGAAGCTGGAGACGCGGCAGGTCACCTGGAGCCGCGGCTCCGAGAAGATCGAGGGAGCCGGTGAGTGCCGGGGAGGGGGCGGGGGGGGTACGGGGACGGCCGGGAAACCCGGGCAGGAAGGGGAGGAAAAGGGCTCCGGATCCCTCGGGGCGATGGGTGCGGGGCGGCCCCGGCCGGAGCCGTCCCGGGGAGCCGCCGTTCGCCGGCTCGGAAAGCGGCGTGAGCCTCGCTGGGTTTTAAAAAATAAATAAAAAAATAATAATAATAAATAAATAAACCCCAGCCTCTCCGGGCCCGGCGTCAGCTCGGGGTGGCGGAGAAGGGGTCAGGTTTCCCTGGCCGGGGCCGCCTCCGGCCGCACGGTAACCGGCTGCGGCGGGGGATGCGCGGGCCGGGTACCGCCATGGCCGCCCCCACCCCCAGCGCCGCCTCCCAACTTTCGGCATCCCTCTTCGGCATCAAACTTCCCCTGGGATAAACTAGGTGCCTTTTCCCGGGCGGTACCTTGGCTAACAGCACCTAAAAGCCGTAGGGAGCCTCAAAAGGAGGCAGCATTAGTCTGAGCCCTTTGGGGGTCGCGTCTCGGAGCAACAGATGAGAAGAAAGGGCAAAAAGCAGAAAAAGCAACCCAGAATATTGCGGTGTAAGTCCCCGCTCTTCCCTTGTCCCCTTTGCGCATCTGCCCAAGGACGATGGCACAGGCTCAGGTGGAGCACGGTCAGCGTAGGGCCGGGTCCCGCGCACCCTCTTTGCAGCGGTGGGTGCAGTTACGGGCAGAGCAGCCCGCTGGCTTCGGTTTCCCGCGCGTGATGTGGACTTCTAGCACGAGGAGGGCAGGGGAAAAGATGCGTAAGAAATGTGAGTGGAAAACCACAAAGATGGGTGGGAAGGGGGAGAGGGTAGGGAGGCCCCGCACTGGGAAACTTTTAACCTCGGCGTTGGTTTCCTAGGTTACTGCTGTTTCTCTTAAATTACCTTTCCCGCCCCCACGCGCACCAGCACGAGGACAGTGTCTCTGCTCGATGCTGGAGGCGAGGAAGAGGGGACGAGCACGAAGGCCGATGTGACGTAAGTCCTGGCGCTGGCCTTGGTGCGGCGGCACGTTAGGACCGGCCTTCCCCGCGTTGAGGGGTGCGAGTGGGGCGCAGCGAGGCCGTGGAGGGGTTGTCGTCTCTCCTGGCAAGTGCTGCTGGCCCAGGGTGGAAAGGTTGGATGCTTTCAGTATCGCGAAAGGGCTCCGATCAAGAAAGGAGGTGGTGGTGGTCGTCGTCGTGTCTCTGCGGCACGATCGCAGAATGCTGGTGCTTCCAGTTTGGGGCTTTGGTTTGCCTTAAGGCCCTTGGAGTCCTCTAGATTCTGCCCAGCGGTGTCTCTAGGCAGATCTGGAAGGACCCCTGGGCTCCGTTAGCATCACCAAGACGTGAAGCTCCCCTTTACCTTTCCCAGGGTAGTTTCTAGGAGCTTTGAGGTGGTGGGAAAGGGAGGAGAGGCAGCCCTGGGTTTAAGTTTTTCTTAAACTAAGGCAAAGCACCTATCTGTTTCGCTGGTGGGGTGCTGGCTTCTGGCAGTGTCTACAGACCATGTGGGTCCATGGCCCATGGTGGGACGGAGGTCCCCACCGATGTCTATGCGGGCGATTGTTCCTGTGGGCAGACCTAAGCATGTGCTGCAGTTCTTGTAAGGCTGGGACCTTAACTTCAGGGAAATTTAGAGAACTTTAACTTCTGTACCAGAATTGTGGTATTAATGATGATGATAATGTCGTGGCTGCAAGGACTTCTTGTGCTGTGCGGACAGCCAAGAGCAGATCAGTAAAAGCAGAGAACGTGTCCCAGGGACTGAGATGATCAAATTATAAAAATAAGAAAATCTATAGGTTTCTAGCAAAAGAAAAGCAAGAGTTGGGGAACACGGGACAGCCAGCTCCCTCATGTTCCTTTAAATGTCACAGTGGAAAGTTATTTGGGGCTCTTCTGCTGCGCCGCAGGTGAGTTGGCTGGCTGGTGGCCATGGGCTCTGGGTTCCCCAGCATGTGCCTCCCAACACGTGTGATGTTCCCGCAGTGTGTGCAACCCTCCCGAGAGGCAAGATGTCCTCTCTCTCCAGCATGGCCCATGAGCCTGATGAGCTTCCATATCTTTAGCCCCATCTCTCTGGTGCTGGATGCTTTCCCCATGGTCTCCTCTCTGCACCCGAGCATCTCACCCTGTCCTCAGTCCCCTCTTCTGGTGTCACCCGTCACCCTGAGCAGCACCCATTCTCTTGCCCTTCTCCCTTCTCAGGGCTGCAAAGTAGAGCTTTGCTTTAACACTTCCTGGACAGAAGCGTGGGAGCTCCAGGTGGAAATATCTGCTTGTGTACACAAATAATGACGGCATATCTAGGCAGGTGAGGCAAAGCCATGCGATCAATGGCCAGCAATACTAGATTGTTGGCCAACTTCCCTATTTTTATCTGGATGTGCTTTCTAGGTGGAAATAGGATGCCTGGGAAAACCCAGGTGTGTGACAGCTCCGCTTCATGTGGCAAATACACTGATGTATTCCTCTTCTGGCTCATCCCCTTCTTGAAGGCCAGCCTTTACTTGCACAGAGTTCACATGGCTGTGGTAGGAACCAGAGGGGGAAGCGATCTGGAGTCAAGCTAATCACTTTCAGTGCAGGGTAATTTTAACCATGAGCAATGGCTGACCCAGTTCTCCCCATGAAGACAAGCCATGCTGGTGTGGGGAGTAGGAGGTTGGGGCTGGCAGGAAGACTGGGGTTTGCTTTTTGTGGTGGTACTGGTTTGGCCCTAACTTGCAATATGAGTGAGGCCATAAGCAGAGGAGAGCAGCCAGCTGTCAGGAGGCGAGATGTTCCGTCACGTGGAACGGCATCTCTACCGGACAACATCTGGGGGTCTACAGGTCAAAGACTGCTCTGTTCATGAGTTGGTAATGAATGTTCTTGTATTTCTTGAGATATGGAGACCAGCAAGGAGCTTCAGAATCCCCTGGACAGAAGTTAGTTGCCTAAGTAGGAGTGATCCTGGGTTTTTATCCATTTTGGAACAGGTGGGTATCCGTGGTATATTACATATGGAGGTCTCGGACTCATGGCACATTTGTGTAGATGGCCATGTCTTGGAGAGATATCTGTCTCCATGAACACCACCCTAGCATGGAGGATCTGTGCTTCTTTCTCTGTACCTGGAGGATTTTGCAGAAACGAGACGTGTATTTGTCCCAAGGAGGGGTGGGCAGCGCTGGATGACCTGACCCTGTTGGGTAGAGCGCAGCCCCTGTGGCTGCAGCTCGGGAAGCCTCCTGCTGTGTGGTAGGCAGTGCACGAGGGGACAGAGGGTCAGCTGGCTCTTCTCCAGGTCACCTCAGGCACGTGGGCTAAAGCTGCGGTGTGCTGGGAGGAGAGGGCTTCTGGGCACAGTCACAGTCATCGTTCCTTGGCATGGTGCCGCTCGTTTCAGAGCTTCGACATCACTGTGGGTGGTGTCATGGAGCTGCTGCCTCCCCAGGATCTGTGGGTGCTTGTCAGTACTTCAGATCTTCTCTGAACTCTGGGTGGCTGCAATAGTCAACCAGTTGTTTGCCTTCACCTTCATGAAAAGCTGCATTTTGGTGGTGCTTGGCTTTCTGGTGCATGCTGACCTGGAACTTACCGGGGAGCAGAACGTGAGCAGGCTTCAGGTCACCCCACCGCTGGAGAGGAGGACGCCTGGAGGAAAGTCCAGGGATATCCCCATCCTCCATGCCTTTGATGCCTCAGCAGCGGTGTGCCGTCAGTCTGGCAGCTTGTCCCCGACCGAACGGGTGCGTGGCTGCCAGCTCCAGTGGCCACGCTGCTTGTGCTCAGAGGTGATGGGACATCTTTTATTTCAAGTTACTTACTGAAGCGAGCGGGATCTGAGCTAGGCTCTGGAAGGAGCTTTTGGCACGTAAGGACAAAGCCCTTAGTGTTGAACAGCGCTTTTAACAATGGTGAGATTGGACCGGAGGGATGCTGACTGGGGAGTAGCTTGTGTTTGATGGGTTGGGTGGCATCGCCACACGTGCTATAGATGTAGAGGCAACCAGCCAGCCTTGCTGGCTACTGTCAAACTGCCTAGCCTTGCCTTCCCTTGTTGGCCACTGTCAAACTGCCTAGCCTTGCCTTCGTGCTGCCCGTGAGCCGGGAGGTGTTGGGATCGTGGTACGTTGGTGCTGAAAGGAGGGGGGAGCCCTTGCCGGTGTGACAGCCCTCTTCTTCGTCCCCTTGCTTTGTGACCCTTGTGTAGCTCTTTGTGAGCGTTGCATAAAGAGTGACCTTGTGTGTTAATTGTCAGCGTGTGTGTCCCCCACTCCTCCCCTCCGTGAGCAGCTCTGACTCAGCAGCGGGCAGAGCAGGGGCTCCAGCCAGCTGGGCTCCCAGATGAAGAACCTCTTCTGTTGGAAGGGACCCATCTTCCGCTCTTTGTTAAGCTCTTCAGCTCGCTCCAAAGCGCCGTGGCTCTCGATGAGCAGAATCAGCTGAGGAACAGGGAAGAGAGGGCAAACGTGTCTGTGCGGGAAGCCTTTTGCTTTGAAAAGCGGTCACCTCTTTCTCCTGTACTTTTTCAAAACTGAAACTGTGCAAAGTGCAAGCCTGGTTTGTGCAAAAAAAGGTCTTTTTTTTTTTTTTTTTTTTTTTCAATTAATAGTTTTTATCCAAAAGGGTTTCAGCCAGCTCTAATTACCAATGCCTTGCTTTCTTGCTAATCAACTCTGCAGAGGGCCTGGCTGTTACGATGGGAAGAGCTCTAATAATTTTCTATTCTTTTTGTTAATCACCCAAAGCAAAGTAGAGCTAATCCCTCGAGTCAGTTGTCTTTTATGCATTTTTTTTATTTTTTTAAACTTCCTGTGTTACGTAATTCTTTTTTTAATATAAAAGGGTCTTGCATTCAAAACTTCACATGCTGGGGGGTTATAGGCCAGCTTCTAATTGATCTGTTTGCCTTGAAACACGTCAGAAAATTCAGAGAGTTTGTTCAGAGAGCGAGCTGAAAATTTGGAGCAGATGTTTGTTTTATAGGGGAGAGGGAGGGGGGGGAACACCTCGAAAAAAACCTCGTTGCATTCTTGCTTTCAGTGAAATGAGCTCAGTCCCGTGGAGGTGGAGAAAAGCCATCGCCTATGTAAAAGAAAAGGCAGGAACTGTAAAATATCAATACAAAGTGACTCTGAAGGGTGGCTTGTACTCGCCTCATCCTTTCCAACTACCTGCCTCTTTTGTTAGTCCACTGAGGCATGGCTTTTTTCTTTTTTTTTTTTTTTTTGAGGCCATCTGAATAAGCTGAGGGGCTTGGAGCTCTTGAGAAGTGAGCAAGCCAGAAATAGATTTCAAAGATAAACAAACTTCAGAGTTGGATCCTCTGGGGGTGCAGGGTGGCTCCTGCACCGGCGGGTCCCCCTCCTGCTCCACCACCCCATAGGGGCAGGATGCGGTCCCTCGCAGCGGGTGAGGGCCTTGGAAGGTGAGAGCATGGCTTGTGACACTCGTAATGGTTAAAACTTCCCCTGCTGAAGCTCTGCTGTGGGAGTTTCCTTGAGTGAAGGGTTTTTTGTGTCATTACCAGTCCCCTTCCTGCTTGCTAGGATATTTGTGTTAAACTGGGGAAAGCAAACAAGCTCTATTCTGCCTTCACCTCCAAACTGAAACAGCTTCTTTCCCTCGCTTTACATCCCTTTGTCATCTCCGTTCTCTTCTCAGCAGCGCCTTCCAGGAGGAGCGGGTTGGAAGACCTCTATGTCTTCTAAGACACGTCATAAATTACCTCCTCCCTCGGCATCTCAAAAGCTTCTCTGCAACCACGAGAGCAGCTAGAGGTTAGCTAGCTGGGAGACCTGTGCTCCACTGTGGTACCTGCACCCACATTGTCCATCCATCTGGTTCCTTTGTTTGCCACGTAGAAGGTATCGGCTTACGAGTTTTAAGCCCACTAATTTAAACGTACTGGAGAGGTTTTGTGTAGTGTCAGACTGATTACTTCTCACCTACACCGAGGGCCTGAGCACTCCAGGTTTTTCAGGGCAGAAGCGATGCGGCTTGGCTTTCTCCCTGCCTGCAGGCAGCCGCGTTGGCTGGACACCATGTGTGGTGAGAGGAACATCTGAGTAAGCTGGATCTGAACATCTGGCTTTGCAAAGGAGCACCTCACATGCTCGCTGCCGTCACCTCCCATCTCCGGGGGCAGCTTTTTCATGGGATTTCGTACAGGACTTTTAACGTGCCCCATCTCCGAGCTGAGCCAGCAGTCACCCAACCCAATCTGTGATCTTTTTACTGCTCTTTGTTTTAGCTCCCTTGCCTGCACAGCGGGGGTAGTCATTCTTATCAGTGAAGCGTTTGCTTAGCTCCGTTATCTAATCACAGTGGCGTGCACTGCGAACATCCCGAAGATGTGCCGGCTGTTAGCGATGCCCATCGCCTGGCCCTGCGCGAGCGGGCGTGTGACCTTCTGCATATCTTGCAGATTGCAGATGGAGGCTTGCCTGCAGTCTCAGCAGGAGTCTGGGGGGGAGTCGATGCTAAAGTCCCCATCCCTGAGCAGTGCTAAGGTCCCCATCCCCACGTGTTGTGTGCGGTAGAGCAGGCTTGACCATCAAGTTGCCCCAGGGGCGCAGGCTTCGTTTAGTTTTTGTGATCCTGGGAACTCAGGCACTGCTCTTTGGCTGGGGCCTTCCCCTCCAGAGAGTGCGGGGACTGTTGTGTCCCTTGGGAAGTGACCCAAGTGACACCACTGCACCGTGATGGGCAGTCTGGCCAGGATGTAAAATTTGCCAACGATTGGGATGGAGCAGGAGCTCTGTGAGTGCAAGTGCTCGGTTGAGAATGCCTTTCAGTTTTGGCTACATCACACAAGCTTCTGCTTGTTTCCTGCCCTGACCAGCTGCAGCAGCTCAGCCCATGGATAGTAACTTCTGAAGCTGCTGGAAGTGGAGCACATTTGATTGTGTGTCCATCTCCTCTGTCTCTGCCAAAGTGGGATCCTGCTGGGGTCAGCGTTGCAAACAGTTTGCACTGAGCATCTCATCCAGGCCATGAAACCGGCTGGCAGGAGCTATGAGATTTCTTCCAGATCAGCCTGCTGTCGAGCATGGTGATTGCCAGTCCTGCATGGCTGTAGAAATGCAGCAGGACCACACCGTTGGTGGGCCGTAGTTACTTAGATGAAGGGGTCAACGGTGATAGTCTCTGCTTAATGGCAGGTCAACCAAAAGCTGGGCTGGTGGTTTGGGTTTGGAGGTGTGTGACAGTGCTTCTCAGAGCCAGGTGGCCTGGCTGGGGCTGCAGCGAGCCCCTTGTGCTGTGACCCCATTCCCAAACTGTTGCAGGTTCGGTAGGACCTGGTGTAAAGCACAGGATGAAGGAAGGGTGCAGGGAGTCCAGGAAGAGCTCACAGCATGTGGTGAGGAGGTGTGGGGCTTCGATCGCAAAACCCCTCTGCAGCTCTGAGTTTAAACTGTCGGCTGAATGTTGTTATGCAATAAAAGGAAATGTCTGAAGTCAGTGGAGAAGACTTTTTCTTTTCTAGTGTGCTCTGAGGTTTAAGGGCAGTAGAAGTCAGAAATCAGTGAGGCTTTAAATTCTGAAGTCGTTACGATGCTTTTGAAAAGTTACTCCCCACATCCTCCCTTCTTCCCCTTGGCCAAACAAGCTTGGAGAGCAGATGGTGGACGATGACGCTGAAATAGAGCGACTGGAAGCGTGCCTATCTAGGGAAGGGTAAAAGAAGCAATGTTAGTGTGTTCAACAGATACCTGCAGCTGTATGGGAAAAATAGTTTGGTATCTGACAGCCAGGGATGCTCACAGAAAGCTGTGACCGTCCCAGCAAACACGTACCTGCGAGGCTTGTCGGCTCACTTGGTCGTGGTGTTTGCTGCTGCTGGAGCTCTCCTGCCAGTATCGCGTATGGGATCAGTTTAATATCTAGCACATCCTCTGTGCAGTGACTGTATCCTGCCGTGCACGGGGGTGGGTGATCTCATGGCTTTTCCTCCACTCCGACGTCCCTGCTCATCTGTTCCACCGAGCACGGTTTCTCTGCCGGAGGTGTTGCATCAGGCAGCAGCGGGAGGGTGTCTCCCAGACCTGGGAGAGCCCTCAGGAGGGGGACACGGTGACAACGGCCATTTCTGAAGGGATGCTGCAGTGCTGGGGAAAGCTTTCCTTCGAAACCGTTTTAATCTTTAAGTTTTGAGGATTTTTGTTGCACAAAGAGCTGTTTTACATGGGAGAAGCTTTTTGACATTGATTCAAATGAGAAACTTCCTCATTTCTGAGAATATTCTGCCTTTCTGAAGGTCCCCCAGTACTTGTTGCTGCTGGCAGGGCTGTCTGCTTCTGCCCAAAGGCTGTGCTGGGCTCGTCCCTCCTGTCTCAGCTCTCCTTATCTCTGGGCACCTTGCTGCCTCTTGATATATCCCCGTCACATATCAAACACCTTGATATATCAGATGGCAGGAAGACATATGATTGTGGAGCACTGTGAGCACCCAAAAGGCCAAGGGCTGTCGTCTCTAGCAGAAGCTGGCAACTCTAAATCTGTAGAAGTCAGCAGAGCTTTACGATGCTGACAGCCCACACTCTGAAAGTCTCTGTGATTTTCAAACCGCTTTTCAGCTTCATCTCTGCTGCCTGTGTGGTCTGGTGGCTCTTCAGTTCGATTTGGAGCTGGGGGTGTAGAATTGGGCTGGCTGGAGAGCTGTGGAAAGCCTTCCAGAATCTGGAACAGACCTCTCCCTTGCTTTCCTCTGCAGCTCCTACCTTCTGTTTGCAAACACTTGTGGTTCTGAGGTTTTGGTCAATCGTGTCTTCTTGTGCTGTTAATACGGTGCCCCAAGGCACGCCTGGCCACCCGCCGGCAGCAAACCCACATTGTTGTTTTAAAATTGGCCCTGCAAAGGTCGTGGTCCAGCACGTGAGCTTCCGTGAATGGGATGCTTTGCTGAGCTGACTTTGTCCGCTGGCCTTGAGGATGAAAAGGCTAACAGCCACAGCAGAAGGGGCAGGACTGTGCCTTATGGGTTGTTTTTATTCCCCAACCCATTACAAATGCATTTATTTTCTTTTTCTTTTTTTTTTTTTTTCCCCCTGCCTTGACACACGAAATCATCATGCCCAGAGCTCTGCTGCCTCGTGTTTGCAGCTCAGCCTCTCTGCTCACCCCCGTACGAGGGTGCGTGCAGGACTGCTGCCTTCCCGCAGATGTGGTCACTGCTGCCTTCCCACCCGTGGCCCTTGGGGGAGCAACCCACAGGGTGAAATGTCCTCAGGGACAGAGGCTGCCTCGGATTGCCTTTTCCCTCTAACTTCAAAACCCATCACTGAGGAGCTGGATGCACGGTCACCATGCTGTGGTCCATCCCACTGCGCTGCTGGGATCACGGCATCTGGAGGGATGGGTGCAGGAGGGTCACTGCGCTCTCGGCGGCATGCAGCGATGCTGTGGCTGCTCTGCTGCCTCCTCACACTGTGAGCTGCTCTGTCTCTGCTGGGGCTTCCCCGACTTGCACCTTGCTCCTCTCCTAGCAGGCTTGTGCTGTGCGGGGCCGCATCCTGCTCCATTTGAGCATCTATCCATACTAGGGCTGGACAGGCCGGCATTGGAAATCATCACTGAGAGGGAACGTCAAGGAAGGCTGTCCCGGCAGGCTGTGTGCCCCGTGGGGACGCTGAGTAGAGCAGCTGCTTGAGAGTCTTTTTCCTGTTTACTTGCTCCCAGAAGTGCCGGGTGATGTTGTGATTAAAGGACAACCCTCCTGCGTGTACCGGTGCATCTTTCATCCCTCCTTCTCACCCTCTCCCGCGGGTGTCTCCACACATGCGGTCCCCAGCCTGTAAGCCAGGTCAGATAACTGGGGTGGCTGTGGGCAGGGGCTCAGCAGTGTCAGGAGCACAGGATGTCCCAGAGGACTTTAACCCCCTTGGCATCCTGCCCTGTAAATCTGCACCCCATAAATCTGCTTTCCAGCTGGTGGAGAGGTGGGGTAGGGGTTGGCTCGGTTTGTTTGCCAAGCGTTCAGGCACTGCCTGACGTGGTCCTGCTCGGCGCGAGTGAAGGGCAAGGCTCTTGTGCTTCTGGGCTGCACCAGAGCAGAAGCAGAGAGCCTGCTGCCTCGTCTCTCCAAGCTGCCATGCTTTGGTACCCCTGCTCACACGTTATGGTACCTCTGCCAGCGCCTGTCCTGCAGGCGTCACTCATCCACCTCTGGTTCCTCTGGCCAAGATCCTGGGATAATTTGGATACCACCCCCTCCTTCGAGCCTGCAGTCCTTGTCCTGTTAATCCTTGCCAGCTTGCAGCCCTCTTCAACTTCAGAGGACCAAAAAGCTGCCCCAGGTCCCAGAGCAGACCCTGAGTGGTGCTGGGCTCCCCAGGCTTGCTGGGCAGCAGGGAGTTGGCTCTGCTGGGACACAACTTGGCTCCAAGTCTCAGCAAAGCAGCAGAAATGGTTTTATCTTTTGGGTTTTTTTCCTCTAGTATGTCATTTAATGCCTTGTGTCAGCCTGGTCTTGCTGCTGGTTGGAGTATGGTCCTTGTAATCCCCAACAGCTCAGACTCTGGGCCTGTTATGAAAAGGCCTAGAGATGAGGGCATGAAATTTTGGAGCATTGGCACATCAGGTTTTGTACGAACCATGGAGCAGGTCGGTGTGCAAGCAGGAGGAGGTCTCAAGTTCTGAGGACCAAACAAATCCTGGGTGAGGTCATTAAGGAAAAAACAAACCCAAGTGGTAGAGGAGCCTGGTGTGAAGACCATCACCAAGAGCTACTGCTTCTCCCACGTAAACTGAAGATAATGTCTCCTGCTGGGGCGGTGCGTGGCTTAAGTAGTATCTGCTCAGTGCCTGGGGAACTTCAGTTGGATGGTGCTGTAAGAAGATGCCATTGACTGGTTATCAACCATACACTTGCCTTGGTGATGGAAGGTGAAGCCAGCACCATCAGTGGTCCTATCGTGGTTAGTGCAGATAGAGCAAAACTGGTGAAAAGGGAAGAGGAGATTCATTGTTGCCATTTTTAACCACTTTGGGACAGAGCAGGTTTGATTTTTCCAGCCGCTGCTCTGGTAACTCCGTCTGCCTCTTTCTCTGGTTCATGGCACGGTGGGTGGAAGGGACTCACGTGGAGAATCTGAGGAGGAGGAGGTGACACGAGAAAGTGCCTCAGCTACTCCCTGCGCTATCGGTGGAGACGGTACAGCCCTCTGGGGCCCCTCCCACAGATAATGGCACACAGGGAGATCTAAGGGAGGGCACACATCTGGAAATCACATCTGTGCTTTAGTGAATACTCAGTCCTTGCTGTCTCAAAAGAGCTTTCGAGTTGAGCATGGCAGGGGAAGAGGTCAGGCTGTTGTGGTGACCTCAAATGGCTCAGCAGCAGATGGGATCTTTATCCTGTTCTTCTCTTCCCAGCTTTACCCTGACACTGAAGAGCTCAAGCCCTGGTAGGGACAGGAACAAGCCACCTCCCTGCTGCCCACTGAATGGCCTGGCCAGCAGTCATCTTTGCTGCTAAATTGCTGTCACGGAAACTTGATTGCATCGGCTGGTGGGATGGGTGAAAACTGAGTCATGGCATCTGAATGTCACCGGCACTTGCTGCCAGTGTGACAAATCTTTTCTGTCCTTCAGTTTTCACTCCTGTACTGTCCTGGGGACAGTGTGTGGTCACTCTTGTCTCCATTTGCTTTGTGGTGGGGCATGACTCTCCGGGCATGAAAGAATCAAGAAAGCACCTATGTTGGGTGCAAAAATCCCCAAAGACCTCCAAGGAGAGCTTACTGCTGTTGGACACCCAGGTCCCCAGATCCACCTCTGCCAGGGCTTCCTCATTGGCCCTGCCAAGCTCCCGGCTGTCAGGCTGTAAGCTGGTGAGCTGTACCTTCGACTGCCTTGTGCACTCAGGAACCTCTGGATTGCCATGTCTGCCCTTCTTTCTTGCTTGTTTTTTGCCAATCTGCTTGGTCCCATCCGCTTCCCCGCTCGGGCAGTGCTGGCAGTGAGTAGGTGTCCTCCAGCTGGCTGAGAGTCCGGGGACTTCAGCGACCCTGTAAGCTGAAGGAGAGGGATGTGGGGATGTTGCACAGAAGGGCTCCCTGTTGGGCCCTTTGACGGGAGACACCTGCCCAGGGAGCAGCTTCCTTGAGCGTCTCACCCCCTTCCATGCCGAGACACAGGGCTGTGTCGGGTGCCCCCATCGATCCATCCCTGCCCTCTGCAGCACCTCTCAGATCTCCTTACTGCCGCGCATCTGCCTGGGAGGGAGGCAGAGCGGGAGAGGCAGGCTGGAGGAGCTGTGCTTGCAGACCTTCAGCTTCCCCCATCCTCCCACCGCTTTATTATGCTTCTGTAAGGTCATTACATTTCTCGCTCAGGCAGGGCTGAGGGGGATGGAGCCCTTGAAGCCATGCTGCAAAAAGGTCACCTTGGGGGTGGCTTACAGAGCCATCCCTAGGCAGACTGTCTGTCCAGAAGGACTGGTGCTGAGCTTCCCCTTTCCATTTGAGTCAGTGGAAGCTTGAGCCTCTCAAACAGACCAGGCTGATGACTTAAGGGTAGCTCCGTTGGCTGCCGCCAGCCTTAATTCATCTGGGGAAGGGACACCGACTTCTTCAGGGCAGCATCTGTGCAAGCAGAAACCGGGGCTTTACCCTAGCGGGAGTAGCTCTGCTTGTATTTGGGGTGGAAATGTGTTCCCATGTCCTGTGTGGTGAAGGTGCAATAAGTCCAGGGCTCTCATGGGTGCCAGCCTTGCAGATTAGAGTAGATATGACCAGCAGCCCTGGGTGTCCAGCCTGGGGTTTGGTAGAATCCAGAAATCCTGGTACAAAACCCTACAACTTCACACAGACAAAATTTCCGTGGAGGACAAGAGGGAGCACCGAAGCCTCCTGGGAGAGGGATCGCTGGGGCTCTCGCCTGGTGTTTGCCATCAAGTTGCCTGTCTCTGTAAGCTCCCCACCGCTACCCTCACAGGTAGCTGTAGGGACAGGGTGAGGTGTCATTCCCTCCCTCGGGATTGCTGGTGTCCAGCAAGGGGAATGTTTGTGCTTCCCAGACCCAGTGCTGTGCTGGGTGAATTCTGCATCGTGAACTGTGACTCTGCTTTCATACTTTGCAGACTATTCATGCTGCTTGGGGTTCACCCCTCCTCATAGCAGCTGTCCTAAAGTTGGGTGCCCGTGCCCTACTGTAGACAGATAAGATAACCTCTAAGAGAGACCCCAAACTGCAAAGTGTTGGATGGTGGGAGGGTATCTGGGGGGAGATATCAAATGGGCTCGCTCTGTTCTTCACTATTCCCGCAGTGTTTCCTGCTGGCCACCCCAGAGAAGAGGCATGGGCCAGATGTGTTCTCTCCAGTTGTCGTGGAAGAGATGTGTCTCCTAAGAAGTTTCTTCCCACCTACCTTGTATGCTTGTGTAGGGTTGGACTGAAATGCCCATCCCTCCTTGGGCTGTGAAGGGAGCCCCAGTGACCAGCTTGCATGGGATGCTCCATTTCCACTGATTTGGGAGAAAGCTTGGTGGGGACTGGGAGAGTCAGCGGGACTGTAGCATCCCATATGAGAAGTTCATCTGCTCAGGGAGGAGAGCCTGGGCCAACACTTCCTTTTGCATCCAGCAAGCCCCCCGTGTGCCCTGCAAACACCCCTGCCAAAGGCCCTGCTGGCAGCAAAACAGCCTGAGGGGAGACAGCAGCCGGGAGAGTGGAGAGCTGGTCCCTCTAGGGGGGTGGAGATGTTCCCTGTAATAACCGTGCTAATTAACTGCTGGCCATTAGCTGATATTGGGTAGGAGACTTCCCCCAATGCATCCTGCCCCATTTCTCCCAAGCGTCTCTTCCTCCCTCTCCCTGTTGGAGAGGTGTTAGCTGTAGGTGCCCAGAGGCAGGGCTGCTCGTGGGATGTAGAAGGATTTTGGGGCTGGGGGACTCCTGGCGCTTCTTCAGGGGCTTGGGCGGTGACTGCAACAAGTGACCGTGTCTCTGCATCAGCGTCCCACCCCTGCTCTTTTGCTTTACCTGCTGTTGTGGTTTCTTGTCTGGCTCTGGGATGGACATACCGGTGTGGCATTTGTAGCAGATGCTCTGGGCTGACGCGCTCCCCTGGTGACACGCTCTCTCCGTCCCCACAGCTCCAGGGGTATGACCGAGGGGGCTGCGCAGTGGAGGCTGGGGAAGGAGCTGGAGTGCTTTGCCCAAAGTCATGCAGCCCACCCGGGGTAGAGGTGGGTCCAGTGCCACCTCCTCAGCTGCGCTGAGGCAGCGCGGTGGTGACAGACGCGGTGGCAGTGCTGGCAGGGAGGTGGCTCAGGCTGGCTGGGTCTGAGTGTGAAGTTGTCCCTGGGAGGCTGAGACCAGCAGGGTGGAAACTGCCAGCCTTTACATCCCCCGGCTGGGCTGGGCTGTGGGCAGAGGCTGTGAGATAACAGCATCCTGCTTCACTCACTTGGGGGATCAGCTTTGGTTTTTTTAACTTACGTTTTCTTGCAGCCGAGAGTGAGCGGGAGAGATGTGCTGACGATACAGGACAGGCAGCTGCCAGCCTACGGCCATCTCTGCTTCTAGCACTGGGAGGGTGTTCGTGAGCTCTCGAAGGCCACCTGCGCGAGGCTAAAGCTGGTGGAGCAGCAAGGTCTGGGTCAGCCTGGGGAGAAGTCCACAGTGCCCTGTAGGAGCAGGGCAGAACCTTTGCCTCTCTGCTCCAGCCCGTAGCGTGGGTGGGTGGGATGGAGGGAAGGGCGGTTCCTCGCATCCTCTCCTCTGACCCGCAGAGTGATGCAGCTGCGTAGCATCTCCTAATCTCCCTGCGCATCTCCTCTAGTTTCCTCTGCAGTTGATAAGGATTTGGGGGGGGACAGGGGAGGGAGGAACTGGAGCTCAGAAGCCGCAGGACACGTGGCCCAGGGGTGCAGCGGAGGCAGCGGCAGCCGGAGGTGCGGGCAGGAAACACCGGTGCCCACACAGCAGCTGCGCAAAGCAGCCGGCGCGTCCCTGCGTGCCCTGCGTGGGCTGCCCGGTGCGCGCTGCCTGGGCAGAGGTGTTGGCTCCCAGGGCAGCATTTAAGCTCTCTGCCAAACCCTCCTGCTCGACGCTGATTGACGGAGATCGCTGAGAGGTGAGCCAGGATCTGAGCTGGGATCCAGGCTAGTCCCAGTCATCCTGGCTAAGGGGAGCTCCCTGTTGTCCCATCTCCAGCCCACTGAGCTATTTTTTTTCCCAGCATCTTCCCTCCCAAGGTGCTTTCTGGCGCAGTTGTTGCTGCTTCTGGGGTAGAGCTAATGCAACAGTTGCTTCATAGCAAAATGCGGTGGCTCAGAGCAAAAATTGCTGTTTGCTGATGCAGGTAGCAGTTGAGATGAAGCAATTTGCTGGAGCAACCAGAGACACAACTGAGTTGAGTCTGGAGGGGAAAATAGCTTTACCGGCGTCTTTTCCTGAGGTAGGAGAGGTACCTGCATGTTGCAGCAACAAGAGCAGTAGGACCCGATGGTCCCCTGAGCGCTAGGGTGGCTGTGTCCCTCCCTGGGACAGTAGTTAAAAGGGCAGCATGGCCAATTTTAGTTCACAGAGGATGAGGGATTCACTGGGACACAGGGCACTGCTGGTTTGGTGTTTATGTTGGCCTCTACGGATGCCTCAGCCTCCTGCCCTCCAAAAAATCAGTAAGGTCAAATTAGAGGCCTCAGCTGGTTTCTTGTTGTCCTGTCTGGATGGATAAGCCATCTGTTAATGGCATGGGATTGTCCTTCGGAAACCTGATAGCTGATGCACAGCAATGCTGATGGCAGGCGCAGCAGTGAGCATGGCTGGGAGGAGGATGCAGTAACCTCATCGCTGCGTCTCTGTGCAGAGATATTTAATTCACCATTACACTGTCTGCCTTAGTCTCCTCTATTAAGGGAAGCTTGTGCGGTTGAGAGGTCGAGCTATCATCACTGTAAAACCTATACTAATGAGAGACGCACAGCTTTTCCCTCTGAAATATGTTTTTAATAGGTTGGGGTTACTACTTTGCTTCTTGCAGAGGGGATATAAAGTGGAGGACCCCACTTTTTTGCATCATTACGAATGCAATGTGCCTTTTGTAAGAGCCGCCTTAATTTTTGCAGTCCAGCCAAATTCAAGCTCAGATAGTTACTGTCTGTCCGATTCCTCCAGCACCCCCGATGGACGCAGGGATGGATCCATGCATGGACGAAAGCCGGGCTCGCCCGGAGCTTTGCAGGCAGAAGGGGCTTGATAAACAGTGAAGGGCAGGCAACGGGGCTCCAGACTGCGAGGTGCTGAAGGCTCTGGCCCCTGTCCAGCAAAGCACTTAGCACACGCTTGACTGTTCCCCTGAAATCATTGGGGATTTTTGGTTGGATTTTTTTTTTTTTTTTTTCCTGAGCGGTGTTGGGTTGCAGTCAGCAAATCCGAAGCATTGAGTGGGTGCGGAGCAGCCCCGGGCTGGGCAGGATTGCTCGTGGAGTGATAAACCAGCTGGTGATCACCGGCACGAGAAGGTTGGCTGCGGTCCTCCTCCAGACTCCTGCAGCTCCTGATATCTAGTGCTGGCCTGAATGTCCATTTCAGGGGGCTTCCACTGAATTGTTAAGAGGGAGATGGCGCTACTTTATTCTCCGTGCTGTTGCATAATAGATTTCTCTTATTTTTACCCACATGCGCATATAAGTCGTGTCTTTTTTTTCCTCTTTCTGCCTCGGTAGCTTTTCCCTGGGGGCCTGACTGGCCAGCACCTCTTGCAGTGATGGGAAAGCTGGGGATGACCACAGGATTGTGCTCAGTGGGATCCACAACGTTAAATAGCCGGAAGGCTTTTTTTTTTTAAACTCTTTTCCTTTGCCAGAGTGAGTAGCCTGGAGGCTTTGCTGCTGCTCCGGGGCAGGATCAATCTGTGTCAAACAGCTAAGGTCGAGCTGGGCTGGGAGTGACCATGTGGCTGTCACTGCACCGTTTGTCCCCAAGGAGACACGCTGCACCGAGTGATGCTTGTTGAGGCGGTTTTATTAGAGGCTGTCCCTGATAAATCCATCCTGGAAGGTAATCTGGGCTAAACACTCTTTTTTTCAGCTTTTTTTTTGTTTGTTTAATTTAATCAGTTTTACATCTTTCCAAAAATCCTGTGGAGGTGGAGATTTTGCAATCCTCGGAGCCCGTTCCAGGGTGTCTTTATCCTTACACATTACAACACCCTATCCATCAGCGATTAAACGAGGCTTGGACGAAGTTTCGGTTTTAAATGACTTTAAGGGTGGATCTGGTTTTCATGTAACCAGAGGGTAATTTGGGGTTTTGTTTTGTTTTGTTTTTTTTCTTAAATGGTGCGGGGGGTGGATCTGGGGTCAGCTTTTTCTTTCTGATGCAACCCACTCCTGCTGAAGGGAAGGCTCTTTGCCCAGAAATGTGACCGTGTCTTTTTTTTTTTTTTTTTTTAAAGTGCTGGGAAAGTGGAGGGCCAGACCTTTCTGCTGGTGGTAGGCTGGGGGCAAGTTTGGGAGGTGTGAAGGGCACAACCTGTTTGCACGGCCACGGCACGGCTCAGCTTGCAACGTGGAACCATGTGAGGAGATTAGAGCATCTCCAGGCTGGATGGGCTTTGCTGCCTCCTTCCCAGAGCCTCTCCTGGCTGCTGCCTGCACGCCCGCCCGGGAGGGCTGGAGGATGGCCAGCGTGCTCCAGGCCTCCCGTCTCATCCGCTGCTCATCTCTCCCCGCTTGCTGCTGGTCCCTGCTCTGAGACATCTCAGCCCTGCCAGACTGCAGAGAGCTTCCCTCCACCTCCACCATCTCTGTGGCACCAAGTTCTTCCTCCTCTTGCCGCTGGCTGCATGGGATGAAGACCGGTTTCTACCTTCTGCAGCGACTGCTCCTTTCCACAGCATGCTCTGGGAGAGGGTAGCTTGGGGAGGAGGAGATGTGGCCCCACCAGACGCTCATCCCCTAGTCTTTGGCCGCATCCCTGGTAGGTCTTTCCCAGCAAGGACCCAAGGTGCAGACCCATGGTGGGACGCGTGGGCTGCTGTCGTGGAGCCCACGCCACCTCTCCCCTGGGGAGCTTGCTGGTGCTGGGGGTGGTAGAGCGGTGGTTAGACGTCATCTCCAGCGTGCGCTCTGCAGTTCTCCATTCATTGCACTCATAGGGAACCTCTGCTGTGCTTCCAGCTCACCTCCACTCGTCTGCCCTCGCCTTTTTAATTTCCACTCCCTGCTCGAGGCTGGCTGCCAGGTTCCCCTGCCTGCCCGCCTGCCTGCCTGCCCTGGGGGGTCCGGGCTCCCCCCGCGACCCTCCCTGCAGGTTCGCACAGCCGCAGGGCTCTGCCCGAGTAAACGCAGGCCCTGGCGAGCAGATCCAAGTCTATGGGATCAGCAGCCAACGGCACTTGCTGCAGCAGCGGCAGTGGGAGCGTGCTGCGGGGGGGGATTAAAAGACAAAGGTGGCCCAAGCCTGGGAAGGCAGGGAGGCTGTCGTGGGCGCTGGGTTTCCTGTTTACCCGCAGGAAGGTGGCTGGGGTGTGTGGAGATGGCTGCGTTTGACTTGGGGCTCTTGCACGCTGCAGTGGAAAGAGTTACGGGTTGGAGTTGGGTTTATTGTCTGGAATAACGTGGCCGGCCGTGGCGGTGGTGGGGACAGGCGGGAGGATGGGGAGGGGGACAGGCGGGAGGATGGGGAGAGTGGCACCCGGGTGTGGGAGAGAGGAGTTAGTGCGAGCCGCGGGAGGGCAAGGGGAGATGGGGTTCGTAGGCTCTGCCGCCGTTGCCTGCGGGCCCGCGAGCTGGTCACAAGGTTGCCTGCAGGCTTTCTGCTGGTAGCAAGGCTGAGGTTGAGCAGTGCTCAGCCCAGGCTGCAAAACCCACCCGGAGCAGGTTGTGCACCGCTCAGCTGCGCGCTCCTGCGGCAGCGGGCCCCGGCTGGTGCTGTGCAAAGCTGGGGTTACCCCCAGGAGCTGCAGCAACTGGCGGAGCTGACACAAGCAAAATCGGCGAGAGGGAACCCTAGCAAGACCTGAGGTGTAGCAAGACGTCTTCATCTCCTCTTCCCCCGTGCACGGTGGCTCCTGGTCCTGTGCTGGCAGAGGGGTGCTGGAGGGGGGACCTGTGGTGGGAGGGAGGCAGGGGTCGGTGCAGGGAAGCAGCGTTTCAGCACTTGCTTGGTCAGGATGGTGGCATTTGCGCTCGCCGCTCTTCCTGCTAAGAGTCATTTCCTTTCATGCTGCAAGGGGGCCGGGAAGGTATTTGAGTCAGTAGAGACAGCGGGGTTCGAGAGGCTGATCTGCTGCTCTGCGGCAAGAAGAGAGCTGCACAAACCAAATCCTAAACTGCCTTCTCCCCGGCACATGCGGGCATGTTTGGGAGGATGAGAGAGATGAGCAAGCAGCTGCAAGCATGCGTGGGCTGGAGGTTTTTGCCCTGCTGCCTCCAGGTGCATGGTCCTCACTGAGGCTGCCCTTCGCCCTAGGAATTCCCTGCGTGCTTCTGTCTTTGATAAGCACCTCACTTGCTCCAGGGCTCTCCCCATTGCGTGGTGGATTTTAGGTATGCAGTTTGTAACAATAGCTCTGTCTTACTACTTACTTACTAACCCACCGGTGCTCCATGCAGCGAGAGGTGAGTGCAGGGCATAGTTAGCATGCTGCGGCATCCCAAAGGAGAGATGGGACGCTTGCAGCGTGATGCAAAGGAAGGCCATTAATATTTTGTCACCTTCCTTCAGTAGTTACTGCCTGGTAAACTACTCTGAAAACCCAACTGCCAGTTCTTTCCCCACTGTGTTGGTCAAGCCCTGCATCCTTCAAAGACAGGATTAGTCTTCAGCCCTGCTGTGCATGTCCTGGATGCAAAGACCTTAACTGTGATACAGGTTTTTAAGGGCTAAAATAACATGCTGTGTCACTAAGGATGTGAGCACATGGGCAGGTTACGGCAGGGCGTGCTAATGTTTGAACTTCTAGCCAGCTTATTTCCAAAGGGTAGGTGATGCCTTTGAAAGTCACACCCTTGCTTATTTTAGGGAGCTTGTCTGTCCTCCCTTTGCAGCCCCAGGGAACTGGGTCTGTCTGTGCTCTTGTCCCAAGTTGATGAGCTTTGTAGGGTTATTGCAGTGGTCAGTCTGGATATGTCCTGTGTCAGGCAATGAGCAGGCTGCCATCGTCTCCAGATGCGCCCCCATGGTGCTGCACGGTGCATCCTGCCGAGAGAGGATCCCACATTCCTCGTGTCAGGTGTACGAGTCCCCCCAAAGTCAGGCCCTACGTCTGGCTTGCCATGGTGTTCATTTCAAGTGAGCATCATCTCGCAATGCAGTTCAGTGCTTGCTGTCAGCTGCTGCTGTGGGTGAGGAGCAGGTCGCATTTCTGTCTAGTTTTAAACTGCAGTAAATTTGAAATGAAAGGTGAGTCGATCCACAGTGAGTGCCGTAAGTAGAGTTTAATTGGGAAGAATTACACGCCAGGTTTGCAGTAATCTCCGTCCCGCATTGCTCAGAAGCATCATCTGCTTTGGAAACGTGACTCAGAAATGTTGTTATTTGATTCCCCTGAGCATTTAAGAAACTATTTTTCCAGGAACCAAAGATTCTTGCGTTTGGTGTTTTTTGTTGTGTTTGGGGTTTTTTTTCTTGTTGCTGTTGTTATTTTCTCTTTGGTTTATGGCAATGAGAGTCTTTTCCCAGAATTTCCTCTGGGGAGGGAGGCTGCAAGATGCTCCCTTACCAGCATCTCTTCAGGTCCTTCTCCTGGCTTGGCATTTAATGCTCTGGCATGCTCACAGCTGCCGTTTGCAGAGAAGCACAGCTCCGAGGTAGCTGGTTGGAGTTAGCTGCTCCTCTTCTCCACGAGCCACAGCTGAAGCTGCCAGGTTGATGTTGCAGCTGCACCATCAGATTCACCACCCGCATGTGTAGCCAGTCAGGTCTGCCCCCTCGCCAGCCCCAGGTCTGGATTTGTCCTGCCGTCCGCTGCCAAGACCTGCCTGGGTCGGCTCTCACCACCCCGGGCTGTCCCTTGTGGTCACACCGCTGCCTTACGCTTGGTCACCTTTGGGTTGGCCTACCAGGGACAGCTGCTGAGGTGTGACACCAGCCCTATAACCTAAGGAATATCCTCAGAACGATGCTGTCCCCGTGCCCCAGAAGCCTGATGTGATGGTGGTGCTGCCTGCCCTGCCAGAGCCATCATCTGGTGGGCACCATCTGGGGGTTTCATTTGACCACGGCTTGGTTGCTTGCCGTTCATCTTGCCCTCTTCAGCCATTCCCTGGAGGAAGCATGTTGACATTATGGATGTGCACGAGGATAATAAACATAAGCACAGCTCTCTGGAGTCACCGGCCCCAGCCCTGGCCAGGGTAACATGCTGTCCAACTGAATTACCAGCTTCAAGCCCCGGGACCCTGCTGTCTCCCATCTGGTGAGAGATGCAACTTTCTGAGCTTTCCTCTGCAATCTGGGCTTGCCCCCTGACAATAACCCCCTCTGCCACTGCCACAGGTTCAAAAAGAAGCCATTTTTTAAAAAATGAAGTCCATGGGACTCATTTGATGTGTACGGTACAAAACTGTGAGAGGTGGGAGGCCTGAGCTGTTATCCCACCTCCCTCAGCTCTAGTTCTGACCAGCAGCTTGTGTATATTTAAGTTGTTGATACCAGACCTCCCTGGTGGTGTCTCCAATTCAAATGATCTCCAGAGATTTGGCTGTTTTCATGCTTTTTCTAATGTTTTCTCTCTGGAAGGTCTTTGGCAGTAAGGTGGGGAGGCGGATTCTGCCTGGAAGCATGGTGGGGGTTGCTGCAGTCAAATCTGCTCCAGAGCTGTGGCAGATTCACCACAACTGGATCTCCAGAGTTTGGGCTTGGTTGATCCTTGCACTGTGCTTTCTTCTGTGGCCTTCTGAACACCACCCAGAGGTGATAAACGTTTCAACCCTCTTTGGCTAGGGAAGGACAGAGTTTTCTTGGTGAAGATGGCACGTGTGTGAAGGCAGGGACTGCCCTGGGCATCCTGGTGCTGCTCAGAGGAGCTGGGAGGATCCTAACGGGGCAGGGGGGAGATGCTAGAAAATGCAGACATAATTTAGGGTGAAAGTGAGGAGGGGGGAGGCAGGGGCACCATCAAGTTGTTTAAACAAAGAATCAACTCAAGTTTCAGTATCTAACTTGAATTTGGAGAGGAGTGGATCTTAAATCTATGGTTTTAGTAAGTTGTGGTAGCTGCAAACAGGATTTCATCCAGCTGGGCAGGAGGCTGTGCCCTCAGAGGGTTAACTACTGTAGAAAAACTTTCTTTAAAAAAAAAAAAAAAAGTTGCTGTCCTGAAAGACGAAAGCAAAAAAGTGCAGTTTGCAGGTGTGTGTTGGGTGGAGGAAGAGGAAAGTGTGAGGTGTGAAGCTAAAGGGCAAAGGAGGTTGCAGTAGCGGTAGCACTGCCCTCTGCTCATCGTGCCTGGGGATTGCCGTGGGTGAGACACCCAACTGTTCTTGGGGGACACAGAGGTGAAAGGGGCAGTGGGGGTGGCTGGGGAGGCTTCCTAGGGAACCGGTAAGAAGGGGCTGTGCTTACAGGCTTGTGTGCATGCACAACCACATGCGTGCCGCAAGAGAGATGTGCAAGATAAGCGGCAAGATCTCCGTCCTGCTTTGAAAGGTTGAGGAGCAAGCTGGGGCTCTTGAAGGGCTTGTCAGAGGTGAGAAGTGTGGGCAGCTTCTCAGGGAGGACCTGGGCACCCGTGGCTGCGCTGAGGACCAGACTGGCGATGCTGTGCTAGAACTCTGGGTGCCTCTTCAGCCTGTGCCATCAGCAGTGGCAGGAGAGGACTGGGAGGCTGCTGTGATGGTCACTTGTTGCCTGAATGCAGTGAGTCCTTCTACAAGACACCATCCCTAGCACCTCCCCACTGTCCTTGGATGTCTGGCAGCTCTCTGCCTGGGCCGGGGCAGCCGTCACATCCTTGCTTTCCAGCATAGCCAGGGAAACACAGTTTGCTGTTCAGAGCCTGGTACCCCAGTGCCGTAGGCATGCCTGGATCTGCCACCATGTAATGGGTGGTGATCCAGCTCTTCAGATGACTGAAACCACTTTATCCATGCCCTTCCTCCTCTTCCATCTTCATGGGAATTTCAAGCTATTAGCTGAACTCCCCTTTTGTTTTCCCTTTCTCTTAGTGGATATTCGTGAAATCAAAGAGATTCGTCCAGGAAAAAACTCACGTGACTTTGACCGGTACCAGGAGGATCCATGTTTCCGACCGGACCAGTCCCACTGCTTTGTTGTCCTCTATGGCACAGAATTCCGGCTGAAGACCCTCAGCTTGCAAGGTAAAGCACTTGTGGCCCCAGGGCTGTGCCAGGGCAGGGTTGGGCAAGCACTACATCACCACAGGACCCAAACTTCCGATGCATCCTTCCATGAGTGAGCTGGAACATATCTCTGGGCAGACGTTCTTTTCACCACACCGAGGAGGTATCTTTGGAAGAAGGTGATGCCGGTTCCCTGAAGGGTACACATTGAACTGCTAGTTAAGTCAGTTAATTTGCCTGGTACACCCAAAAGTTGGGTGAACTGAAGCCCCTAGTTCAAATGTGTGCTTGATTTCAAGTGTTTTATCTCAGCTTGGCATGTTGGTGTTCATCAGCTGCATTGTGGTAACCGGCCCCATGCATGAAGTGGTAAAATCTCACTCGCTTCTGCTTAGCAATTCTGAGTGAGAAAATACTGCCAGTGGCAAACAGAAACTCATGAAGCCTCGGTACCTCTGAGGTCTCAGCTTTCCTCAACCCCTTGTCTGTTGAGTTAAGCTGGACTTGGAGCACCCAGCCTTATGTTTTGCTATTGAAAGAGGGGAGGTTTATGCTGTTGAGTCTCCTCCTGTTCAGATGGTGGACAGGCTCGTAATTACTGGCTGCTGTTCAGCTGATGGACAATATCTTTTTCTGCTAACAGTCTTGTGTCTTATTTAAAACCCATGTAGATGAGTGCTGATGGAGGCAGTCATGCTGCCTCCTTAACATCCATGGTAAATCTGCCTTTTGGCTAATGCTGCGGGACACAGGGACAGAACTGTCACCCAGGCCAGCCAGAGCATTACTGCTTGGGGACAAAGATAACCCCCCAGCTCTTACAAACTGAAGGGAGGAGAGAGTGTAACAAGCAGGGGCAAGGATCCAGGCAGCCACAGACATCCCACAGGAGGGGAGCAGGAGCTCGGCAGGGAGAGGAGCCGGCCAGAGCATCTGCATGGGAGGGACCTGTTATCAGAAGGGGGATGAAGGAAGGAATAGGGGATATAAGATGCTGGGGATAGTCCCAAGAGGTTTGGGTTGGTGATCAGCTTCTATGTCCCTTCCTCCTAATTCTTCTGTGCACTTTTCACAGCCACTTCAGAAGATGAGGTCAATATGTGGATCAAGGGGTTGAACTGGCTGGTGGCAGACACTCTAAGGGCTGCCACCCCCCTGCAGATTGAAAGGTGAGGAACTTGTCCTTGTCCTGCACTTGTTTTCTTTTTTTTCCCTTTTCCGTCCTTTTTTGACAGGAAAAGGTGAGCACAGTGACAACATCTCATTCCCTCTCTGCGCCACACTGACCTGGCACTCCTGCCTCTGCAGTCGAGAGGCTTCATCCTGTTGACCTGCTGTGCTACATCGTCTAGGGCCAGAGTTTGATCTCACATGCATGCAGGGAAAAGGAGCTTTACCACGAAACAGATGTTTTTATGTGTGCCTGGCCTGTATTATCTGTAGCAATTCAGCGTAGAGGCATGTAGAAGAGAATACCTTTGGGTTTTTCTTATCTGTGGACTCGCTTTTAGGCAGAGACAGTTTTAAAGGGAGGCAGGTTGCCTGCATGAAAATAGGGTAGGCTGCCTCTGGAAGGGGAGCAGAGCCAAGTTCTCTGGTGGGAAGGAGGGCTGTGAGAGTGGGCAGCATGGCATTGAGCATCTTCCAGAGACAGGAGCAAACCAAACGGGCTTGTTGTTGAGGAGCTGGGGCTAAGCGTGTGCGTGTTTGTGCCTTTCCATTTAGGTGGCTCCGGAAGCAGTTCTACTCACTGGATCGTAACCGGGAAGACAGGTAAGAAGAGAGAAAACCCTTGCTTGCACAGATGTGCACGTTCACAGAAGGGTTTGAGCTGGAAGGGTTTGAGCTGGAAGGGTTTGAGCTGGAAGGGTTTACCTTTGACTTGAAACCATAGCCTTTGCTTTGGATTTTTTGTTGGGTTCTTTAGGTTTTTAATTTTCATTTCCAAGGAACCTTAATCCAAGTTGCAGTACTTCCTTGGCTGATTTTCACTGAATTAAAAAAGCATTTAAAAAAAATTGTCTTGTTTCCATGACCTATTTCCCAGCTGTTTAGACCCAGTAACACCTTGAGAGCCCATAGCCGTGAAACACCTTTACCCCCAGCTGTTATCATCCAAGGAAGCAGACACCAAAGAGCCAACAAGTGGCTGTGGCCACCCCGTCAGGGCTGAAGTGGGTTGTGTTTGTTACTCTCCACCCTGTTTGGTGGTCCTCAGGAAGTCCATGAGGCCGTGGATCATCCCACTGCTTGGCTTCTAGGCTAGGGCCACTACTTGTGGGATTCTTGATTGAATGCTTAGTGATGTCCTAGCATGTGAGATGTCACGCTTGAACCCATCATGAGAAGATAAGGGAAGGGAATTGGGTCATGACCTGTCATGAGGAGATAAGGGAAGGAACGTTTCTCTGTTGAGGAGGCGAGTTCCACCGCACTCTGCTTTCTGCTGCCACTGCTGTTGCCTGCTTTCCCCAGCCCCACGCCAGCTGCCAGTCTCCTCTTCCTGAGGTGCTGTTATTTGCCTCTTTTCATCCCTGGGACATGCTTTTCCCCCATGATGTTAACTGAGCCCATTAACCTTTCAGCATTAATTTCCATGTTACTGTGCTCCCCTGGGGTAAGGGGATTCCTCCAGTCCTGCTCTGGAGACAGTGCTGGAGACACCGCTAGCACATCAGCTCATGTTCCCCAGCTGTGGTGGAGCACCCGGGCCACATCTGCCCCCTTTATGTGCCCAGGTGCCCAGGCAGGGCTCCCTGCAGTGCACTGGCAGATCTCTGGGCTCCAGAGCATCCTTTGCTTGATCCCTGTCAACGCCATTGATCTCACACTGCTACTGATTTCCATGCTTCACCCTGAGCTCTGGAGTCCTTCTCATCCTTGCAGCAAGCTCCTGCCAAGAAACTCACCCCACAAACCTGGCAGTCAGTGCCAGGGGCATGCCGCTGGGGACCCGTGGGTGACTGCGGTCAGACAGGTTGGTCCTGTGGATCGGCAGGCAGACATCACTGCTCTGTACTCGTTAGGAGAAGCGAACAGGTCCTCTCATGCCGCTTTGGTCCCCACCGCTGTGTCCCTCCCTCCCAGCTGCAGCGTGCTGCCCTGTGACAGCCAGGACAGGCAGATGGCCCTGCTGTCGGGCAGCCGGGGGTTAAATTCAACCTGTCCACATCTCGGAGCAGAGTGGGAGTGTGTTGAGTGGGGGAAATCCCGCTGCATTGGACGTTTTTGCCTTTGCAATGATTTATATCGTGGCCTGGCAAGAGCACTGTTGGGTGCACGGGGATTTTGTGGAGGAGGGATAAATCCTCACAGAGGCAGAAAGGGAAGGAGAGGCACCTTTAATCTGTTGCAGCTGTTCTGCATATGCCACACACCTTTCAAACCCAGGCTTGGCTTTTATACGCAGTGTACTGGTTTTCAGTGGTGACCGGGTGTAATATTTCTGAATTCAGCAATGGAGAGCACTGAGGCAGGTGCAGGGTTGCCCATGTCAGGGTTTTGGAGGATGAATGCAGGAGAAATGGAAAAAATTGGTCCTTTTTCTCAGCTGGTTATATAGTAAAACTCATGAAATGGCATCCCGACAGAACAAAAGAGATTGCATGTATAGATTCATCTGCCCGAGGCACGGTCAGCAGAGCTGAAAGACAGCCTGTTGCATCTCTCTTGTTGTTTTTCTCAGTATCACCTTTCTATTAGCATTTAGAATTAAGGTAGCAAAATAGAATATATTCCTTACCTGTCAACCAAGCAGAGAGGTTTCAATGCAAACTGCTTAATTAGAAGAGCTGCTGCTCCAGCCCAGGCAGCAAAAGGAGCAAAATAGCAATAGAGGGGGAATGTGGAAAGATTTGGGGTCTCCCCATTTTATAAGCATCTGTGTGTTTTCTGCAAAGTAGAGGCAGCAGTTATGGGGCATATACATCTCTTGGATGAAATCTTTGCCGATATGAGGCGTTTCAGCATTAACTTTGGTGTCGCTGGGCTCTTTGCTTTTGCTTCTCAGCCTGGAAATGGCTTTGAAAAGGAAACAGTGAGTTGTGGTTTTTTTAAAAAACACTTCTTTTGCAAACTGTCCTTGGTCCTTTCCAGAACGGGCAGGTTTTTGGCAGCTGAAGAAATCATTCCTGGCATTCATGTACCCCACTCTCGCCCTGCACCCCAGCCTCCTGCGCTGGAGCCCTTTCTTTTCCGCCTTCTCCCGGCTGGGTGCCTGTGCATACCTTCCAGCATGCCGGCAGATGTTGGCTGTTTTCACTGGCTGCTGGGCCTTTGGGTATTTGTTTTTCCAAGGGAGGTTAGGTGGAAAGAGGAGGATAACAGGATGCTGGGGTTTTTTTCCTAACTGCTGCAGAGGAGACTGTTTCACCTCTGGCTAGGAGAGCTCCCCATGGCTGGGAGCAGAGTTACAGCGCTGGAGGCTGGGGTGGGGAACATTTTCATCCCCTGTGAGAAGGCTGGATCTGTCCTCTGGCCTGTTTGTCATGACACCTTAAAAAACTTCCATAGAAGAAATTAGTTTGTTTATTTGGCTATTACTTTCTAGTCTCAAAATACTACCAAGCTGTTTATCCAAGGTCTCCAACACTTTAACATTATTAATAACACACAGTAAACAAAATCCTTCCATACCCCATCCTCCTACTGAAGCAGAGGGGGAAATGCTGGTCACAGCTTTTACAGGCTTTGCTCTCACCTCCCCTGGTGCCGTCGCATCGATGAGCACTGCTGTGGTCCAACACTTCCCTGTGAAACAGCCCAGCGTCACCGGAGCCGGGCACTGGCTCCAGCGAGTCTCGAGCCTGATGCCTACTGCCGGTCCTGCTGCTGCAGACCCCCTTCTGCTCTTTTTCCAAGAGATTTTTTTGCAGTCTCAGCCTCTCGCCAAGGAGGCAGGGGGATTGCTTCTGGGTGGCCCTGGGGACTGTGGGTGTCCCATTGGGGGTCCTACGAGAGCTGCTGCATGCTGTGGTCCTTGACACGTGAGGGCATCTCTCGCGTGCCACCGTTGTGCTCCTGGCTCGCTCCCCCTACGTTGTCCCATTTTCTTGTCACCCAGCACCCCGTAGCTGGGACCCCCTGCCCTGGGGGTTGCAGAGCACCCTGCATGTGGCCATGGACACTGGGTGCATTGGAGAAGGGAAAGGGCAGGCTCCCCCCGACAAAACACTCACACTGAGCCCCTGGGGTAACTTCTGCTGCTGGGGGAGGTGGCGGTGCAGGGGGGAGATACCAAAGCTGCTGCTCGTGCTGAGAGCGTGTCTCTGGCTCTGTAGCTCATACAGCCAGGAGGGAAGGGGAGGCTGGTGCTATTTGCCAGCTTTTTTTTTTTTTTTTTTTCCCCCTGTCTTGCCAGCCAGTGGCAGGACGCTGCCTGCACGGACCTCGGCCGGCCGGGTGCTGGCCTTGGGCACGGCACGGGAGCCGGGCCAGGTCCTGCTCTGGCTGTGCGTGCGTCCCGGTCCCCCATGGCGCTGAGCCCAGAAACAAGGGCTCTCTGTGTCCCACTGGCTGCAGTGGCCCTTGTCTCTGCAGCGCCTGACACCAGCCGGTTTCTCCCTCTCCTTGGGGCTCCCTTCATCCCTCCTCCTTTCTGTGTCGTCTGAGATCACCCCATTTCCAGGGGAGAGCGTAGAAGAGATGTGGTTCACGCTGCCCCTCCGCATCGCTGCGGATGACAGCGTGACCCCTGCGGAGGACTTCTTCCCCGGCGTATTTATGTTTGCACCCCAAAGCCATAAGTGTTTCCAGGGTTAGACCCACCCTATGCTTCGTGGGATGGGGGAGCATCCTGTAGGGTCCTGGGCTCCCACTTGCTCAGTGGGGGGCAAAAGCAGCATCTGTGATTGCTGGGGTGGACTCAGAGAACTTGTTTTTAAGGCAGGAGCTGCCAGAAAATGATTGCACGCAGACCTCTCGGCTTCTTAAATCCTGCAGATGGGAGACAGCCCCGTTTTTCCTTGCTGCAGGGCTGTTGCCCCATGGGCGAGCAACGCTGGAGCAGGCAGGGGCAGCCCAGGGCTCCTTGCTGCCTGCCTCTGCCCGCCTGGGTGTGGGATCCTGCTCAGGGTTGGCACCGGAGCCCTCCCTGGTCCGGGAACTGGCACGTTTGGTGCAAAGGGCCTCGGGAAGGAGGACAGGGACGCTGGCTGCCCCGTGCCAGCGGTGTGTGTGGCAATGGCTGGGGGAGCGCATCTGGGCACGACGTGGCAGTGCTGTGCCTGTGGCTAGACACTGAAAATGGCTTTTTTCCTCTTTTTAGGATAAAATTAGCTGGGTCCAAACCACTTGCAAAGTCTGCCCTCCTCCAGCTCCTTCTGTAGGCCAAGGAGTGGGTTTTGGGAGGGATTTAGTCACCCAGCATCCATGTTGGGGCACAGAAACTTGAAAAATGCTTCTCCCTGGTCGTTCCAGTAAAGCAGCAGGCACTGTGTGCCCATTGCGGCATCGGCTCGAGTGGGCTGAGGGTGCTGGGACTCTCCCTGCAGTGTTGGGAGCTTGCAGGAGCAGTGTTTACAGTTCCCACTGGGATGTAAGCACCTCTCTCTGCTGCCCACGTGCAGCGTAGGTGCAGGGTTCACCGGGGTGGAAAACGTTCTTCTGTTCTGCCTTTGGTCCCAACCCCGGTGTCCTTCTGGGGATGTGCATCCATCCTTGCGTGTCACAGCTGATGCCCCTTTGGGCACGGCTGCTCTGTGCATGTGGTGTCCCGGTCCCAGGGTGAGACCCCTCCATCGCAGACCTTCTGAACGTGTTTTCCCTCTTTCCCTTGCCGAGCCAGGATCTCTGCCAAGGATCTGAAGAACATGCTGTCTCAGGTCAACTACCGGGTCCCCAACATGAGGTTCCTGCGGGAGAGACTCACGGTGAGCGTGTGACCCCTCTGCTCTCCTCGTTCGCGCTGGGGACCCTCAGCAGCCTGTTGCCTACCTTTGAGAAAGACCTGGTGGTGGTTAATCTCCCACGGTGCGTTTGCATATTGCAGAGGCTCCCAGCCTTTCCCGGGAGGGCCCCCACCCACGGTGGCGACTGAAGAGGTGCCAGCTCCCACTGGGTGCCGCACCTTGGCCCGTTTGTGGCCAGCACCCTCTCTTCGCCCCACCCTGCCTCCCCCGCTCCCCACATTGCTCCTGGCTCTGGTCGTGGGCTTTGCCCCAGTGGGGTAGAGTGCAGAAAGACAGGCAGCGAAGCCTGCTGGTCCTGCATCCCAGGTCCTGCATCCCACTGCCACCGGGTGCCAGACAGCCAGCTCTGCCAGCATCACTGCAGACCCAGGAACAAAGGGTCATCTCGTGGTGACCAGCCATTTCCACCAGCACTGAACTCGGACGCTAAAGAGCATCCAAAGGAGAGCACATGCTTTGGGTCTTGCAGTTTCCAGACACTTCAGATGCTCTCTGCAAACAAAAATTAAAATGATCGTTTTGTAACTATTCAAGTAAATGATAACGCTTTTTAATCAGCTATGTGATGCCTTTATGTGGGTGAGCTTGGGGAATCGCATAACTCGGTTTAGGGTGTGCCTGTGTCCTGGGCACTATGGGGTCCCACTGACCCCAGCAGAGATAGGCAAAGGTAGGGGGCAAAGTCTGGCCAGGCTTTGGCCTTTTCCTCTTCCTTTTCCCCTGGGAATCCTGGTGGGAGGAGACACTCCTCAGGCTGTGCAGAGTTGCCTGTGGCCCCTGTAAAACCTCTGGGGGGGGTTTTGCCACAGGATGTGGAGCAGAGGAACGGGGATATCACGTACGGGCAGTTTGCACAGCTCTACCGCAGCCTGATGTTCAGCGCACAGAAAATGGTAAGAGCTGAATTCTCCAGCACGGTAAGGGGAGGGAGAGACCATATTTGTTACTGGGCATTCTCTCTTAATTGTCTTTTTAACCCTGCTGCCCTCAGCTAATAGCTCTTGTCTCCTGCTTGTGGGCCAGGCATGACAGGGAGTAAAGAAGTTATTGCTTTAGGCTGGTTAGCATGGGGCTGCTTGGGCTGCTGGGGACGGGGGAGGCGGTGGATGAGCAATGGCTGTAGGAAAGCTGAGCTGCTGGTTTGCTGTCCCCATTACCTTCTCGATCAATTTGTGCTTTCACATACGTTGCTGAGATTGAGTGCAAACCTAATGCTTATGCTTCTTCTTTTGCAGATGGATGTCCCGTTCCTAGAAAGGTGGATAATTCTCTGTATTTGCTGGGGAAAGGGCTGTTTTCTTTTGCTCCGTAATGTGCTTTGGTGCTTGCAGCAGAGTGTCAGGAAGGAGGAATGCTGCATACCTCTTGCATGCCACCGTGCTGCTTGCATTTTTGTACTCTGAATAAGCATCTTTGCTGTAGACACTTCAGCTCCGGTCAGTAAGGGCTCTCTTCCTCCCAGACATCCCACTGAGATCCAACTCAGGTCAGCCACCTCAAACCAACTGCCCGGTTTTGATGTGAAATAATCAGACCTTGAGCCATCTCCCAAAGGTCATCCTCGTGGCTGGTGCTGGTTGGCCACAGTGCCAGGGACTGTGCAGGCTGTGCGCACTGCGCTCCCCTCTGACTCCTCTCCTGGCAGTGCCTGTGGTGCCATTGCCAGCTGTGCCCTTCCCTGCCCTGTGCACATCTCGGCCACAGTAAAAATAGCTTGAATTTAGACACAAAAGCTAAGAAGTCAAAGACTTACTAACTTTTCCAGGTAATTCCCCATGGTTTCCTCTCTGGTTTTTCCTATAACCATAGAAAAGAGAGTTGGGAGGGACCTCAGCAGACCATCTGGTTCATCCCTCTGCCCAGGGCAGCCAGCACTGCCCAGTCTGTTTCTGGGTTTTTTTGCTGTCAGTCCCCAGCATGGTCCCTGGCTGCCCATTGTGGCTTGCTACCTCCATGGACAGTCTTTTGAGTTAACCGGCTACAAACAGTTCTTTCCTTCCTTCCCTGCCCTGCTCTCTTGAGTCCATGTCCTCTGGATGCCTGTAGCTCTGTCCCATCTACAATCACCACTTGACTGCCCCATGCCCATTTAGTTCCTTTCACTCTTGTACAAGCCAGCCCCTCTATTTTTTTGTACAAATCAGTCCCTCGTGATTTTTGCTGCCCTTCACTGAAGTTTCATGTTGTTGTACCCTTGGCAGCGTGACTCCTGGACTGTTCCTGGAGCGGTCCCTGGCTCTGAGATGTGGACATATAATTTCAGCTGCTGTGTGTTTGCCATCGTGCCCTCCTCGTCTCTCTCTGCACATCCCGTTCTGCCCTTGCAGCGCTGCTTGCTCGGGGCACGTGTTGCTTGCATGCACCCTCATGGTTGTGGATGGAGTCTGACATCATGGCAGCAGCAGCTGGTCGTGCTGTGCTCCATGAGTGACTGAAGCTTCTCTTTCTCTGCTCTCAGGGGTGGAGAAAGGTCCGAGCACTTCAGGGTGTCACTGCTGGAGTTGCAGAAGTTCTTGCTGGAATACCAGAGGGTGAGCTCAACACAGGCTCAGGGGAGGGACAAGAGGGCAGGCACCAGTATTGGCAGGGGTCCGATACTCCAAGGGTAGCCTTGCCGTTGAGCTGGGATGATTTGGTCATGGGGTGTTCTGCCTGGCACAGCCACAACCTGAGCACGCCCTTCCTGGAGCAGGAGGTGATGCAGGGGGAGCACTGGTGAGGGTAAACCTGGCCGGAGGTCCCAGGAGGGAGGCACTGGTCAGTGGAGATTTACCTGGTCCCTGTGACCTCAGCTGGTTAGTGAAGGTTTGCAGCAGCTGAAGCACCCCGGTCCGTCCTTGTCTGCTCAGGAAGTCTCAGCAGCTCCCGAGGAGCAGCCGATCGATTTGATTGCTGACCTTTCCATTTAAAAGCGATCTTAGGTCATTCAGCAAGCACAGCATGCGCGCTCAGACGCACGCCAGCACAAGCAGCGCATTTGTGTGCTGTGCAGACCCTTTATTTCGACTCTTGCTGGGCTCCCACCTCATTGCCGGTCTCCTTCCCCAAGAGGACAGGGGTGGCTCGCAAAAGCACTGCCATGCCTCCTCGCACAAGAGCGTGGGGGCTCCTGCTTTGCACCGTCCTCCCCGTCTCCCACCGCCACCTCCCTGCCCGTGGTCTGCAGCAAGCGGAGAGTTAACCAGCAAAGAGACGCAGCTGTTTTGATGGCCTAATGAAAGACACCCAGGGAGAGAGAGAAGCAAAAGGAAGCTGAGTTGGCTTCTGCTGCCGAAGGAGGAGGGATGGCAGATGTGTGCAAAGGAGCTATCGGAGAGAAAAATGCATGGCATTGAGAAAATGAAGACCACTTAGAAACAGGGCAGATTTCCGCAGTTGCGTGCTATCTGGCATTTGTGCTGACAGTTGAATTCCTGGCAGAGATGGTCTTGCATTGAAAACTGCCTCCTTAATGGTTAAAGCTTCTAGTTGGATGAGCTGCATGTGGTTTCGAATAATACTTTCTGAAATGGTTTCTTTTTTATGTCTCTCTTGGGGTTTGCAGGAGCTCTGGGCTGCAGATACCCTTCAGGTACAGGAATTCATGTTCAACTTTCTGAGAGACCCTTTGAGGGAGATCGACGAGCCTTATTTCTCCCTGGATGAAGTAAGACACCTCGAAGAGTAGCGTGTGTGGAGTGGGGTGGAGTAGGGTGCGACATCCCCAGCGCAATGTGTGGTGCGGTGTGACAGCTCTGCGGTCTGTGTCTTCACTGCGGGGTGGCGGTGCTTAAAGGATCACAGCTCCTGTAAGCTGCACTGCTGTATCAGATGAACGTGGTGGGTCACCATGTTGCACAAGAGCTGGTTGGCGAAGGGAGTGACTTGTGGGCTCTCTTCTTGTGCTGAATGCGTGCAGCTGGGAGTGCTCATCAGGCAGTTCATTTAGAGGAGGAAAGGGGCTACATTTGGCTTAATGCCCCTCTGGGGCATGTAAGGATCTTTTCAAAACAAGAAGAGCTGAAAACAAAAGAATAAAAACAACTGGAGATGACCATGTCACTGGCACTCTGGACCAACTCCCACACAAGGTCCCTTGACTCACATGGCTTTAGTGAGCTATTGCCTGCCATGTGAGCTGCAAAATAAAATGCAGAGCAATTCATTTGACTCCAGCTAGGTCAAAGGATTTGTACACAGATATCTGGCACAGCTCAGAGGATAGGTGGCAATACCTAAGCTGTGGTTACTCAAACACGCTGGGTCAGGTAGCTGTGTGCTGTCTTCGTTGCCACTGGTCAGTCTGTGCTGAGCTTAGAAAATAGTTACCTGCTTGGTAGCTGCTGACACGGAGGGTGAGATGTGTGTGAAGCTAAACCGCAGCACCCGGCTCCTCCGCATCATTAACACGCTTCTGTTTCTTCCTGAGCAGTTTCTCACCTTCCTGTTTTCCAAAGAGAACAGCATCTGGAACTCGCAACTGGACATGGTGTGTCTGGAGAATATGAACAACCCCCTCTCCCATTACTGGATCTCCTCCTCACACAACACGTAAGGACTAGGGGATGGCTCTCTCCACGCGTCCACTGCCAGCATCCTCTTCCCCTGTGCCAGGCTGGGATTCTCCTTATTTTGCCTGATCCTAGTGATGGGTCAAGTAGACTTTTCCAAACAGGGGTCAGTACATTACAGACCTTCCTCTTGGTGCCCCAATCCTCCCTCCATCATTTAACCATCAATGTTTTGCTCAGACATCAGCAACACACATCTGCACAGACTATGCTTTCAGGTCCTGGGCTGTCACTCTGGCGATTTCTTACCATTAGCAATGTCATCTTCCACAGTCTCTAAGGACAGATGTGATAAAAACCTGGCAGGCTGAAATTGGCTGTTTTCCTTCTCTGCTGCTGGAAGAATCTTGCAGGAACTGCTTTCTTTGCAGACAGACTCTGTCTGTGCTCCCCGTTCATGGGATGCAGTGGCAGCACTTTAGCCCAATTTTAAAGGACCGAGAGCGTAAGCCAGCTGAGCAGCCTGGAGGGCAAGCAGCGAGCTCCTGACTGCCTGCAAGAGCTGGTCTAACTCTGCTCTTGGGCTGCTTCTGGCAGGTGCAGGGGGCTCTTTGTGGCACCAATGCTGATACCGCTCTTTGAGGCTTATCTCAAGAACCAGCAGCAAGGCTGGACCTCAGAGTAGCAGAGGTTGCAGCCCCTTGCAGTAGGGGCAGAGCTGAATCCCTCACCTGGGGAAGATGGCAGGTCTGGAGGAATGTCGCTTTCGCCGTTCCTTACATCACAGGGGCAGGTCTGCGATGTTCCAGCAGACGTCCCTGCCCGCGGTGAGTGTGTTGCTTTGCTGATGTCTTCTCTCACTGAAAGGTACCTGACAGGGGATCAGTTCTCGAGCGAGTCCTCGCTGGAGGCATATGCCCGCTGCTTGCGCATGGGATGCCGCTGTATCGAATGTGAGTACCCAGAGCTGGCATGTCTGTCTTTGTCGTCGCAATAGCTTGCGGTGGTCGGGGAAGGCTTTGCGTGGAAAGCAGGGCTGAAGGTTGACATGCTAGTGGCAGCATTGTCACCGTGATGTGCTGAAAGGGCTTGAGGTCATTTGCTCTGCGGGACTGGGTGGTATGTGCCCAAGCTTTTGGTCTCCCAGAAAGATCTGGACTTGCACCTTGCTCCTTTATTAGCATCCAACGTGGTTCTTAGCAACACTTAGTTCAGTCCATCTCATGTCTGTGTCCTGCCTGTATTCCAGCCTTTGAGCTAAGTTTACCCTGTGGGTCTCTTTCAGTGGATTGCTGGGACGGTCCTGATGGCATGCCGGTCATCTACCATGGACACACCTTAACCACCAAGATCAAGTTCTCTGATGTCTTGGTCACTATCAAGGAGCATGCCTTTGTCACCTCCGAGTGAGTACAGCAGGGACCTGGACTGCAGCTAGCAGAGCTGCCAGGAAGGCAAAAAGAGGGTAGAGCCAAGCTTGTAGCAAAGTGAAGCCCACCTTTATCCAGAGATCTGGCAAAAGACCATGTGCCTGGGATTCGGTGGGAAGAAATCATGTCGTTGTGTCTCCCAGCCAAAGGGCGATTTGTCCCAGAAAGAAGTTGCGGGAGGGAAGGCTTTGGGTGAATGCCAATAGTTTGCCAGTCCTTCTCCACTCTATGCATTGCCAGCAGCGGTGGGGACACGTTGCTGTAGGGTGGTTACATTGAATGCTCAAGACAGCACAGATCGCTGTTGATGCAAACTGCTCTTTGAGGGCACAGAGGCCAGGTCTTGAAGTGAAGCTCAGAAGGCCTTGGTTCCATCCAGACACCGCGCTGGTACTGGTACTGACGGCTCTTTTCCTGCTCCCAGTTTCCCCGTCATTCTGTCCATTGAGGACCACTGCAGCATTGCTCAACAGAGGAACATGGCTCAGAATTTCAAGAAAGTCTTTGGGGACATGCTGTTGACCAAACCAGTAGATATTTCTGCTGACGGCCTTCCCTCTCCGAACCAGCTCAAGAGGAAGATTCTCATCAAGGTGAACTAAGTGGAGAGAATGGGGGCACATGGGGTGAGGGTGTGGGACCAAGGGTTGCTGCTTGCCTCTGCAAGGGCTTGACAGTGCCTGGGGTGGAAGTGGAGACATGATGCTAAAACCAGCTGGAGACAAAGAGCTCTCTTGCTTCAGAGGAGCTGCTGGGAAATGAGCTCAGCAGCTGGGTGCTGCCTTTCCTGGGAGCTTGGGGGATGTTGGTATTTCTGCTGCAGAAATCACCTCTGAGAAGAAAGGGTGGGACTGTAGTGCCATTTGATAATCTCTGTGGCGTGGGTCTTACCTTGGTCCTTTTAGTCCTGAGGAACCCACTGCAGCAGACCTAAAGTTTTAGGGTTGTTCACCAGGAAATCCATGCTGCTTTTTGGGTGCCTGCTCCCCTCAAGGTGCCTGACCTACTCTCTCATCCCACAGCACAAGAAGCTGGCAGAGGGCAGTGCTTATGAGGAGTTACCCACGTCCGTAATGTATTCAGAGAATGACATCAGCAACTCCATCAAGAACGGGATCCTCTACCTGGAAGACCCCATCAACCACGTACGTCTCTCTCTGCCACTGTCACCCTGGCCCCACTTTGTGGGCTCCATAAATGACATGGTAACTCCATAAGGCCCTGTGTGGTGCTGGAAGGAAGGGCTGTGGTGCAAACGATCTAAGAGGCCGTTGGCCTATTCTGTTTCTCAGGAGTCTCTGAAGGCTGGGGGAGTTTTTATGCTGGCTCTCTCCTGTGCTTTTCCCTAGGCATCTCCTGTTGGCCCTTGTTAGAGGCAGAAGGCTGAGCTAGAGGGAGCTCTGGGCTGATGCACTGCAGCTGCTCTTGTGTAATCCGTATAGCCTGTTATCTGTTGCTGCAGTAAGTTCTAGTGATGGCCTGCATTTCTAGACCCGCCTGCCTCCTACCAAGTGCCTACACACTTAACACACCTAAACGAGCATTCTGCTTTGTAAAGCTCTGAGCGTTCATTTTACTGTGCGCATTTACTTATACACAGTCCACTTCTTCAGCTGCTTTGCTTTGCTGAGGATCTGTCAGGCAGTCACACGCGAACAAAGCAGGTTTTTGGAAGATAGGAAAGTGCAATGGTAAAGTTGCATAACCATCTCTGATAGCCCCTGTGCTGAATCCATGCAGAGTGTTTTCTTTTTGCATTGATTTGCTCTTCATTCGGTCATCTCCTTTTAATACGTGCTGGGGTGTTTGCAGTGTGATCTGAAGTCACTTTGTATATAAGACCTATCACATGCTGGTTTTTTGCTATAAATCCATGCTTCAGATCTGGGGGATGTCTTGGGAGCTTCAGCGACTCCACTGAAATCAGTGTTGCTGGTGACTGTCCTTCACAAACCTGATCACCCCTCACTGCTTGTGCTGATCAGGAAGAGATGATCCCAGGGACGGGTGGTGGGCCAGCTTGGTGCTTCCTCAGGGGTCTCTTTGCCCAGAATTTGTTTCCTTGCAGGAGTGGAACCCCCATTACTTTGTCCTGACCAGCAGCAAGATCTATTACTCTGGGGAGACAACCAGTGATCAAGGAAACGAGGATGAGGAAGAGCAAAAGGAGGTGAGGGCTGCCTTGTGTGACGGTGAGTTGTTCCCCTAGAGAAAGGACTTGACTGCCCAAGGAGCTGAGCATCTCCACTGCCAGCTGACTTCAGGGGGAGATCCTGTGGTGGGAAGGGTGGGAGCTGCTTTAGAAGCTCCCTCGTCCTGGTTGGAAGACCCCTGGGCAGAGCAGACTCCGGCACCATGAGCTGCCCTCAGTAACGCAAGACGGTGGCTTTTCCCCCTGCCAGGTGAGCAACAGCACCGAGCTCCACTCCACGGAGAAGTGGTTTCACGGCAAACTGGGAGCGGGACGTGACGGGCGGCACATCGCAGAGCGGCTTCTGACAGAGTACTGCATCGAGACGGGAGCTCCTGACGGCTCTTTCCTCGTCAGAGAGAGCGAGACCTTTGTTGGAGACTACACCCTCTCCTTCTGGTGAGGGCCACAGGCGCCAGCCCGCTGCTTGGGGTTGCTCCTGGGGTAGTCTTCATCCTGACACCTTCTTCAGTGGTGGGGTCTCATTCCCCAGTGGTCTGCGAGCGGGTTTCTCCCCTTTTTCTGTGCCCCAGCATCACATCAGCTCACTGTGCCAGTGCAGAAGGGTCAGGTCCCTAGGGACCCTTGCATGATGGGTCTCCTGCGGGGCAGGAATGCCATGTCCAGGCTGGAGCTGTGCCTGAGGCAGGTGCAGAATCTCCACAGATGACCCTGGTTTACCACCTCCCTCTTCTGCAGGCGCAACGGGAAGGTGCAGCACTGCCGGATCCACTCGCGGCAGGACGCCGGCAGCCCCAAGTTCTTCCTGACGGACAACCTGGTGTTCGACAGCCTCTACGACCTCATCACCCACTACCAGGAGGTGCCGCTGAGGTGCAACGAATTTGAGATGAGGCTGACGGAGCCAGTGCCGCAGACCAACGCCCATGAGAGCAAAGAGTGAGTGTGTGTTTGGGGAGGGTGGGCTGTGTCCGCTGGGCAGCTGGGACCCCATGGGAAACCCTCCCAGATCTCTCCGCAGTCATTCCTTCCCTGCTGGAGCTCTCTGGTCCCCACTTGCTCCCCGTGGGGCTATCTGTGTCACAGCAGCCATGCTGGCCAGCTTCGTTGTTGATGGAGCTGGTTGTCGTGGAAGCTCAGTGCAAAGAAAGGAGGTACTGGGCTTGGCTGGGGTGCCCTCGCCTATGCCGCATGTCACCAAATGGCTGTGTTCCTGCCTGTCCCATAGAAAGAAGACAGCCCTGTTGCAGTGTTACATATATGATGATCTCTGTTCCCTGTCCTCCTTGTGAGGATTCAGGCAGCCTTTTGTGGGCTGGAGGGGAAACCGTGTGGTATGGCAGAAGCGTGGGATGAGCTGGATGCAGAGAGACCCGTGCACAGTGACGTGTCTTTCCTGAAAGGTGGTACCACGCCAACCTCACCCGGGCCCAAGCTGAGCACATGCTGATGAGGGTGCCACGCGATGGAGCCTTCCTGGTGCGCAAGAGGAGTGAGCCCAGCTCCTACGCCATCTCCTTCAGGTGCGTCCCTGGGAGAAGGGTGGTGGGCGCGGGAGGTGGAGCTGGGATGCTGCAGTGTGTGAAAGAGCAGGAGAGGGGACCTGAGCCCTGCCGTGAGCCCTCCCAGAGCTCTTCTCACTCCTGGATGGCCCTGGATAAACCTTACAGCCCCTTGAGAGCCTTTAGGACCCCGCTCCTCCTCCCATCTCATGATGGGAGATGGCTGTGCTTGGCAGCTAGCCCAGGAGCACCTTTTGCTTGGGTCTCTTTATTTTGGCAGAGACCCTCTCTTGCCAGGTGCCAAGCAGCTTCTCTCTGTCTTTCCACCTGCCAGGGCGGAAGGGAAGATCAAACACTGCCGAGTGCAGCAGGAGGGCCAGACCGTGCTGCTCGGCAACTCCGAGTTCGAGAGCCTGGTGGATTTGATCAGCTACTATGAAAAGCACCCGCTGTACCGCAAGATGAAGCTGAGGTACCCCATCAACGAGGAGACGCTGGAGAAGATAGGGACAGCGGTGAGTGTGGGTGGCCGTTGGAAGGGCTAAGCCAAAGGATGATGGATAGGTCCGTTTTGAGCTCGTGCCTTGAAGTCGTGTTGTGTGAGCCATCTCTGTGTTTCGCAGTCCACACCTCTTGGGGCTTCATGTCCTGTTGGAAATGCTTATTGGCTTGAGTAAGATTTATTGCTGCCCCTCTGACCCAGGTCAGTAGGGAGTGTGGGCTTGGGCATCTGTTTGCTGCCTGCAGCATCATCTTTGGTCTTGTGCCTTCCCTGGGGTGTTCTCCCTACCCCCCCAAGGTAGGGGACCTGTTGCCTGCAAAACCACAGTTGTCACCACTGGCCCTTTGCTTCGACAGGAGCCGGACTACGGAGCCCTTTATGAGGGACGCCACCCTGGGTTCTACGTGGAAGCCAACCCCATGCCCACCTTCAAGGTATGCTCTCACTGCTTGGCTTGAAACAACCTGCAGGGCCTGACGGTTTAGCAAGTGTCTTTATTTTCCAAGAGCTGTATTAGTTTGCACACTCATTTCTAGACCATGCAGGGAGACACACTCCAGGCTGAGCCTGCAGGTTCCAAGGCTGGGCTGCATCTTGTTCTGAACTCTCCAAACTAAACCCATCAGTGGCTCTGGCCCAAAGGAAAGTGCCTGTGCAGGGCCATACCAGCCTTGTGACCTCTGGTTTGGCATAAATGGGGCCTTGATTTGTTCTGCAAGGGTCACCAGGGTCTGGCAGCCTCTTTAGCAGGGTTGGATGCTGTCTGCACACGACGTGCCTCGCAGCCCCCCAACAAACGTGTTTGCAGTGGGAGGTGACCTCTCATCCCATGGGCTTGTTGTCTGTGTGACCATCTGCTGCCCGGCCTCATGGGACCCCTCCTCATTGCAGTGCGCAGTCAAAGCCCTGTTCGACTACAAGGCGCAGCGGGAGGACGAGCTCACCTTCACCAAAAATGCCATCATCCAGAATGTGGAGAAACAGGAAGGAGGCTGGTGAGTTGGTCCTGAGCCTTCTTTTTCCCTTGGGAACACAGTCAAACCTTGGTGTCACCATTCATACAAAGGTGTGTCCCCTCTAGGGTTCGGTCCGTTTGGGGATTGCCCACAAGTTGCATAGCCCCAAAGCCTCGCGAGCCCTAAAATCAGATGATGGAGGAGCTGCCTGTCCCCTGTGATGCCCTGTCAGGCTGCTCTGGGATCCTGTGGTGGGTCCTGACGCTGTCCCTTCCCTCTCTTCCAGGTGGAGAGGAGATTATGGTGGCAAGAAGCAGCTGTGGTTCCCTTCCAACTACGTAGAGGAAATTACTGGTCCCAGCAGCCTGGAGCCGGAGCGGGAGGTGAGCTTGTGCCTGAGCAGATCAAGCAGGGCTGGTGGGGAGGAGCACATGTGCGCAGCCCCCTGTGCTTGGCCACACTGCCCAGCGCCGTGCCCAACGCCGTCCTGCCTGTGCTTCATTCCCAGCAGCAGCTGGATGAGAACAGCCCCCTGGGAGACCTGCTCGGAGGTGTCCTGGATGTGCCCTCCTGCCAGATCGGTGAGTGCCAGGGAGGGAGGGAGGACTGGGGGGTATTTCAGCCCTGTCGTGTGAGGTTTGCAGGTCTTTTGGGCCAAAGGGCTTCAGCCTCTGTCTGTCTCGAGGCACCCCTGTGCCTGCTGCAAGTGAACACCAGTCTATGGTGTGTGCTTGCCATGTGGTGACGTGCTCCGCTGCCGCTCCTGGCACAGGGGATGCCTCAGGTTTGGGGCTCAGGCTCAGCCTAAGTACAGCTGAGGAGTACCCGGGGTCATGCCAGGGAGCCGCTCCATCGTGCCTTGAACCTGCTCTCAGAGGGCAGCCCCCCCACGGGCAAGGGAGCTCAGACCGATTTTGTAGGCTCCTTCTTTTCTGTAAGGATTTGTCCTCATGGCTGAGCCGGGTCCGGTCTGCAGCTCTCTGCCATCCCTGTGCTCCCCAGAGGACACTGTGCTCCTGGTGGCTGTTCCCCCCTGGGCACTTCAGGGCACAGAGGGAAGAAGATGCAGGAGTGGGAGGAAGAGGGCATTACAAAGGCCCCGTGAGGCTTCTCAGGCCTCGCAGGATACACTCTGCATCCTCACCTGTCGCCTCATGGGCTCCTGCTGCTGCCTGCAATGGCCAGAAGTGGGAGCATCTCCTCTTAGCTGAAGAGTCCCGGGGCAGCCATGAGACTCCCTCAGTATCTGTCCTCTCCTTTCCTCCCTCTGTGGTGTGAAGGACTTGGCTCAGCGTCTGCTTGTGACCTTGCCCTCTGCTCCCTCTCCCCACACAGCCATCCGCCCCGAGGGGAAGAACAACCGCCTCTTCGTCTTCTCCATTAGCATGGCCTCAGTGTCGCGCTTGTCCCTTGATGTGGCAGCCGATACGCATGAGGACTTGCTGGACTGGGTGAAGAAGATCCGGGAGGCAGCCCAGACGGCTGATGCACGGGTGAGTCTGGAGAGCCCTTGGCAGGGGAGACACCTCCTTGCCAAGTCCTGGATTTTCCAGGAGCTGAGGAGCAGGTGGAGGTTGGTGGGGGGGTGGTGAGATGGCAGCCTGCGACAGCTGGCAGAGCAGTCACAAAGATGATAAAACCAGAGTAATCTTTGACAATTAGGACGAGAGGAAATGGCCTCAAGTTGTGGCAAGGGAGATTTAGATTGGATATTAGGAAAAATTTCTTTACTGAGAGGGTTGTTAGACATTGGAATAGGCTGCCCAGGGAAGTGGTTGAGTCACCATCCCTGGAGGTATTCAAAAAGCACGTGGACGGGGTACTCCAGAACATGGTTTAGTGGGCATAGATGATGGTTGGACTCAATGATCTTGAAGGTCTTTTCCAACCTAAATGATTCTATGATTCTATGATATAGCAAGGGGTGGTGGCCACACATTGTGGCTTAAGAGGTTCAGGCTGGACATCTGGGAAGATTGGTCCATCGGGAGGGTGTCGCAGCCTCAAGAGGTGGGGGATCTCCATCCGTGGAGGGTGGCAAAGCTCAGGTACAAGGCCACAGCTGCCCTGCACTGGTACCGGTGCCAGTACTGCTTCAGGCAGGAGGTAGGACCCGCCAAGGGCCCTTCCCATGGGCACTTTTGTGGTGTCCCCCCATGCAGACCCAACAGACCTGCTAGTGGTTCCCACAGCATGAGCAGGAGCGCCCACACCAGGCCAGCGCTGCTGTTGACCACAGTTGGTGAGCTGGGTTATCCAACGCTGCTGCTCCCACCTGGCCCTGACACCTCTCTCTCCCTCTCTCGGCAGCTCTCCGAAGGGAAGATGATGGAGAGGAGGAAGAAGATTGCCTTGGAGCTTTCGGAGCTGGTGGTCTATTGCCGACCTGTGCCCTTTGATGAAGAGAGTGAGCATCTGCCTGTCTGGTGGCCGCCACAGGCGGTCATCGTGGTGTCAGAGGACCCACGGTGTGCCCCGAGGTGCTGCTTTGGCTAGATCTCAGCAGAGGGCAGATGTCCAAAGCAAGCTGGAACCAGTTTACATTAGAGCTCTGGAAATGCCTTTCTCCAAAGGGTGGAAGTTTGCTTCCCCATCCCTCTCTTGCTGGGATCTGTCACCATCCAGAGCAGCTGCTGAGGGAGTGGGGCTGGGGAGCATCATGCCCGACCACCGAGAGTGGTTTCAACGCTTTCAACCATCGGTGTTGGGCACCTGGCAAATGCCTGCAGGGGCAGAGCAGGGCTGCACAACCTGATGGTGACTGAGCCAAGGGAGGAGAGGATGATGTTAGGAAGGGGCCTGGGGTGGTTGAAGCATCTAGAAAAGGAACGTGCTCCTGGCTTACACTGTGCTGTCTCCTCCCAGAGATCGGCACAGAGAGGGCCTGTTACCGAGATATGTCCTCCTTCCCCGAGACCAAAGCGGAAAAGTACGTCAACAAGATCAAAGGCAAGAAGTTCCTGCAGTACAACCGCCTGCAGCTCTCCCGCATCTACCCCAAGGGCCAGCGTCTCGACTCCTCCAACTACGACCCCCTGCCCATGTGGATCTGCGGCAGCCAGCTGGTAGCACTCAACTTCCAGACCCCAGGTGAGGGCAGCAGGCAGGGAAGGTGGGCAGGCTCCTGGGTACCCTGTGCCTCCTCCCAGCCACCTGCCTGCAGCCCTGCTAACCGGATCCTGGCAAACAGGGGGTCTAGGAGGGGGTCCGCAGTCTCCATGCCAGATGCAGGGAGCAGGACCCCACGTTCATGTCCAGGCACGTGGTTGCCACAGGGGGGATGTGCTAGATTGACCCCGGCTGAGCCAGGAGGTTGTGAACGGAGAGGAAGCAGGGAGTTCCTCCAAGGTACCTGGCAGTGGGCAAAATGGGCAGGGGACGTACCAAAGGGGACAGTGCAGCCCCAGCCCTGGGACACCGGCTGGTTGCAGGGTCTGAGTCAAGCTCGCTGCTCTGTTCACCTTCCCCCAGCTTCCACTACTGCTCCTGCTGTGCAGTCCAGCCTTCCCCTTCTCCTGGCCCTTGCCAAACCCTGCTGTGAGCCTGTTCAGCTCACCAACCCACCAGAAAACTACCTGCCTCTTTTTTCCTGCTGGCTTTTTCATTCCTTTCGTGAATTCAAGCATCTCACAGGGCAGTTTGGCAAATGCTAGAGCCAGCACAAGGAAAGCTGAAAGGAGAGGGAGGAAAAGAAGGGGGTGACCCGTGGAGCACTGGGTAGTTGGGCAGATCGTGCATGAGAAAGTCACCCCATGGCCCCAGCACGTGCACAGGCTGCAGTGAGGCCATGGCGCACGAGGCATTGCCAAGGGATGGGCCAGGTCCCCTTGCAAAGGGTTTCACACGAGGCACCGATAACCCAGGTGATGTGGCTTGTGGAAGGGGCACAGGCTGTCCTCCCTCCAGCTCCTGCCTGTGCTCTCCAGATAAGCCCATGCAGATGAACCAGGCCTTGTTCATGTCCAGCGGCCAGTGTGGGTACGTCTTGCAGCCCGCCAACATGCGAGACGACATCTTCGACCCCTTCGACAAGAGCACGCTGCGGGGGGTTGAGCCGCTCTCCATCTCCATTGAGGTCAGTACCTCAGCCCAGTGTGGGGGCAGATCCACACGGTTATACCGAGCTTGGGGCGATATAATGGTTTTCCCGGGTTCCTGGCCTCTGTCTGCAGCTGCTCCTCACCAAACCCCTCAGCCCCTGCCTCAGAGCTGTCCCGCAGCGCAGGCTTGGCGAGCGCCCGCGGAAGGGGGAGACCCACGGGTGCTGCTGAGGGAAGTGCCACCGACCAAACTGGGCGCCTGGAGAGGAGTCGCAGGAGCATCCGTGGATGCTCCCCCCGGGACCCCTCCCGCCCGGGGCCCAGGGCCGGCAGGTGGCATCCACGAGCCGCAGAGGTGGCATCCCTGTCCCCGGAGCTGGGCTGGGGCTGCGCGGGCGCAGGATGGCTCCCAACGGGGTAACACAAGACCCACGCCTCGTCCCTTCCTCGTCACTGGGTTGCTCCAGGCTCAACATTACTGACCTCGCTGTGTCCCCTTCCTTCGAGGTCCCAGCGGACTGTTCAGCCCATTTCTGGGTTGCGCTGCTGGTGATGATAAGAGGATGGGGGGCTGCTGGTGGGGGGTACCGGAGGAGGGACTGTGGACACCCTTTGAATCTTTTTCTTCCCGTGTGGCGGGACCGAGGCTGGACCGTTCCTGTGTCAGCTCACGGAGCTGCACAGCAGGGGCTCTGCAGGGGTATGGGACAGCTCGCCAAAGCTCCTGGAGGGATGGGAAGGCTGTGGCTGTGCCAGACCAGATGGCTCTTATGTTTGGACCAGTGGCTGTCCCACCAGCCTGTACAGGCATCCGTAGTGGTCTCGCAGCTGAGCAGTCGGCAGTTTCCTTTGCAAGTCCCTTCAGCTCAAGCAGACCTTGGGGAGGAGGCAGCGGGAATCCTGCCTTTAGGTGCTCGCAGGTTTCTGACAACATGCACAAACTGCAGCTCCTCTGAGGCCCCTTCTGTTTTGGAGTGATCCCACCTCAGAGAGCCACTGCCCTGCTCAGGGAGGACACCCCATCGTGTCCCATCTGCACCATCAACCGCATATCCACTGTCTCCCTAAAAATCCCTGTCTCTTTTCCAAACTCTTCCTGTATCTTGGGATGCAGCTGCAACCAGCAGGTGTCAAGAGTCACTGTGCTGTAGCCTGTCACCGTCTCCTTTAAGAGATGGGCTCAGCCTTTTGTCCTCTGGCAAAACTGCCCGATGTCCCCACCAAAGCCAGCTTTCACGGATGGAGAAGCCGTCTCAAGCCCAGCATGACTCAAAGCACATGATCCAGCGTTGGCAGCGCGTCCTTCCCCTGCAACAGCAGCGTGCCGACAGCACGCTGGAGTGACATATGGCCACTGGCAAGAGGGAGCTGAGATTTCTTTCTCCTGCAAGGAAGCAGGTTGTCATCTGAGTTGAGCACAGACTGTGCTTTGAAAAGGAGGCAGAGCAGCAGCAGAGAGCAGCTCCTTTTCATCCTCAAGCCCAAAGCAGGAGGCCCGAGAAGTTTTGGCAAAGAAGGGGGTGCCCAGCGTAGCTCTCCAGGCGGGGGAAGGCGACTCGGCTTGGCAGCCCAGCTCTAGCTTGGCAGACTGGAGGAGGGATGCTGTGGTCCCAGCCCTGGCTGTGCAGGCGGCAGACAGGAACCTGGGGCAGTTCAGCTGCCTTTTTTTATGGCTTACAAGTCAAATTGGTGATCGGTAACACCATAGCAGCTTCCAGGGGTGGGAACTGTTTTTCTCCACAAGGCAGGCAGGGTTGGGCTGGCTGTCAGTGTTTCTTCTCTCTCCAATTAGCAGAGCCAGGGTGATTTATTTGGAAAGAAAATGTCATAGTATGCAAACAAGGTTTTTCCTTTGCTCCTGTCTCTTACCAAGTCTCTCCTGCTTCTGCCCAGGTCCTGGGGGCCCGGCACCTTCCCAAAAACGGAAGAGGAATCGTTTGTCCTTTCGTGGAGGTGGAGGTGTCCGGGGCTGAGTATGACAACGCCAAGCAGAAAACCGAGATTGTGGGTGAGTGGGTTAGTGAAGGGAAGGGAGAAGGATGCACCACCACTCCTGACCATGGCGTGAGCAGTGGCCACTGCAGCAAAGCCTGGCCCTGGAGTGGGGGCTGCCCCCACGCTGCCCCTGAGCTCAGCATCAGCCCTGGTGGGCAGCAGGGGGGCACGGGGCTTGGCGGGGGGCTGCCCATTGACAGTGGTGTTTTGTGACTAGCGGACAATGGCCTGAACCCTCTCTGGACCCCGAAGCAGTTCCACTTTCAGGTCAGCAACCCTGACTTTGCCTTCCTCCGCTTCGTGGTGTACGAGGAGGACATGTTCAGCGATGAGAACTTCCTGGCTCAGGCCACCTTCCTGGTGAAAGGCTTGAAGACGGGTAAAGCGCTCAGGGAAGCGGGGAGGGGGTGTGTGTGTGTGTCATGGTGGTCTTCACCAGTTTGCTAATTGTATCCTTAAGCCAGGGAGACGCTGAGTTTCATGGGAGGACACTGTCAGTCCTCAGGCTGGCTCAGTCCCTCCTGTACCCGTGCCAGGTCACATCCCCAACCAGGCAAAGGAAGCAAGCAGCAGTTTACTGACATCCCTCAGGGCCAACTGCTGCTCGGGGGGACCCTGGGGGTTGGAGAAGACCTCCTTGAGTTCTGTACCAGGAGACTGACACGTCACTGGCTATGCTGCAAGTGACACCAGGGCTGTTTCTGCCATAGGTTTCCGAGCTGTACCCCTGAAGAACAACTACAGCGAGAACCTGGAGCTGGCTTCCCTGCTCGTCAAGATAGACATTTTCCCGAGCAAGGTAAGGCTGGGTCACGCACAAGAAGGTGACCGTGCTGCAGGGCTGAGGAGCACAGGCAGCGAACCCTGCCTGGTGCTGCCCGCTGTCCTGCTCTGCTCGCCTCCGCAGCGGCATGGCTCTGCACTGCTAGCAGGTCAGTGCAGCGAAGCTCAGCATTTGTGGCCTGGCCTGAGCGTGTGCAGGATGCTCAAGTTTTCAGCATTGCACTGGTGTGATGCATGGAGGGCTGGCAGGATGGGAGGCACCAGGCTCGCCTCCTGCAGCGAGCCGAGGCCTTTCAGGCAGGGTCCTGCCTGGACTGCAGTTGACTTGCCTGGATATCCCTTCGGCAAAAGCTGAAGGAGGCAGATTTGCTCCATCCCAGTTCCCATATGCGCTCCGGGGAAGTTATAGCTCAGTATCACAGAGCCCGGCTCATCCATGTTGGCATAAGCAGAAGGCAAGGCTCCTTCAGAGACAAATGTTTCTTTTATTTCTTCATTTAAAATGATGCTGGTGGGAGCCAGCGATGGTTGTTAAAGACAGAGCAGCTGCGTGTTGCAAATGCTGAGACCCCATGAGCCCTGGACACCCTGCGTGGCAGCTCACAGGGCAGCCAGGGCCCTGCATCGGGACTGCCTTTACTACAAGGCATACACTTTAAAATCCTAAGCTGTTTACTACTGTATTTTTTTTTTTCTGATCCAAGCAGGAGAATGGCGAAATAAACCTCTTCAGTGCTTCAGCCCTACGGGAACGAGCAGGGGATGCTTCCAATCAGCTGCTGGCAAGCAGAGGCAGAGAGGGGTCCTTCGAGTCGCGGTACCAGCAGCCGTTCGAGGACTTTCGTGTGTCGCAGGAGCAGCTGGCTGACCACTTTGAGAGCCGGGAGCGAAGGTATGCCAGTACTCTTTGAGCTCTTCCCAGCATGACACACACCCCCCCTCAGCATTTAGTCTCCTTGGTGGAGGCAGATAAATGCAGCCTCCCACTAACCCAGAGCAGATCTGCAGCCTTGGTCGCTGCATGGAAGCCCTAAATTTCAGTATGAAAGTTGTGCCAGTTCTTGGGGGAGTCGCTGCTTTGGGGTCTATGGGAGTTGGGTGGGACAAGGAGCTGCCACCCTGCAGCCGGTGGCACTTTTCCCTGGCACGGAAGATGTGCTGAGCCCCGGCTTTCCTCCCGTGGGGCAGCTTTTGATACGGGTGCATTGCCCTTGACCATCCCTTGGTCAGCCTGAGCTGTGTCCCCTCTCTCTGTGCCCCCCTGCAGGGTACTGCGGAGGACCCGGGTCAACGGGGACAACCGGCTGTAGCCCATTCGGCGGGCGAAAGCACCTCCAGTGCTTGTGAATCTCACGGCACGCTGTGAACTGGTTTCTATGGAAACGGCACTGCTATGGCCTACTTTCAGGCAGCTTTTCCAGTTTCTCTGCTGAAGTGTGTTCCAGTGGAGAAATAAAAAAAAAAAAAAAAAAAAAAAATTTGGAAAAAAAACCCAAACCCTAACCAACCCCAAACACCCACCAACCTTCACCACCAAGCCCTTAACGAAGCACATCGGTGCGTACAGCCTGCCAGCCGCCGAGGTGAGAGACGAAACTGTCTATAATCGCAAGGAAAGAGACCTTAAAAAACAAAACAAAACAGAACACCAAACCCCAACCAGCCCTCTGCCGCTGCTGCTCTGCCCGTATTCCCAGAGATCCCGCTCCTGCATAGCTGCCGGAGGCCCTCTGCAGCCATCCCGTGCTGTACCTGTTCCCAGCGCACCGGGCAAGGGGGGACTTAAGCGACCAAGGCAGCGCGTATCTCTGTCCTGGCGGCATCGCATCTACCTACCTGTATAGCCACTGCCTATGGGTCCAGTAGTGAAACTCTACATTTACAAGGCCGCTCTAGCTTTAAATGACAATAAAAGTGTCAGTATTACATGCGTGGTGGCTCAGGTGTCTGGCGGTTTGCCCTCCTCCAGCGGTGTCTGGCTGGTGCTGGGTGGAGGAAACTGGTCTGCAGCCCTGCCTGGGGTGGGGGGACTGCACTGCTCCCTCCTTCCTCCTGGCTTTAGGGAGTTTGCAGCTACTGGGGGGAAAAAAAAAAACTAAGCAGGAGCAGCTGCAGGTTTAATGTTGTTCACTCAAAAGGATAAAACAATGCTGACCATGATTTTCTGAACTGGGCTGGGGACAAGCAGTTACTCGGGGCTGCAGAAGGGCTCTTAGGATGGAGCTATCTGGGGTCCAGCACACTGCTGGGACATTCACACATGGCTTTACCCCACGGGTAAGTTGTTGTGCTTTTAAAACAAACGGAAGGGCTGTGACTGAGCATTCCTCGCTCCCAGCCGAGCAGCTGGGTGCAGGCCACAGCCATCCCCATGCATAGGGCAGCTCTTGGTAGGACCAGGCGTAAGGGCATCACCACGGGCTTCCCCTAACCCCAGTGCAATCACCAGTCGACTCACATTCGTCTTTTACGCTCTTTATTTAGGAACAACCAAAAATGTCTGGTTTCATTTCAACAAACTGTACAAGCAAGCTCTTCCCCTCGCCCACCCTCACATCCACATATACAAAAGGAAGGGAAACTTGCCGTTCACTTCTCAGAAGTGGCATTGTTGCTACAGGGAGTTCTTGCCCTCAGAATAAGAGCAGGTAAAGTCCATAGCAGGTACAAGCTACCCTAGCCCTAGTAATAGCCACAGCCCACAACCACAGGCAGCTTCACTTTTTTTCTCTTTAAAACCTTTACCAAAAGTAAAAACTATTTCCTGTCTCACACGATTGCCAAGGTGACCATCTAAAATTGTGGTCTTAAAAAAAACACAATAATAACCCCACTGGAACCCCCCACACCTCCCCGGTACAAAGACGGTTTACACAGCAGAGCCCTTGCTCTGCTCCCTAGCTGCAAGGCCACCCTTATGAAAGGTCCCGTTGCAGCTACAATTACATTTTCCTTTGGATAAATCCAAGCAAAAATTCCAGGTCATTCAGCACCAGCATGATTTCTAAATAACAATAATTAAAAAAAAAAAAAAAAAAAAAAAAAGAGACCCCCATTAGGCTGACTTTGTGGTCTGCTGAGAAACAAAGTGATCAACACGCTGTTCCCAAAGTCTCTCTTTTAGTGCAATGTTAGTATGTGCAAGGGGAATCACAGCCACGTACCCATAACACCACCAGGAGCCAGATGGGGCAGAGAGAAAGTGCAATTTTAGCAAGAAGTTTTCTATGCCATGGATTCCTAGCCCAACCTTCACTAGCACCAGTAAGAAAGAGTCCTCCTAATACCACCCTCCATCAGCACAGGAAAAAAGTGGCTTTAACTGTGCCATCAAAATACGGCCAGCATCAGCCAACAGAGCACTCTTTACTGGAACAGGCAATAACAAGAAAACAAAACAAAAAAAATAACATAAATCACTGCTTAGGTAACAGAGCTCCTTTGCTCTGCTTTAAAGTTTTGTAATGCCAATCCAGCATTCCTGGCAGGGACCACTGCCAGTAAAATATACAGCAGAAACTAAACTTGAAAGAAAGGAAAAAAAAAAAAAAAAAAAAAAGTATAGCTTGCAAGTTTCTCATCCCCCCCTCCGTTTGTAGTGTTGCCTCATCTTACCCTGCTGCTTTTGTGATCAACTGAGAAACTACAACAGAGGTTACTGCAGTGAGCCGAATCACATCAGGCCACTGGTTGATTTGAAAAGAGCGAAGCCAAAATTATCCGGACAACAGGAGAGAGAAGTTTATAAGCATTTTAAATACTATCATCAACTTGACAGGAAGGTGCAGTATCATGTTAACTTTCTAATTTGTGCCTAAGTGCTGAAAATCATTTTTCTCTTCTGATTCCCAGCGGCCCAGCTTCCAAACATCACCTTCTGATCAGGTTGCCTCTATAATGTCTTTAAGAGAGGGGCTGCAGGGAAAGCAGAATACAATAGATCTACCCGTGACCAAAAATTGTTGCTTTTCATTTAAAACAACAACAAAACAAAACCCCAAATGGAAAAACAGCCTTCTGCATCCTCTTTTTCCTCCTGAACAGACAGGGGACACCTAGCAAAAATTAACCAAGCAGGTATCTTGCAGCTCCAGCTTCTGTGCAAGTGTCACCCGGGCAGCTTAAGGTTCTGCGTTCAGCTGTGGGTTGACTACGGGATTTCTCATCACAACTACCAGCAAGCTACTGCTTTTGCTGGTGGCTTCTGGTGGTGATCATGCAAACCCCTGGCAGGGAGGGGACATGCAGCTGCACTAATACCTGCAGCTGGAGCCCTGTGGGCATACGCTGACCCCTGCATGCCATGCATCAAAGCAAGCACCTGTGCCCATTCCTCTCGCCGTGGCTGTGGGCCTGATGTGCAGCAGTGCTCAGCTCTCAGGCAAGTCGAAATAGGAGCCTGCAAATCGTGGTTTGTTTAGTGTTCTGCCAAAAAAATATGAAAAAATATGAAAAAAGAATGATTTCCAGGATGCTAATTAAGGGGCTGAAAAAAAAGCTACCCAAATGAAACACAGAGCCACGTCTAGAAATCTCACAGCAGGGCCTGCTGATAATGAATAAAGTAACTCTCTTCCTTGCATGAGGAGGACCAGCAGCCCTTTACATGAGCGAGCCAGGTATGGCACAAATCAGGGTTTCGGGTTATTAAGCAACTGGATTGTGCCCTTAATCTAAGCAGCCTCAGAGACATAAGTAACAAGATTCACATGGATTAAAAATGATGGTTACTACTGTGCCTGTCAAGCCCAAGCTCATACACAGCGGATGGAGGTGAAGAATTTAATTCCCCTTCCTTACTGATGCTGGCTACACAACCTCTATCTTACAGCCCTCCTTTCAAGTCAAGATAAGTCATCTTTTGATTAAATGATGATAAATATTCACACACTGTAGAATTGTGGTGACACTTCCTCTTAACACCAGAAGAGCTGCTGCTGGGACTGTCAAGCCACCTCTCAGTTTTTCCTTTCAGTTTCAGATGCAAACACATTTCTAATGTCCTGCACCAAAACCTGAGTCTATTTGGAGATGACACCTGCCTCTCCTCAGCTTCGAAAACGATACAATAGGGAAACAGAGGACCACAGAGCTAAACCCTCAAAAATCTTCAGCTTATATTTTCATGGAGATTTCAAGTCAACTAAAAAATGCAGATAACAAGGAATGTAAGAGTTAGAAAGGGAACTTGATTACTTTTTGATTTTTTTTTTTGTCTCTAAATCTTACCCTCCCCAAGCAATGGAGCTTGCCAGCCCCATTGCCGCATCTGAGGGGAGTCTGCATGGAACCACTTTTTAAAATTCCTCCGACCCAAAAGAAAGAAAACTCCTGCTGTGCTTGTATGAATGCACGGAGACAAAGCTCAAAAACCTCAGCAGCTTCCAACCCTCAAGGCTGTTTTTTCTGTGTACACCGGGAAATTCTCCCTCCAGCTCACAAGACTTCTCTTTTCAATTTTTCTGGAAAACTGGCCGAATACAATCCAAGTGCAAAAAATTTCAGCTAGTGCATGGAAAAATGGTTCGAAGGGACCAGTTCACACCATAGTCCTTAAGCATTTCTGTAGATGGAGCGGGGATCACTCTTCCAATTAGCCATAGGCCTTTAAGTGTACACCAAAAATCCCACAGAAAATCACCTTGAATGGGCAAACTATACTTCCAACATATTTATATAGCAAGTAGTTAGTAAAAGTGTACATTTTTAATGTACATCTTAATGAAATAAAGAATCAATGGCATATCTGAACTGTATATATGTGTACTTAAATAAACCTGCATGTACATAGACACTAGAGAGTAAATTGACCTACCTGTATTTGTTCTCTGAAGGTAACACCGTACATACACTCATACTCTCGGGCCGCACGACTCCCAGATCTGTTACCTCCAGCTCTAGGACCACCCAGATTCTCCCGTCACCTGTGACATTTTGGGGTGTGCAGGACTGCACCCGTGAGGGTGAACCACCGGGACTCCGGCTGTCTTCGCAGTGCAGCCGCCCCTGCTCTCCCAGAGGAGAGCCACAGGGATGCTGCCCGGCTGAGCCGACACAAGCCCAAGGTGGGACGGCTGAAAGTTATGCCTCCAACCACGGCATGACCAGCAATAGTGCTTCTAAAGAGAAAGACATTTAGGGAGCCTGGTGTCACAGCAGGGTGCTTGGGGTCGACTCCACCCCTGCTCGCAGCGTTTTGGGGAGGGTTCCTCTGACTGCTAAGAGATGGTTGCAGTGAGGGTGTCTGCATCTGAGCGCGTTGCCCCGGCTCTCTTTAAGGCGCAGGTCATCTCCTTCTGAAGCAGATGCTCAGGCTTGGCCGCAGGGGTTACACCATGGGCCAGGGGAGCTACGTGAGCTCAGGCGCAGGCACCCACCACGTAGGCACATACCGCCAGGCGAGAGGAAGCCCTCTCTCTTGCAAAGCACTGAGCAGACAAAATCCCTCCTAGTAGTTGAGCAAGGCAGCCTCTTAAAGAAGAGACAAAGAAAGAACTGGAAAAGCAAGGGCAATTAAAGGTAGAAATCAGACACCATCTTTGGAAGAGGTTCTGAAAGAGCTTTTTCGTTTTTAAACCAGATTTTTTTGTAAATCTCTGGATCTGATCCTTTGGGGCTTGCTACCCACCCTTCTAATAAATATCATTTACCACCAACAATAAAGTCTCCCACATTAAAAAGCTCTCACTAAATAAAAACCTTCTACTGAAAAAGCTTGGCTGAGTTAGCTTGGCAAAAATAAGGAGCTATGACTACTCTCCATAAATACATCAGCGGATAAACACCAAAAACTATTTAAGTTAAAGGACAATGTTGGCTCCAAAACAAACCAGGAATGAACCGGCCACGAATTAATTCAAACTAGAAATTTAAATAAAGTTTCTAACCATTCAAAGGCAGTGAAGTTCTGGAATAGCCTTCCAAGAGCAAAAGTGAAGGCAAGACATGGAACCAATTTTGAACTGGGATTTGATTAGTTTGTGACAGAATGGTCTGACACAGCATTTGGCTGGACTATTCAGCTCAAGAGTTTCCCTTCTAGACCTTGTTTTCTATTAGAAGAGAATATTAAAAAAAATCTTTAAGTAGTTGCATCACACAGCAACCACCCAAGACAACATGGGCACATTAAAAATGTACAGGTACCGGGAAGCGGGAAGGTTAACTGCAAAATTTATTTTACTGTTTCTCCAGAACTATTGCAGATGGACTGGAAAGGAAAAAAAAAAGTGGGGGGGGGGGACAAAAAAAAAACACGACTGGAGCAAACACTTTAAGTTACCAGCACTGCTGCAGGAGGATCTGTCATGTAGGGCTGCAAGAGGGAAACTTCCTGATTGCAGAAGAGCTGCTGCCTCGCTGATCCCTTGGAGACAACAATGACTTGAACCACTCACAGCAATGCTGCGTATTCTCTGCGTTTGTTCTCTGAAGAACAGCTTGTTCTCTCTGAACAATGAAAAGGATTCCAGGTCAGTATGGAAAAATTATTATGTGCTAGTTCTCAGTGATTAAAGGGAGACTTGGAGATTTAATAGCCTGCTACAGTCAGTCTCCAGGAGCGCAGGGCAAAATATTCTAGCCAGCAAGGGACAAATGACACCAAACTCCATCTCCTGGGTTGTCCATGTCTGGGAACCTGTTACTTACTGGAGAGTATGCAATGCTAAATCTAACCTCATCTGTAGGGATGAAAATCTCACTCAGCTCCCACCGGACTTTAATGCAAGACTGGCAGTTTTCTTCTCAAATACCTTTCCTTTCCTAACACACACATACACGCTTGCGTGCCCGCAAAGCCCTTCATTGCCAGGGCTTAAGGATCAGAAAGAGCGGAGAGGATATATGCAGCCATGCCAACCTTTAGAGAACAAACACCTTAATGGACAGATGAAAAAAAAAAAAAAAGAAAAAAGTACTGTGCCATGATAGTCCATATCTAAGCAATGACCTTGTTTACACAATGTCTGAGATTCGTTATGCTTGTATAGGCAGCTGTAGGCATCGGTATATGAATATGAAATCTGAAAGTCTGTCCACTGGAAAGCAAACAAGAGCATCCTATTTCCTGGGTGCGAGCTGAGCCTCCGCCTCCGCCAGCTCTCAGCCATCTCCTCGGCTGGGCCACTGAGAGCTCTGCACTAAGTGCCCAGTTTTTGCACGCGCGCTCTCTCGTGTGCTGTGCTCAAAGGTCTCATTTATGGCAGTGCTTTATCACCATGTGCTGCTCCTGAGGTTTGCATCAGGCCGGCCCATGGGTTTTTAAAGACCAAAAATTTCTTCTCAAGGATAAGAGCAGATCCTCCAAAGCTGGTGGTTTGAGTTCAGTCTGTTTCTGAAAAAGAACACAGGCATCAGAGATGCTCTGGCTTGCTGCAGGGGCCCGTAACCCAGGTGGGGTGCTGGGTGGGGAGGAAGGGGTGCGGGAGTGCCTCGGGATGGGCAAAATTGGGAGCCTTGGAGTCAGCTGTGGAGAAAGGCCAGCCTCATTCAGAGGGGCCAGGAAATCTAAAAGTCCTCACAGGAGTGGAGCTGGACTTTGGCCAGCAGCAGGGCTAAGGCGGGACGCAGCCCATGGCAGTCTGAAGCTGTGCACCCTCACTGGGCACATCCTGCCTCTGTGCCATGGGGAGTGATGGGACCACCTCGCTCTGGGTGGCATAAAGCCCCGCTCAGAGGGTGCTAGCAGGGGCACGGCCATTGCCCTGGCACAGGCACAAAAGCTGGCCCACCACCCTGCCCCAAACTATTCCCGCTGCAATGCCTCCCCAGCCCACTCCTGCGACCGCAGCCGCTCCCCAACAAGGTGCACAGGGCAGCACACATCCAGACCTCTCAGCTGCAAGAAGGGCAAGGCCCCATTTAAACCCACGCTCCATCTCCTCTGCATTAGACAGGGCAGGGAAGCAATGAATTTTAGTGGATTTTTTAAAATTTTTTTTTGGTTTTGTTTTTTAAGGCCTGCAGCCATGGCAGAAGTGTGTGGGAGGCTCCAAAGGAAGGCAGCGGGGCTGGAGAAGATCCCAGCTGCCCAGCACGCCAGCAAGGGACTGCGTGCATGGAGCAGGCGAGGGGCTGCGCAGCCCGCGACGGGACAGGGCAAGCGCTCGGCCATCCCCATCTGGTGGGAACCCAGCCAGGGAGGAAACGGCCCCCAGCTGCACTTCTGAAGAGCCCACAGAGGGCTTGGAAACCACCTCTCCTCTCCTCCACACACACGTGCACACACACGCACATGCCTTTTCGGAAGTGAGTCCTGAAGGAGGGGTAGGGCCAGCAGCTGTAAACAACCCTCCATGTCCTCTCCCTCTTTGCAGCCTCCATCTTAAACACCGAAGCCTTGCCCCACACCAAAGACGGGTGCTCACATCTGGAGAGCTGGCAGTGGGAGAGGGAAGGGAGGAAGCTCTTGCCTGCGCAGGCAGGCACGGGTTACATCTGCTGCTTGAGGCCAGGGGGAGGCATGGAAGGAGCCTGTGGCATGGGGGACAGCGGCCAGGCCCCCTCCTTCCCAAATACCCGTCCCCTTCATAAATAAACCCAAGGGCCACCTTCCCCTGGGGCAGGTAAAGGGACCGGACACTCCTGCTGGTTTTACTTAGGCTTAAAGTAAAGCCAGGATTCGGCTTCAGAGCGGAGCCAGCATCCAGTGACCAAGGCAGGCAGGGGTGGGCAGGCAGCAGCACTCACGGCATCTCACCGGACCCTCCTCATCCTCCTTCCCTGGGCTTTCCTCACCGCTTCCTCAGTTAATCCCAATCAGCAGGAGCGGACACTAAACCCTTCCCTAAAGCCTCAGTTTCCCAAATGGGAAACGCTCCGTGCCCCACGCTCGCCCAAACCCTCCCGGGGAGCCAGCCCTGCCCGAGGCGGGGGTCTTACCGAGCCGCGCGGCGGGTGGCGGGCCGGGGGCATCGGGGGTCCCGGCACCTCCTTCCTGTCCACCCGGCTCCCACGACTCGCTGCTCTCCGACACCTCCGAGCCGGCTTCGCACGGCCCTTTCCGGCTTCCCGCCGTCTCGCCGGCGCAGGCCTCCTCGGGGACGGTGCCCCTGCTCTCCTCCTCCGCCTTCACCGCAAACCACACCTTGAGCTGCTGGGCGCTGAGGTGGGAGCGCTCGCAGAGGCCGGGCAGGTCCTCCTCCCGCAGCCCCTTGTGCTTCTCGTAGTAGTCCTCCAGCACCTCCCGACCGGTGGGGCTGACCTCCACCAGCCCCGGGGGGAAAACCCCCCGCCTGTAGTTCTCATACCACTTCAGCTGCCCGTTCTTGTAGCCGTACCGGCTGTCCCCGAACCAGCGAATGACCTCGGCCCGCGGCAGACCCGTCTGGGAAACGATGGCGTCGTACTCCTGGTTCGTGGGCCGCTGCGTCTGCACAAACATTTGCTTCAGCAGATGCCGCTGCTGGGCCGTTTTTTTAAAGTTCAGTTTGGTTTTCGGAGGGGTGGGCGGCCGGCTGGAGCTGCCGTCCCCTTTCTCGTTTGTGCCGGCCCCCGGTAACTCGCTTTTGCCGTTGGACTCGGTCACTCGCAGGTTCTTCAGGTTGATTTTGATGGGACTCACTTTCCGCTCCATCGAGTTGGGGTTGTTGCCGGAGGCGTCGACCGAGCCGTTTTCGCTTGTGGCCCTCAGCTCATCCGAGGAGTCTTCCCCTTCCCCACCACCATTTTCCGCCTCCTCCTCCTCCTGCCGAGCTGCCTCCTCCACTTTCCTATTTTCCTCTGCCACCTTCTTCTTCCTCCTCTCCGAGAACCAGCTGTCAATCTCCCTCCGCGTCATCTTCGTTTCCCCCCTCAGGCGGTTCACCTCTTCCTCCGCAGGAAGGGGATTTTGGGCAAAACTGCTCTCCAGGGCTTTCAGCTGCTCCGGTGCCCGCTCTTTGTACTTGGTCGGCGTGAAGTCGGGCGCCTGGTGCCACGACTGCCGCCGTGGCGGGTGGTGAGGGGCCGGCGTGGCCGCCGCCGCCGCGGGGCTCAGCTCGGCTCCTCTGGGCGAGACGTCGAGGGTTATTTCGGGCAGGGAATCGAGAGCGCTGTCTCCAGGGAAGACGGCCCGGCCGCCTCTCACGTTCCTGTAGTGGTACCTCCTATCGCTGAACCATTTTCGAATCTCCTTGGTGGAAAGGCCCGTGATTTTTGTCAGCCGCTCGACTTCGGCCTGGCCAGGGAACTGATTTCTGCAGAAACTGCCTTTCAAGGCCGAGAGCTGCTCGTGGGACTTCTTGTTTTTGTAGACGTTGGGATCCAGGAAGGTCTGCGAGGAGATCGCCGGGCAGGCGGTGAGCAGCGACTGGCCGCTGTTGACCACCTTCACCCCCGATGCGTTGCTGGAGCTCACCGTGCTGTGCTGTGCTGCCGGCTGCGGCTTGGGGACAGAAGTCACCGCCAAGGTGAAGGAGGAGCTGGTGCCCTTCAACCCGTTTGCCATGATGGGCTGCGTGACCAGCAGCCCCCCCGTCCCCTCCGGCTGCCCCACCACGTGGCCCGGTAAAGTCGCCTGAATAAGATGGGGGACGCTCCCAGGATTCGCAACCAGAGGCGTGTTCAAAACTGTAATGGTGGGTTGGGGCACAGACTGAATAACGGTGTTGAACATCTTCTTCCTGGCGTCTTCGATCTCCTCTGGTGACCAGCTGATGCCTTGCTTCAACCTCTGGGCAGTGAACCAGATCTTCAGCTGCTCTTCTGGGTACTTCGTCACCACAGTCAAGTAGCACAGCTCAGCTTTGGTGGGGTAGGGGAACTTGTGGAAAGAGTTTTTCAGGAAGCTGTTGGAGTCCATGGCGGCGTTGTACGTTGGAATGCTGCTCAGAGGAATCATCACCTTGGGAAGAGACTTGGACGTAGGTAGCTGCTGATGCAACGGGGGTTGCTGCTGCAGTGACACGAGTTGTGCAACACCTGCCTGCAGAACAGGCATGTTTCCTATGATGGAGCCATTCACTATATGAGATGATTTTGTCGAACTTGCAGTGGGCTGACTGACTGGCACGGACCCGTTTGGGAATGAATGCTCTCCATCTTTCACCTCCGACTCACCGCCCAGCTGACTGGACACATTCTCCTTCAGTGTGTGGATTTTTTTGGCCTCTGGTTTGCCTTTCATTATCTTCATGATGGGGGTTTTAGTAATGATAATTTCAGACTGGCCATCCACCCCTTCTTCAGGGACCTCTCCCGGAAGGTCATGGCTGCTGGCGGCCTCACAGAGACTTTGCTCCACAGTTGTACGATTGTCCTGCTTAGCCACCCTCCAGATGAAGCTCGTTTCACCAGCGTGCGACTCTGCATTGTGGTGCGAGAGCCCTTCATGGCTATTTGCCAGAAAGTTGCACGCAACACATGCAAAGGCAGGGTCTTTGCTAAAGTCTAAGTGCTCAGAGTCCAAGTGCCCAAAGAAGTGATGAACATCTTGAGATCCAAAGTCACAAGACTTGCAGATATAAGTGTCACTATCAGCAATACCACGGTGCCCATTAGACAAAGCTCCATTATTACTGTTACTGGCACCAGCATCGCTAGCTGCTGGCCCTTCCGCAGGAGCATCTTGTTGCGTTCCTTCACGATCATCTTCTACAGCGTCCAGTTCAGTCTCCTGAAGCACCAGTGTTTTTACTGGTATCATGCAGGGAGTTGTGGATTTTCTTTTGCTAGCCATCACTACAGTTGATCCAGATGATTATTTTTCTTTCATTTACATTAAATTCAAATTTAAAAAGCGCTATTGCAAGTGCTCTGTGGTCTAGATTCCAGCATATTCATGATGTCCAAAAGAGTTGTCAAATATTGACAAATGTTCATATTTGCCACTGAACCTGAGGACAAGGGAGAGGGAGGAGGGGTTAGTTCTCTTGGCATTAGACAAAGCACAACTGTCCTGGTATTTAGCTGTTTCACTCGATAAATCATTTTCAGCCTCTTTTGCTGGAAAAATTTAACCTGACCTTGGATTTACTGTATTTTCATACATACAACCTGCGAATTACTTGTTCAAAAACAAACACACAAACATGCCTCTTTTACAGCCCACATCAAATTCTCATTTGAGGAGGAAAACCACCGAAATTTCCCCTCACCCTGCCCTGCCAAGACCCGTCACCGGTGTTTCAGCAGGGAGAGCAGTGCCTGGGCTCCCTGCGCACCCAAGCTCCCAGCTCAGCAGCATCCAGGAGGCAATATCAAGCACAGCCACCCTGGGAAAACCACCTGCTTTCCATCAGAAAAACCTGATGAAAAACCAACGCGTTCCCCACAGAATGTTTCGATTTCTTCAAAATTGGCATTTTCCAACCATCCTGTCGGGAAGCTTCTCACCAGCTCAAAGCACCGTGTCTGTGCCAAGGGCCTCTGCCTGCAGAGACACCTGGAGCTCTGCTGCAGGGAGCAAGGAGGCTGCAGCCAGGTCTATATATTTTAGCCCTCCTTGCAGAGCAAGCCTGCAAAGCATTTGTGAGATTGCCTCCCCACCCCATGCACACTTTGATGCTGTTTTAACAGCATCTGTTGAGTCTTCAGCTGGAGCTGCAAGAGAAGGTAAGGCCCCAAAACTCAAGGGCAGCATCACACACATGTTCCTGGCTCCCAGCCTTACCCTCCCACCACCTTTGAAGCTTTTGGCATTCACACAACTCAGTGTACTGGGCATACTTCCTAAGAAAGTGCAATTTCTCTGCAACACAAGCCCATTTTTCTGGGCTTGGGGTGACCAGAGATCTATCACATGAAAAAAATTCCTTTTTTTTTTTTTTGCCCCCCCCCCTTTTCTTTCTTTTTCTTTTTTTTTTTTTTTTTCCTTTTTCTGAAGCTAAAGCAGTTCCTGATCTACTCCAGCCTGTTGAAGGCCACGGCATTAGCCACAACCTTATTCCTGGCCTGATGTAGTTTTGCCATCTGCACGGCGGATGCTCCTTGCCTGAGATCACAACCGGAGTGCAGTAAAGCTGTCTGCTATAGCTGGCACCAGGAGTCACTTGCCTTGTGACGGTCCCGATGACAGGGAAGGCAGCACATCTGAGGGAGCAACATCTCTGCCTTCACCCCTCTGTCAACCTTTTATACAGAAACTCTGCTTTTTTTCTTTTAAACACAGGGGTAAAACAGTATTTTTCCAGATTGCAAGGTCACTTGGAAGCATATGGATGCACTGATTCATATTACAAAGACTCTGTGCCAGATCTTCCTCGGATTTACAGTAACAGCAACGGAGCTTTATAAAAACACTCATAAAAACTTGAACTAAAAAAAAAAAAAAAAAAAAAAGACCAACTTACCATCCTACCAGATGACTCACAGAGGTAACTCCTATCAGCTACAGCAGTTGTGCACCAGTAGCTTTCTCATATCAGATATTCTGAGCTGATCTCATGCACCGAGAAATGCAGATCGGGCAAATGACTTTGTGGTGCTTATGCAATACCTCCTCTGCTTATTTTTGTCAGTAGCTTTTAGAACAGAGGAGTGAAAGGTCCTAATGCAAAAAATCAAATGGAGGAAGTACAATTTGACTTCCCTAACTTCATTAGAAAATTTAAAAAAAATTGTTCTGAAAGCTGACATAATTTTTTCCAAACAGGAGAGCCCGGATAGCCAACTCTGGCCTCAGCAACTCTCAGGCACCGTTTAAAAGACTGACGGGAAAACGTAACTTCCCGTTAATGTGGGCTGATCTGAGATTACAAAACAGTCCTGTAAATAGTGTTAGTCATCACTGAACTTGGCATCAGAAAAGACTGTTTGCTATGCTAAAGCTTCATGAAAAGCTAGAAATTATAACTAAAAAAAAAAATCTATAAATAAAAAAGGTATTAAAGCTGTGATCTGGATTTAGACAGTGTGAGTTGCATGCTCTCAATACCTGCTTTATGCCACTCTCATCCCACCTTTTCGTGGTTAGTCTTTCCTTCTGCAGAGGGCCAGAAAGTTATTCATTAGCATTAGCAACTCGAATACTTGGATGACTATGAATGGGCTTTGCTATTCACAGGGGAACAGCATCCATTTGACACCAATCCTAAGATCCTCATTTTTGATGCTAAGTTAAATATTACACAATCTAGCAGGGTACGATGACCTTTCCAAGTCCAGTCAATTAGGAAAAAAACAATAAGACCAGCCTGAAGGCTACAAAATATAGCTTTAAAGGCTGAAGGGAGTTTCGTGTCAGGGAAGCAACAGTAAAAGGGAATTCTTATTTAATTTTATTCTGCAGCTCTAACACAGGCCAGGGAGAAACTGCTGGGCCCTCTGCAAACTTTTTCATTTCCACCAAACTCCTGATAGAGATCCAGTTCCAGAGTCTCCATTACCGAGACAGCTCTAGTCCCAGACAGACCTTACCTAGTGTTTATGGAGTTGCCAGATATCAAAAAGATGATTTTTATCTGTCAACAGAGTAAATTTGATACAGAGCAACGGAGACACACAAAGACCCCCATTGTGCCACGTTAGTGGAGTGCCTCTCCCAAGCACGCCATCACTGTTATTTTGGGTAAATGTGAATGGCCTGACCCACCTATGGAGAACCTAAAAGCTCTGTATTTCATTTACCAGCACATTTGCATCAAGCTCCGTGCTCTCTCCAACAACTTTCGTTAAAAATGCAATCAGAGCGGCCCCAGCCGCCAAAGCTCTCCTGCTGGGGCTCCAATATTAATGCCACCTGAGAACACAGATTGCAAATTTAGCTGGAAGTGAATCACAGTGCCAATTTAGTGGGGGAAAAAAAATTAATCAAGTGTACTGTTCGTCCATTTCATTTCCATGGTACAGTTGCATAACAGCATGTTTGGAGCATGTTTTATTCACTGCTCACCTTCTGGAATGCACTAATACTTTAATACACCACTAATATATAACAGAATGGATAATTCACCGATTTCTCCGTCATTAAAGTAAGTGAGGCTGTTTTAATGGATAGGGTAAATTAATGGCAGAAAAATTAATCAATTAAAAACCAGCCTTACAGCAGAGCTCAGTATACCACCACTGCGAATGTCTCAGACTAATTTGTACAGCCATGTGTGAAGAACTTGATTTCCTGTGTGTTATTTTATGATGAACTGGAGCAAAGAGACATTAGCTGAATGGAATAGCTACCTGGCAGCCAGGAAGACAAAGGGATTGTACTTAAATTGATGGTTCCTATTTAATTTATACCTGCTAATTTAATAGTGAGGTAGCAGAGTAAGCAGGTCAAATGACCTGTCCACCTAAATCTGCCACTGCTGTTGGAAATTCGAGGGAAAACTGACTTAAAGCAGAGTCAAACCAGTTTGGTCTCAGTGATGCTCCCAGAGAAACTAACGCTGGAAGGAAAGGCAGCCCAAGGACTCCTTTGGCCAGGTCAGATCCCAGCCCAATACGTGGCTGGGGGTACGTTTCTCTCATATCTAAAGCACCAGGAACTGACCCTGGGGCTGATGTGTGTTCACCCACACAGACAGCGAGACAACTATACACCCCCGGCTCCTGTGACAGGGACGAGCAGCCTGGCCATTGCACAAGACAGGCATGAAACCAGGTGAACAGCTTGGGTTGGGTTGGGGCTCCCCATCCTTGACGTACGGCCGTGATTGCTCATCTGCACAGCACCCAACTTAACACAGTTAAAAAAAAGTCACCAAGGGAAGGCTCTGCTCCACTGGTAGATGCAATTTTACGCTGTTATCACCACATCATGGCTACAGGGACAGCCAGGTTGGTGGCCATCCATCAGTTTCTCAAGGGTTGCGGCTCAGAAGTGACAAGCCCCGTACACGGAGCCAGCGGCAAGGGCAGCGGAACTGCAGGCTACCGCCCTGCCCGCATCTGCCCGTCTCTCCTCCGTGCAGGAGGCAAACAAAGGCCACAGGCTGGCGACCTACCTCCAGCTTACAAACAAGCAGAACAAGTAGAAGGAGCACCACAAGATGTGCTAGGCTGTGATTTCAACTACCCCAGCCATTCAGAACATAATAATAGAGGAGGAAGATGGAAACTGTTAAATCTGGGGTCCCAATCTATGAGAACAGTGCAGCATTTCTGCTAGAGACAGCCCAAAACCTGCAGTGCTGCTATGAGCATTCCCCTCCTGCAGTGTTCCCTCTACCAACCCTCCTTCCTCCCCAGCACAGGAACCTTCCTATCCCCATCGGCAGGTCCAGGTACACACCACTAACCCTCTGTGGAGCAGCTTTGCCTCCGCTGAGGAAAACAATGCTGAGACCGGTCAAAGTGAGCCTAGCAATTTCAGAAAATTTACTTCTGCAGAGATTAACAAAAGGAGGTTTCGAAATTTGCACTGCTGAGTATGAACTTTCAGCTTTTTCCAGCTTGGCTGGATATAACTGGTTTGGTTTTAAATGTTTCAGTGAATTAATGAGTTAGGTTGTTAATGCAAAACATTCATTCCGCATAGTGCCAAGGTCCCCAGTTAGAAGATTAATTTTTGTGACCTTTTGCAAACCTCGCCTAGAAACAACAACCAGAAAAACCCACCAGGCAGCATCACCGGCCAGCCAGCGCACAGCCGGGCACAGCAGCTCCAGTCCCACCGCCCGGGCATGGGGACAACAGGACAGTTGCCCTTCTCTGCCCCCAGCCCAGCCAACCCTGGGTGCCCAATGCTCACAGCAGGGACAAGGCTCCACGTGGACACGTAGGATGGCTACGTGCTCTATTGTGGGCTCCGGTGTTTGATGCAGCTCTGCTGAAGAGTGAATGCTCACATAAAAAAAAAAAAATAAAAAAAATCAACAGCAAAATAGAAGTAAAATAACAGTTTTCTCAACACTTTTGGTGCCTGCTAGGCAGGCAGACACACTCCCCAGGTCAGAGACAAAGTTGATGTTTCTGTCTCATACTAAGCCAAGCACAATATTGGCACTTTAAATAATAGCGGTTTGTTTTCAAGCTGAAACTCTGCAGGCCCCAGCTGATAGCATAATGGGGGGGGGGGGCGGGGATCAAAAGAGGAAAAAAAAAAGTTGACGTTTGAGATTTTTTGTGTCTCCCCTTTGGGATCTACCTCCAGCCAGGCCCAGAAGATGCACGTCTGTCTTTGGGAAGTCCACAGATGACTTCCCATCTCCCCACCGGTAATTAGCAAGTAAAGGCCAGTAAACAAAAGATCCCTGTGGCCAGCACCAATGAGTGGGTGCTCTCTGCAGCACCCAGACCCGAGCCGCCTTCCCCTTCCCAACGTCAAGCACCCCAGAGGGAAATCCCACCGTGTTTCACAGCAGGTTCCCCCCACCACAGCAGACACCCCGTTTGCTCCAGGCAGTGCTGGGTGCCAGCTCAGTAGCCTGGGAGTGGGTGCATTTACCTGGGTGCTGGGGAGGGGAGGAAAAACAGGTCCACGCAGCAGCAAGTGCAGGTGTACGCGAGGCACAGCCCCACGGCCACCTCTGTTGCCAGCCACGGCAGTCCTGGGATTCTATTTCTCTTCAGTTGGGCATTAATATTTGTTCTGCATTTGGAGTCTCTTCATGAGAAGTCATGTAGGAGTTTCACCAGTTTTATTAATTTATTGTCAAAACGCGCCCAGTATGGACTGGCAGAAGAGAGGACGGCTGGAGGCTCCTGCACCCTCCAGATCCAGGCGAGAAGGGGCAAAGGCTTGTTCCCTGGCCAGAGGCTGCCCCACACCAGTTCTAACCTGGGTTTCATCACCATGGACTTGGAGTCACAGGCTTTGGTTACAACAAAAACGTAACAAAGTGTGGGGAAAGGGCATACAGCAGCATCACCAACAGCTTCGAGGACACAGTCCCCTGCCAGGAACAGGGCAGCTATTGCTAATCCATCCCAGGGACACACTACATGGATGGACATGCTCTGGCAACTCAGCAAAGACCTCTCCAGGCTACATCCCTGTGATTCAATAGGGACAGACACAGTTACAAGGAACAGCCCACCTCTCCAGAGCAAATCCCAACTTCCAGGTGCAGATGGGACCTCTCTTTTAGCTGCGGCAGCATAGCTCTTTAACAGAGAAGAAAAGGCAAGATTTGGCAGGACTGACCTCCTATCTTCCCAGTCTGTGGCTGTGCGTGCTGGCTAGCTGGGGTCCAGCATCCTCCCGGAGTAACTTTGCAAAGCCTGCAGCTGGAAGGGAAGTCACGGGGTGGGATCATCTCCAGCAGCCTAAAAATGCCAGCAGCAGAGCATCATGCTGGCTCCCAGTAATTGGTGCACATCTCCATGCCATGCCCTTGCCTAGGGCTTGCACCTGTAGGTAGCATCTGCCACTCAGAGCTTGGTCCATAATGCAGACCAAGGTCGTGACACACTTGATTTTTCGGGGGTTTAACCCTGGACTGGACTGCAAGTTCCCATGAATGAACAGTTAATGAGATTTTCCCCTTCGGAGCAGATCGCTACTGCACTAACACTGCAGGCACTCAAAATTCAGGTGCTCTCAACAAGAACAGGGAAAGCAACCAGCAATAAAATAACCGCAGCCCGAGAGAAGCCACGCAGGCAAGAAAAGTCACTTCACATCTTATTATTTTGCACTGCACAAATGTACAAACACATGTACAAATTTCAGCAGTTTTGAGCTTCAAGCAGCATCGCATAGTCAACATTTGTACTACGGAACAATTTCTCTTTATGTCGACTGGTCAGGGTGCTTTGTAGCTTAAGCCCGGCTTTGAAAATGTGGGTACAGTCTAAAGGCAGTGGAAGCCGGTTGACCAAACAATCGTATTCATTCTCCATTACTTGGCAGGCCTAGAGTAGAAAAGCGTCTTTTCCATTTAGGCTAGTTAAACAGAGCTATTCATTAAAATTTCGCCTTTCTACAAACTGCTGTACTTCTTTTAAAATTTGCCTTTAAGATCTCTCTCCTCTGCCCCACAACACTCCTCCTCGCCCTGTTTCAAGTCGTCACCCATTTACGAGCTGGGTTTTCGTATTGCTCTCATGCTTCCATAACAGCAGTAACTTGCCTTTGCCGTGGTTACCTGGGTAGAGGCTGGCTTGCTGCCTTCGCACTCAGGGACTAATCGTAATTATCTCCACTTTTTTTTCAGAGGAGCACAAAACTGAGCGAGATGGAAGGCTAGAAAGGGGTGGCTGAAACAGAACGCGATTAGAGTATAAAAATAGGTCACTAGGATAATATAACCTTTAGACTATTGGCAATGTGCCCCCCTTAGAGACAAGCCTGCGTGCTATATTTCAGGAGGATGTCAGGAATAAAAAAAAAAAACAAAAAACCAAAAACCAACACACATCAAAACAAAACCACTGATCATCCCTCGGAGCTTTGCATGCTTCTGTTTGAACATCACTAACATTAATTCACTCACTCCTTTTCCTCTGCCCTCATCCATTTGATCAAGCACAAAATAAATGTTACGCAATCATACCATTAACATCTTCCAAAAAAATAATAATCGCTTTTGGCACAGAGGCTTCATTACAGATTTGCTCCGAGTTACGCTACCTTAGCAGGGTTCACAGTCCCAGCATCCCAGGGACCCACCTCCATAGATTCAATCCTCACATTTTGTCCATGCTGCAAAACATTCCTGGCGTTCCCCCAAAGGAAAAGGTCCAGCAGACAGATAATCATCTCTCAACAGAGCCAGCTCCGAGGTTAATGCTACCAGCAGAGGACACCAGATAGCATTAATGGAGCTTCAAGAAGTCCCTCAGCTCATCCGTATCTGGGTCTCCCATCACCTCACACTCAGCTGGTGAATACCAGCGGGTTGGTTTGTGCCTGAACAGGACAGTATGAGAACATCGGTCATGTTTATAAATGCACAGGAGCTCCGATTTCAGTCCCTTGTGCTTTCTCTAGGAGGTTTTCTTTTTGCTTGCATTGTCAGGGATCTGTTTGTGATTGCAGCTTGATCACAGGCACCTCAAACAGCCCCATGCAGGTCAGTAATATTCTGCCACATCACGCTGGGACTTGCTACATGCCTTGCGATCCCACACTTAGAGCTTATTATCAAGCATGACCATTTAGGTAGGGCAAGACCAGCTTTGGCAGATGCAGCCTTTTGGAATGCGTGTGAAAAGGGGTAGGTTACACCTAAAATATAGTTCTTTTTATTATCTGAAATTGCTGCGCTGGCTCTAAGCCAAAAAACTATCAGGGAGCTCAGAGTAAAGACTCCCGGTTCCTAAATCAAAATGACAACCAGAGGTAGATCTTGGTCCCTGTTAAATTTCTGACGAGGGTACTCGAATCTTTTAAATCAGCAGGAAATGCTCAGCCCAGCTGGCGAGAAGTCCACAGGTAGGAGCACCTGGATGGCAACAGAGCACACAAAGCATAGAAGCCCACCGTGTTCTCAATGCTGCTGCAGCCTGCCCAGTCCCACAGAGTCATTTCGGGAGAAGCCTCTGAGCCTGTGTTTCTGAAGCACTTTTGCTCACAACCCCACTTCCAGGTTGGCACATCCACCTCCATATAGGTGACCCTATTTGGAGGCCACCACCCCCAAATTCGGGAACCACAGCTCTAGATGCTAGCACAACTTTTATTGTTAAAAGAAAAACAGTGCCAGCTTTTATACCAGCACCAAAATGATCCCACTGCAGAACCAAACACCCAACAGCCTGCTAGGGGATCACACAGTTTTCTCACCAAGCGTCCAAGTCCCTTGTGCAACGAAGAAACGCTTGCTGAAGACAGACTGATCACCAGTTACCGAGCGGCCACGTAAGGGACAGACCCGCAGCAATTCCAGGAAAATAAAGAGTGTCCAGAGCTTTAAAACAAGATGTGGGTGGGAAGGACTAAACCGAGCTACTAAATAGTACCAGACAGCAAGCGTAGGGCGCTGGAGCTGATCATCTGCAGCACAGACTGAAGACTATTAGAGTGCTGCAGCCCCTTCCCAGCTGAGCATTTTTGGATTACTTCATCCACCGTGCCCTTTTGCAATATGCTAGCTTCAAATGCTGTGTTACATTCTGGCTCAGCATCAGTTCCCATTCCCCCACTTACAGTTGCTATAACCAAAAAGACAACTGCAAAATACTTCGGCTGAAAGCAAGGAAACAGGGTCTGGCAGGTTGGGATCGTGGATTTTTTTATCGCATCCCCCCCCCCCCCCATGAATCCTGCTTCAGAGTCGTCCTTTCAGACCTTGAGCACAGCCGATGGCTTTTGCAGCTTATTGAGTCCGCTGGTTTATGGCAATGTTTTTCTGCTCACTGAACTGGCTCATTCTTTTAGCAGAACAAACTGTTCCACGTTGAGGCAGGAGTTGGCTGTGTTTTAACAAAGGATTTTTCCCTTCTGACAGTGTTTTGCAAAAGACCCAAAAAAAGGAGTTTGGAGCCAAGTTACAAAAGGTCAGGAGAGGCGAGTCAAGCACTGGGTGTAGTTCCTGTATGTCACAGCCAGTCAAGGAAATGGGTGGGGAGAAGAGGAATGGCATTGCGAGCTGCAATAATATGTAAAAAGTGATATTAATGAGGAATGGGCTTTTGAATGAGGATGGCAAGTATGCAGGCACTATAATTTTTGCTACAAAAGAGCAGGCTTGTTAGGTAGGCTGAGGTCTCCACAATCATTTATCCATTTGAAGTAGGCATTTGAGAGAGTTCAAGTAGCACTAGAAGCAAGAAAAAGGCAGTTTTATTTGCTTCCCCTCCCCAAGCTGATTTCAAGGAGCTACCATACTCTCATCTCCCATCAGCCAAATGAATATTCAAAAGGCTTTTGCCAAGCAAACGCCAGTCAATCACCAGCACAATGCTGGGGGAAAGAAATACTGGGCTGAGACCTCTGCGTGGGACTGGCGCCTTGTCCCCCCAGGCTCTGCTCTAGCATCCCAACCATTTTTAATGTGGGGCAAGGTACTCCTGCAGAAGTTTGCTGGGTGCCACGGCTGCTCTGTCTGCTGTTTTGCCTGCTCCTTTCCGGGCCACGCAGCACGACGACACCGCTAGAGCAGAGCTGCTGTGTGGAGGCTGAGCATCCACTAGTGAGGGTGCTATGGGTGGGGAAGGTCCCTGGCACTGTGGTCCCAGCAACACAGCCCTCCCTAGGGAGCTGATGGCAGACCTTCCCTCTCCTCTTCTAGAAGCTGGGACCACAAACTTTTTTGGCATCGGATGGACAGGTTCCTGCTGAGGCCCCACTCCCTGTTCAGCAGCAGCAGCTGGTAGGGTCAGGGTCTTTCTGTGCTATGCATTGGGCATGGACAAACCAAGATGGCCAACTCTGGCCTTGCAGATGTTGGAAGGAGGGGAGCCAAGGGGATCTGCAGCAATTGACAGTATGTCATGCCTAATACTCAAGCTTTTCCAGGCCTCAGAGGATCCCTGAATAGAAAGAAACCACCCACCACTGGAACACAGCCACTTTTGTGGCTGGAAGGGGCAGATGTTCAACACCATACAACAATGCAACACAACAGTTGAGACTGTAAGTGAAGAATGCTGCATCCACTTAAAACTGAAGAGGGAAATTAGGGACACCATCTAATTCTGAAACTACCATTTGGTCCCTATGCTTACAGTTCACATACCTACTCTGCAAGAGTGGCACAGGGTTTTCTTCCATTGCCTTAAATAGACAATACCGTGGCCTAAAGCATTGAAGCACAAGAACTTTAGAAGCATATGGTCAGTCTAGCAAGTGTTCAGCTCCTTCAGCTGGAACACCATTTTCCAAAAAAGTCCAGCTCCTTTTTAGTACCTACATAAGTGACAGACTTCCAGAAGTCCCCACTTCCCAAGAGGTCCTGCTGACATAGAGCAGGGCAGACCATTAAGAGCGCTCAGCATCCTAATGCCCAAACCTTTGGCTGAAATATGCCTGATGAGAAGCCGAGCTTCTGAAGTCCTCCTCGCTGCAGCCAACATTAGGTGCTCCACCACTCAGCTGCCAAGAAGAGCAGGCACGGAGAACTACATCATCCCTACCACCAAACCCTCATCCACTGAGCCCCAAGAGCTCATAGGGGACAACCTTTTCCCTTTCTCTGAAACACTCACCATTTCTTTTAGGATTTCTAGTAAGAGAAAAATGGATTTGGGATTTCATTTGAGATCTCTGTGGGCAAGATCCAGGTGTCTGAATTGTGCACCTGCCAGCCAAATGCAATCCTTGTCATCAGCTTTCTGCTTTGAAAACTGTATTTGTTCAAAACCATTTGTCAAGCCACCCTGGACAGTACACAGAGATACAGAACAAAGTTCAAGGGTTATTTGTGATATGAACCGTGCTTGTCAGGACTCTTCTCTTCCTCCAGCTGTTTAGTTGCATTACTTGGAATGGATTGTCCTTACTGGAGAGTCAATTATTTTTTTAGTTGAAAACTCACCATCCTCTGCAGGTCAGCTGTAAGCTGAAAGCATCCCAGTTATTTACTGCTGGAAGCTAAAGGAATTTCCTTACTCTCAGAAGACAGACATTTAAAATTAGTTTCAAGTACAGTTGTGATAAACAAATAATGTTCTCCTCCTCTCCTTCTCCTGTTTTTTTGTTTATTTGTTTTTAAAATCACGCCTGCTGGTCTAACCAACCTTTTCCTTAGCTGCCCTCTGCAACTCCTCATTTAAAAATTCATTCTCAAGGATGCAGGGGAACTATAGACATCTTCTGAGAAAAATCAGCAAAGCCAGATCCCTGCTTTCAGAGCTCTCCCTTTGAAACTTGAATCCCCAGGAACCTCATTTTTTGAACACCATTTAAAAAACCCAAACCACTAAGTATTTGGGTTATTTTCCCCTTCCTCTGAAGGGCGGAAGGTTGGGAGTTGGGTTGTTGCTTTCCTACAGGGGACAGGGACTCGGGACTTCAGGTCTCTGCCGACAGCCAGCTGGGGGAGTCTCTTGCTGGCTGGAAGACGAGCTCACCACCCCACTCCACCTACCCGGCTCAATAGCTGGGGGATGGAAAGAGCTTTTGGCAGACTGATGAGGTAGACAAGAGGTGTTTTAAAACAGTATGATGGCCCAAATAAAGGGTTTGAGGGTTTGGACTGAGGTCTCCTGCAAGCCTTTATTCAAAATATTGATGTACTCATTAATTTGTGGATCACAAGGCCTTGATACAAGGAGATTCATTTAAAAAATTCAGGCATGCTGGGAGAATTGCTTCCTCGCCATGTGTTAGCGAGTCTGCCCATGAACTGCCAGCAATTACTAAGCCTCCACTCTGTATTCAAAGCTTTATACAATGGAGTTTATTATTTTTAAGCCTTTCAGACATCAATGTAGTGAACTTAAGAGAGCTATTTGGAAGATTAAGATACAAACACCATCATATTATTCAATTAGCTCCAACACTGAACACTTATTTCCGTAAAGAGTCACAGCTAATACTACATTTTGAACTGCCAACAGAGACAAATACTTACAGCTTTAAGTCACATTGCAGTATGGTCTTGTAAACCAAATTTAGGAAATAAGAACAAGGAAATTACTATCATTATGCAAATACTGCCCAATTACCGCCAAGCCATACCAAACCTGTCTTCAGGTCTCGGCCGTAAGCTTCAAAAATACACCTGTAGAAATTACAACCCAAGGAAATCCCTGCTTTCTGTGCATACAGCCAGGTGTGAAGTTACTAGTACATCTCCAACAGCTGTATTAGATGAGTTTTCTAGATATTTTATAGGTTCACAGAAGTGCAAAGAGGCTTGCTACCACCTCAGCGCCCCAGCTCATTGCCTGCTTAGGACAGATTCGCAGAGGAGAGCAGCAGCTCTGGGTTTTGACAGCAATGTGCCAACCCCAAGGGCTCCTGCCACGCGTGTTCGGGTCTTGCTCCCACGTTCTCAGCACACGCGGTAGAAACCCCTGTCCTGTCCACGCAAGTGGGTGCTGGCTCACCTTGAAAGAATGACACCACTTGCTTTTCCAAAGAGCTCTCCGCAGCCCCCTTTGCAGAATTAAGGCCTTTGCTGAGCCGTATTGCTGGCTCATCTCCCCAGTGTCCTATTTTGGGGCCTTTGTGGGTGCCATAGAAACATATAACAACTCAAGCTGGGAGGGACCACTGGAGGACATCTGGGCCAACCCCCCTACTCCCAGCAAAGAGTTTCCATCAGTTCTTCACCAGACAGTCAAAGCTGCCTGTCAGTACCAAGCTCCTGCTTCCTATAACCTTCTGCTGCATGGGTACAGAACAGCTTTCTGGCCACTTGCATGATCTATAAAGACCGTTGAGCTCAAAAAAGAGAAAGAAGAAAAAAAACCAAACCATAAATGTAGACAGGTCCCAGGACTTTTTGGTCCTTCCTGTGACAACAGCAAATAGAGTTTACTAATAGCTGCTTTATTTGCCCAAATCAGACATGCAGACAGGTGACATAAAGGGTAGTGATGGGAGAAAACAGGGTAAGGATTTGTGCCTGCTTTCTATCATTACGCTCCTTAAAGGAGAGCTGACTGTTGCATTTTGCCCTCTTGAAATCATTCCACCCTTTGCAAACAATTGTGTGAGTTGGATGAGACTGGGTGGAAGACTAGCAGGATAGGAACAAGATCCTTCCATAGGAATAAGGGAATAACCAAGGAATGAAATGAAATAAGAGTCAATTTAAAAAAAAATAATTTTGCCTATTTGAAGGCTCTCATTTCATTTAAATTGAAGCCTTTGGAGAAAAGCTGTCTTTCAGGAATGTGTAATTTGCCAGGCCTTCAACTGAACATGGAAAAGTTCTCCTTGCGAAGTATACCATGGATAACAGAAATAGTCCTCATTTACACCACCAAAAGCATCACGGCCTTTGTTATAACCTCAGAGAAACAGAAATCAAGACTTCCTCCTCCTTTTTCTGAAAGGAATGAAGGGTGGTCTCATTACACCAGTCTAAAACATTCATCATCATCATTAGGGTGAATGGCACAGTATACATTATTAACCCTGTTTAACATAACTAAGAAAACAGCAGGATAAACTAAACTGCAGGAGGAGTCAGTACAGGGGATGATAATGTAAAAATAACGTTTTATGCTCTGTCAGCAGGCAGTCTGCAAATACAGGAATGGGGATGACCGGCTGGCTCAGGGGCTTGGTGATGGCATGATGGAGCCTTTCATTTCTAGGGCAGCAGTCCAGATCATAGTCATGTTAGCAGAACATGGTCCTCCAGGCACCTGCTTTCTTCCTTGGGCTGGGAGAGAGCAGGCTTGGAAGCATCTTAATGATAATGCACCAAAATGACAGCATGTCACGCTGGATAAAGCTCAGGACAGCAGGAACTCCTGCCGTACACAAGTCCATAATCACCTGCCTGCAAAGGGTGAAGCAAATAGAGGTCTACAGTGTCAGGGGAGCAAGGGGAAGACGTGTTCACGGTCTGCAGGACTTGTTCCCAGTCAAGTCGGAAGCAGACAAGGTAGCTTCGCAGTGAAACCCCACAAGAGTAATGCTCTTAAGATCAATCACACAAATCCTTGCGTCAAGCTGCTTACCCAAGCGGACAGGATCAGGCAGAGCAGCCCAACGACAGGGTTTGTTAAGTGAACCCTCCCTGGATTAACGCTGTAAAACTGTACATACCTTCCAGCGACAGCTGTGAAAGTGTTTTGCGGCACTGTCTAAAACACTGAAGAGCTATACTGCCACTTTTTTTGAGGTTCTTCTAGACCATCTGCTTTCATATCAAAAGGACTCAGCAATCGCTAGGGGCAGCACCCAAAATTCAGGGCCAGCTGCTCCTATCCATACCCTTCATCCTCTCTCCCCTTCTAAAATCAGGCACAAGTCTCATCACCACCTGGCAAGTGCTGGTGAGTGGTGAAAAGCCGCTAGCGAAGAAGATACCATCACCTTTTATGTTACACAAGTTGCCATCTTGGGCAAGGTCCCAGGGGACTGCAGCTCCCTGCCAGCCAAGCCTTGCTCATAGGAGGCTATTCAGGTTACAGTGAGCAACACACCACTTACTGTCCCCCAGAGCATACAGATGTTCTGAAACCATTCACGGGATCATCTATGTTATGAAATTGCTGCTAGCCTCTTCATTGCCTGGCATCTTCTCCTCATCCTTCCCTTCCTCTGCCAGCAGTTAGTTCTATGGCATTTTAGCTTCTCCCCAAGGGATGCTTGCTGAGCCTCTCCCCAGAGCATCTCTTTTTAGGATCCTCCATAAGACAACTCCGAAGACTCTCACAAGTCACACATCCATGTGAACTTCCATACACACACACGCCAGTACGGAGCTCACCCTCCCCAATGCACAAAGCGGCTTGAATGATTACAAGACCCACAACTTGGGGAAAAGTCTACAGCCTTAAACGTGTGTTGTCCCAGCACGAGGATCACACAAACCACACAAGGGTAAAAGAAGGTGGTTAGACAGGATAAGTGCCTGAAGATACCACATCCCCTATGTTGACAATTTGATTTCTTCCCTTTTACCAGTGTCAGGCTTGCTGTTCCAAGACACAGTTTTACTGCAGGAGGGTTCCCAGCTACAGGCAGAGTCTGAGGGAAGAGCTGGCAGATCTACCTGTAGTCTGAGATTTACAACCCCCTAGTCTCGAAGCAGGCCCAACCTGTTATCCTGCCCTGGAGAGCACACACTGCCAGCTGCCCAGCCTTGCAGCATCCCACCCGGGCACATCATTAAGTAACTCAAGATATCTTGAAGAGGAAAGGGCTTGGGATTTTGGGTTTTGGGAAGGGCAGAACAGAGATGAAAGCAAAGCTTCTGTCCAAAAGAGATGGATTTTCCCAAATGCTGGGCCACGCCTCTTGCACATGTGATAAAAATTTCATATGACAGATATTCACACCAAAGATGAAAGAGCTGGCCCCAAGTTACACTCTGCTGCGAAGTTGCTTTCGTGTGCTTCTCAACAGCCTGCGGAAGCCATTGAACCCAACTATATGACCAGACGGAAATATAGATATCTGTCTTTTCATTATTTCTGGAGAGTTAGATATTCCCCAGAAGCATTTTTACCCACCCCCAAACACCACAAGGCTTGATTTTCCTGCCACGTCTCAAAGATGCTCGTTTCCATCTACTCAACCACTGCCTCCCACACCGGCTGGAGTTCGGTTGCTGACACGAGGCAGGGGTCTCAGGCCAGCAGCTCTCCTGGATCCGCCACTGGACCCTCCGGCTCTTGCAGAGGGAAGAGAGGCTGCATGCCATCAGGACAAAGGAGGTTCAGCATCGCTCCTTCTGCAGCTCTGCTGCACCTGAAACGCAGGCAGCTGGAGGCAGCTCCTGCCAGCGCCCGGATGCGGCTGTCGCACAGAGGCTTCCCCTGGGCTTATCCCATGGGAATGGCAAGGGGTGCTCCTGGCACAACACAGGAGCAGGCGGTTTTAGCCCATTTCAGGGATGCTGGAAAGCCTTTCTTGACGTTTAGGAAGTGGTAAAAGGGGTGGCCAGCACTGTTACCCCCCCGCTGGAAAGGAGGAAAGCGAAGCGGGGAGAGATGAAACAATCTGCCCAAGGTACGATACATCCACACACTGCAGTGGGGAGCAGCGCCATGCGCCAGCATCTTTATTCACAAAGCAATTACCTCTCCCTAGCATCCACCTGGGTTTAAAGCAGAAAGGCAGCACAGGAGCAAATGCAGAATACATTAAAGGAAAACTTCATGCCGAGGCCAAAGGAGCACCAGAAACCTGCTCTACCCAAACCGGCCATCGATTTAAAACTAAAGGAAGAACTGAAAGCAATGCTAAAGAAGACTTCTCAGCTCAAGGAGCAACCACCTTGCTAGTGCACGTCTGCAGTTATGCAGGGAGCCCCAGGATCTCACAGAGCACACTCTCTAGGCACCTATAAAACCATTTAAATGGATCATCCTGTTCTGTTTTCTCCAGGAAAACAGAAGAAAGGCCCATGAGATGGTTATGCTTTCCACTCCATCCAGGTTCTTCACACACTGGCTATGGAAAAGGGTACAGACCGCCTTCCCACTGCCACAGCTCCTGGCTGGAAGGGAAATGCTGTCACCGGCATGTTACAGAAAGGGAAATGAGGCACAAAGCAATTTTAAATAACTCGCCCAAGGTCACAGGAAGCTTATAGCAAAGCAAGTAATTGAACCCTGGACTTGTGAGTCCCCAGTCTAGTTATTTATCAGAGATCATCCTTTTAATGGGTCACCTATAGTCAGAAACCCTCCCAGTTTGCATACAAAAGCACTGCCAAGAGGTTATGCTGAATTATATTGGCACAGAGATTTATTACCAGTTTCCCTTCCAGCCCGACATGCTCAAAGGGTTGTTCTGGAAATAAAATAAAATAAAACCTGCACCATGTTTGGTGTGCTGGAACAGACAACTCCCCTGCAGACAGCTGAACCACCAAAGTGCTTGTAAGGCTCCAGATCAACCTGGGAGATAAGGAGGCATTTTTCCTCTGCAGTTAATCGCGTTGTTTTGAAGGGTGGCCTCCTGTGAGTAAGTGCTTACCAGTTCCTGAGTTTCACCTTGGATTTGCATCTTCATTCACAAACATCTCTAGATGAAACAATATACTGCAGCCTTAGCACTGAGCCAAACGTGAAAAAGCCTTTCCCTTCGCACAACACCTCTCCTTGAACCTGGCGTGCCATCAGTTTGTGTTGCTACAAAAACAACCGAATGCACTTCTCCCATGCTTTCATGGGCCACGGGCACAGTTCTTTGCCTTCCTAGAGAAAATTGGCCTACAGCATCTCTCAGCATACCCCAGTCCATTCACAGAAACTAGAAACGGCCTTTGCTGGAGCCTTCCCTACTCTCAGGGTACCCTCACCAGGCACGGCCAGTTGAAGGCATCTCGGTGGCACCCAGGCTGGCTGCTCCTGTGAGTCTCCAGCGTGGGGAGAGCTGCTGTTGGAGCCCCAGCAGTACCACCTCCCCACGTACCCCAGTGCCGCCTTGGGGGGCAGCTTGCCTCGCTCCCAGAGCCCAGAGGAACAGCAGAGCCCGGGCTGCAGCTCTGCTCCGTGCCCCAAACCCCTCTGACCTCCAGCACGGGGAGAAGCCCACGCACATGCAAACGGGAACAGGCATCCCCAAATCATTCTGATAAACAGATGCAATTTTTAATACAACAGACAATTAAACCACGTCCGTAGATATCTACAGCGCTCAGATAATTCTCAGTTGATGACAAACAGTGAAAGTGTTGGGCAATAGGTTTGGAAAGGGCCATGCAGGATGGAATTTGCCTTTCACGCAATACAATGCAGGCTGCACAGAGGGGCAGTCAAACAGTTAGTCCGGGTTTAGCCAAGACGTTTATGCAGCGTTTAAGCATCCAGGGGCCTCATCTTTCTGTGTACAAGCAATTTAATTTGTCAAACTGGTATTGTATACATGACCTGAGCAGATAGGTCAATAAGAAATAAGAGTAGGAAGGGAGGGATGAGGGATGGGCATGCAAGGGCATCAGAAAAACAGCATCTGAGCTGCAAGTTGGGAAAACTTTACAGTTACACGTACTGACTGGGGAGGATACAAAAATGAAAACAGAGGTAGACCGCTGCGGTCAGATCCCAGAACAGCTTCACAGCTCCACGCTCAGGGCTACAGCCACCTGCTTGGGGAACAATGAGCATTATTCGGTGCTAACCCCCAACCACCACCTTCATAGGGAGCACCAAACTCCATTGGCTCAACAGGAAGAGAGAAGAAAAAGAAAAAAAGAGAGAACTTTGCCTCCACTAAGACTGTGTTACAGAAAAAAAAATGCCAAGCACTACCAAATTAAAGGGATAGAGGTCAATTCTGCTTTGCAAAGCATCTGAGTGGGGAATTCTTTACTTTGCATTCCGCTGCAGATCTGCAGGTGAACGTTTGCTCGCAAGAAAAATTTCTCTCTCAGGGTGGGGAAATTAAATATATCTTTTCTCCATCTCTTCTTTACTGGCAGAGCAGAGGCAGCTGTTCGGTAGAAGAGCTGATCACAGTCATATAAGCATGATAACCCTGCCCCTTTTTTGCTTTAAGGCTACTCACCAGAAGACCTTGCTGTCACTCCACAACACCTGACCATAAACCCTAGTGAGGAGCATGTTCAATGCTGTAGCTGGGACCAGAGATTTCATGCAAAGCACCCAGTTTTGTGAAAGCACCACATGCTTTGCACGCCATGGGTCCTGTCATCAGTACAACCACACTGTCTGACTGCCACGAACCCCTCAGCCCTCTGCAAGAACCAGTTCAGCAGAAGCACCTCCAGTAGGTTATTAGCAACAAGAACCAACTAGCAGCCGTGGGCCTCCAGATCCATCTGCCCTAAACACAGGGCTGAAGAGACACGACATCAACTATGTCAAAAATTTGCTTGCTTTGAAATCCTACTGCTGCTTATTTGTGTTATAGGAGTACCCAGAGGCCTCAGCCAAGCCAACATCTGCCCTACAAAGCTCGGGCTGGAGAAGTGCATTTGCACATGTAATGGCCACCTCCATGTAGAGGACCCACCCCGTGGCCAGTCACAAGCAGCTCATAGTGTCAGAGTAGAAATAAATAACAGCCAGGTTTTGAGGAGACGAGGTGCAGCAGCAGGGCAGGCAGGCTATAGGAGAGCTCCCACAGAAGTGCTGGGAGCCAAGCCACCGGCTGGACATCGCGGACAGTGCTGTCCCTGGGGCTTTTCTAGTGCTCCCATAGCAGAGCTATAAGCTCTGCCTCCCAGCAGCCAAAACACCCTGGTGAAAATGCTGTGCACGCAGCCGGACCGCACTTGACAAACCCCCACAAGGATATAGAAGAGGTTGTTAACCTAAACAGACAGGTCTGAGATTGATTCGTAGGAAGGATGAAATCAGGAGGTAAAAATAACACTTCCAACACACCACTGACACACCGAGCCCTTAATCCAACGGACTATTTACACGCCAAGAGCATTCCTCGCTGCTCTTACCTTCATCTGTAAGGTCTGAGACAACGACTGCTTTGGAGGAGCCTGTTTGAAGGCAACTGGCAGCCCAGGGAACAGCTGAGCATGAGAACTGGGTTTTGCAGGAGGAAGAGTTAAATAATTGAAGGGACAACTAAGCACAGCTCACTAGATTTTGCTCCACAATCCAAGAGCTGAAAGTTGAAAACTCAAATAATTTCCTCCTTGAATGCATTAAATTCCAGTTTTCCTATTTCAAAGTCTTCTACTTGCTTCAGCATCCAGATATGCACTTCCCAAATGCACTGCTAGGAATAGGGTGTTGTAAACAAAGTTTTACAAAAAAGGAAGGTTAACACACAACATATTTTTCCCATTACTTCAATACATCCTGCAAGCTCTGCAAGCTTGGTAAAGAAAGAGTCTATTTAAAAATCTAGGGTGGGGAAGAATTAGCTCACCAAAACCATAAACAGATTTGCTTTGCACTTTCAGTCCAAGAGAAAAACAAGACAGGCTATGTGCATATTGATGCACACAATAGCACAATCATTTAAAAAAAAAAAAAAAAAGAATTGGGAGGGAGAGGACACCAGAAGAGGGTGGGGGCAAGGAGTGGACAGAAAGGGGCCAAGTCCTAGAGCAGAAATCCTGAGTTTGGTTCCTAAAGCTCCCTAAGAAGGTATTGGAAAGCCTCCATGCACCAGCACAGGACTGCGAGCATGCAGGGAGGATGACACATGTTGCTACAGTGCCGTGATCCGTCTCTGGGTGCAAGCCCTTGGGTAATAAATGACATTGTTTTCTGCAGACGTAACACAAAGGAATCTTTCCCACTTACCCAGTGACCTTCCACACCAAGCATCCAAATACATTATTACTATCTTTCAGTGGCAAATACCAAGGGATATAACATTTAATTCCCTTCTCCCTACTCTCCCTCCAAAGAAGCCCCAACTCTGTTTACCAAGTCAGAGTGAAGCTACAAAAGCTTTACCCGCTTCCTCCTGCCAAATTCTCCATTTATAATGGTAAGACAACCCAGAGAGCAACAACGTTCGCTGTGTTTGCAAGATTACTGCCATAAGGTATCTGAGGACCCACCTAGTGTGTAATGAATGGAGGCAGCTTCAAGGAGGACAGCTCTCAGAAGGCTGAGGGTCAACGTGGATCCCAGCATAACACATGCTACAGCAGGGTTCGTCAGTTTATTCCTACCAGTTTAACAGACTAGATTTAGCCTGCAAAACTGGAATTGTGTCAGGAAAACTACAGCAAACGGCATCAGTCCAGGTGTCGTACTCCCAATGCTGATTATTTAATAAAGTCTAGAAACAAGCAGTCTCCAGCCATGGCACAAACTGGGTAGAAATCACTCTAGGGTTTCAAAATTCCCATTTCCATCAGGACACTGTCATTTATCACACACAGCCATGAGTTGGGTGAATGAATTCCCTGCTAGTCTGCTCACTAAGGCTTAACCATAGAGCTTCATTTCTTACAAATAAAATGGTTTTGCTCTGGTATGAGCCCAATTTCTTCTTCAAAAATCTGGAATGGCGTAATGGAAAACTAGAGTGTTATTTACAAGCACACTTCTTCCATCCATAGAAGCCAAGGGGAAAACACATCGCTCTCCTGACCCCTCGTCCACAAGACGGGACAGATGAACATTTATTAAGTTATATGGATTCTTAGGGGTGGGGGAAAAAAAAAAAAAATAATCAGTAGTCTAGCATAAAGACAGAGGAGCACCAGCCAGGAGAAGAGTACAAAAAGCACAGGACATCTGACTCTGTCCTGTCCAAGGCATGATGTTCAGGAGCAAAAAAAATTGCCCCCTTCCCAGAGAGTCCTGGGAGCATAACCCAAGACCTGTACCGACCATGGAGCAGAGCAGGGCTCAAAGGTTAACGGAGCAAACCATTGTATGATCACTTATTTCAGCTCTCAGGCTAGAAAAGCCCTCATAGGAGAATCCTGTAATACACTGAAATACGCCAAATTTCTCTGCCCAAGCTACACAAGACAGAAATGTGCATGGTGCGCATTGTACATGGAGCCCGAGGTAGCAGCCACGACCTACCTGTGCGAGGGACCACGTCCTCAGCCTGTCATTCTCCAGTTCCTCCTCTGCGCTCGTGCGCATCTTTAAAGTGCCTGCAGTCGCTTCAGCTGCGCTGGGATTCGGGGCTGGAACAGAAGATGTTACACCAAAAATTACTCCTGCACCTCCAAAGGAGAAGGCGACCCTTAGTTAGTAAAGGCTAAAAGTAAAACTAAAACACTGATCAGTTTAGGGTGTTTTCCAGCTCATGCTATCTGCCCCGCCATGCTTCCACAGTACAGCCTCACTGAAGCATCCCAAAACACCCATCTTTGATTTTTTTTTTTTTTTTTCCCCACTCAATTAGCAAAGACATCATTTATCAGAAGTTAACCAAGTTCACTGAATTAATCACCAAGCGCTCAGCTGTGCTGCTCTCAACCCAGTAAAAGTAAAAACCTCCCAGCTGCGGCATGCTGGAAACCAGGGATGCTGCTTCCCAGCTGTCAGCCACTACTCATGGGCTCAGTTCATTAACAGGACTGGAAATGGCGATGGCCGAGAACATATTTAAAGAAGCAATCACAGCACCCTGACCGACACCGCTGCAGCCTGCAGCTATATATAACCTCCAGCTTTGCTTGTAGCTGTGGGCTTCCTCTCTCCCCTCCATTTTCCTCTGCTGCCATCCAGTCCCCATTCCCTCATCCCCGGAGAAGCAGCAGTGCCAGCCCGATATATTTCATAATTTCTAAACTTAACTGTCTAAAGGGATAACCAGCCAAGTGGATTTCTGGAATTAAGTTCAGACCAGGGCAGAAAACAGCATACTGAAAAACAAAGAGTCACCCTGGAAAAAGGTGAGCCAGAGCTCATAATAAGGATGAAAAATAAGAAAATTATGTTGTGATTCCAGAGTAAAGGAAAATTCGTGCTTGTGTGCTGCTCCTGCCCGAGCACAGCCAGCGACAGGTTCTCCTCCCCCAGCAACACGTCCCGAGTGTCTGTGCTTCAGCCAGCGCGTGTGCTCAGGCTAACGTCCCCTGCCAAAGCCCTGCTGATCTGCTTCTCAGTTTGGATCCTGCTGACCATACACTTTGCACACGACCGGTGAGTTTCTTTGATTAAAATAAGTAAGTAAATAAGTGGCATGGAGAGATTTCACCAAATAACTAGCATAGATGCATTACAACTTGGGAAGGTGCTCCCCAACCCCACCCAAAATCCTGCAGACAAGAAGCTTCCACTCTGGCTGTAACCACACAGACCGAACCCCAGCAGGAGTTAAAAAAGAAAAGAAAATTTAAATTAAAAAAAAAAAAAAAGGTAAAGCAATTGGACAAGTGTTGAAGGACATATAAAGGTTTTTCCTCGCTAAGCACTCGGGTGTCCCGACGCTCCCTGCTACAGAGCCATGCTTGGACAAAGCTTCCCCCAGACCCGTGGTGCTGGTTGCTGTATGTTATTTGCTGTATGTTATTTTCCTGACTTAATTCACAGGAAACGCAAAGTGAGCACAAAACGGGGAAAATTCAGCCCCAAGTCTAGCAAATCACAGGAGTTCAGAGAACAAGAAAAAAATGCTTTAAATGCCTGCTAGATGCCACAGCTTTTTCTTTTTTCCTTTCTTTTCTTTTTTTTCTCCCCTGAAATGAAGGGAAGGCTTATTCTGAACCAATTAGGTTTCAACACACTTGGAAAGATCCCAGTGTTGAATGCCGGGACCTTGACATAACAGGTGACAACCTTTTCTATGCCAGAAAAAGTTTAACATATAATAAGAAACAAATATCAGACTGCTGATGGAGTGGGTTTTTAGTCCAGTAATTTGTGTAAATGTCCTGTAACAACTTGCACAACACTACAGTCTCCCAAATGAAGTGATAACAGCACAGCCCGGGCTGCTTATCTGCCACTCGTCCTTCAATAACACTACCGCTCCTCTCCCTTTATTACACGAGCTCTCTCCTCTACAGCAGGTTTAATATCATTCACACACTCCTTTAGGGATTCAACATATGCCTAAGACTTTAACAAACAAGATTTTGTGATCCTTGGAGCACCTCAGTTAAGAAGAGTGACCTTGATCACAGCACTCTGAGCAGCTTGGCGCTTCCTGAAATTAAACATGGTTTAAATAGAAACTTAAGCTGGAGGCAGAGAAAAATCTGAGTTTCCCAAAACCTTGTTCTGAAATATGGAGCAAAAACCCTGCAAATTTGGCACCATGAGCCACTATTACCCTGGCAGCTCCTCCTTGAATTGCCTGAAGTTGCTGCTTCAAGTAAAATAATATAGGAGAGAGCTGGGACAAGGGAGCAGGGGTTGGGCTTTCCTCCAAGCAGCACATGCAAACAGTTCAGCTGCTTATCCCTGAAACTGGAACAGCAAGAAGGACGACCAAGGCATGCTTTTTTTCCTAACTTCTTTCAGATATTAAAATCCCAGCATCTGATAGCCATGATACACTCAGGTCTCTGTCTCGGGGACTGTGCCGGAGCCACTGATGATCATTACCATCCCACTGACATCCTTTCCAAGTCTTAAGGTTTCCTCAGGCTTGACTGAGCAGCTCAAAACCTGCAAACAGTTCAAGAACGGAGAGTATGTTCCCCAAATATCAAACTCGACACAGAGAATACATCATCCTCATATACCTGGGGGTTTAAAACCATAATGCCTGAACCAGCTGGGACAGCAGGCTCATGAAAAGGGAGGGAGAAACAACAGTCTCCCAGCAGCATCCCTGTGCAGGGATCCACTGAGGGTCTGTACATTTAAAAGTCAAAACCCTTACAAAGCCTCAAGAATAGAGATTGTTCTGTTTTCCTTTCACCTGGCAACCCCATCTCAGATTTATTTATTTTTTTTAACAGCTGTTAGCTCTCTTCTTGCTCTCTTTTGGGTTTTTTTTTTGATGCAGCTGGAAAGGGAACAAGGCTGCCCCAGAACAAAGCCTCCTTGCAGAGCAAAGCCTGGTTCAACCTGATACTCGCACAAGCAGACAAGGCAGCCCCAAGCCCGGCTCTCGGCACACTGCCCTGCCGGAGGTCGGGCTGAGGAAGAGCAAAATGATACAGAAAAAGATGAAAACAATTCCATGCCCGCCAGTCCCCAAAGGGGAATCTTTGGGGTATGTTTCTTCACGTTTTCTTGCTGTTCCCAGGACTGGGAAACAGGCACTTTGCAAGACCCCAGCTTTGGCAGAGATGGGCACCTGCCTGTGGTGCCCACATGGACCTTCCTGTGGTCCATGGGGCCTTCTGCCCCAAAAGCCAAGAACATGGCAAGGTTTTCTTACCACGCTGCTCCACGTCCTAACATCCGTAACAAAACAAGTCTTTTGGTTCCCTTCAATGAGCGTTGCAGTCCCGTTTACAACAGTTATGATTTAGCAGCTCTCACAGATTATCTTGAAGTTGATTAAAGATGGTTGTTAGATCTAGCAAGGAGCAAAAAGCTCATTTATAACTTGAGACCCGAGTTGGTTTGTGAGGATCTAACAAAAAAAAGGTGATGTGCAGTAATGCACAGTTGCAGCCAAGGAAGAACTAACTCTCTTACCCAGCCTGAGATTTTGCACCCTGTTTGCAAATCAATAGCACAGATCTGCTCCCTGCTCTTGACTGTAAAATGGTTGCTCCCTACAGAAAAAAAGGGAAAGTGGCATCAGATTGGCATCTTTGATAAGACCGTTGGAGGAAAGAGTGTGCAGGGGATGCTGCAGAACACTGTCCTGACCTGCAAAGGATGCGCATGGAGGAAACACTTCTCAGCCACGTGGGACCTGAGACAGCCCAGCGGAGACTGTCTGGTCCTGCGGGCTCCACTGTGTGAGGGACGCTGTTTCAAAAAGGTTCCCATTCCCAAAGTACAATTAAAGGACTCACAAGTTACCATTTAGGATCTCCAAAGTGGCTGTTTCTATTTCTCCAGTATTTACACAGTGCTGGTAACTTGCCTTTACTGATACTTCTTTAAAGAGAAATAGCTGTACTAAAGGCAACATCACTCACACCCCCTCTGTCTCTTCCAACTCAAGTGAACCAGAAAGGCTGTATCATCGAGAGAGGCAAGTCATACAATTTAATGTCCATAACATTCAATTTTAGAATCAAAGAGCATAAAATATTTCTAGCCAACATCTGCTTTTGTAGAGAGGCATGCAACTTATGTTATCTTTAGTTGCCTCAATCTTTTTAAGTGCCTGAAAATTTAAGCCCCAGAACATCATTTGTCATCTCTTGCTTATTTTAGACTGAAAACAGCCCTTTCTAGCCTCACCACTCCAAGCCAGCACTGTAGGAAGGGAGCACAGGAAAGCATCAAGACAACTCCCACTTGTAGGAGAATAAACTGCACCTTTCATTGTGCAAGAATGACCATCAAGAAGTATCAGAAAGATATTTCCAAGCCATTTTCATCTTCCAACAACTGATGCTCCACAAGCTCTTCAGACCATTGAATTCAGTTGTTACTTTTAGGGAAAGTATTGCCCAATATTTAATCTGAATTTTTTTCTCTACCATTTTAGGACCCTGATCTCTTGTCCTATCCACTGTGAATTCAGAAAGCAAACACCACCTTCCCTTTTAGGCACCTGAAGATATATTTCCTCTCTCCCTCTTCTTTTCTCTAGAGCCAAACAACTCAGGTTTGTTCAGACCAGTGGTTTCTAGACATTCAGTCCATCTCGTTACAACTCCCTGGACCTCCTCCAGCTGACCTCTTCTCTCTTGCCAGAACCAGAAGAGGACACCTTCCCCCAGCCTTCTGCACTACACACCTATCTATTCAGGGATGTTTATTTTTAGCTAAGGAGAGATGAGTTTTATGCCCAATCTTCAAGAATTTACAAGCAGATAGAGACATAGTCCAATTCATGTCTTAGTCATTTTTTCCATCGCAGAGAGAAGGAATTATGGAATATTCTTGTTAAGCTAAAAATTCCTATTGCAGAGTTTTAAAAATTTTAAATCCTATTCAGGTTCGATTTTTTAAAAAGAGATATACACAGCATTGAGCATTAAAGCTCAGCAAACAACAGTCAGCTTCTCGCTCCAAGAAAAGGAAACAACAGAGCAGACTCCCACTCCTCTCCTTTTCATTTCACTGCCCACAAGGATGCTCTGAGGACCACAGCAGACACAAATACCTAAATTTTGCTATCTTTTATTTGAGAGCAGAAATCACCACTTTGTTACATGTTTTATACAAGGCCTAATGGGGCCCTGATCATCTGTGTGATTATCCAGTTCGGCTGAAACAGAAGAGCTCTGGTTTCCCTTTCGTCCAAAAATCTCAAGCCTACAGCATCCCGCAGGACGTGGGAAGCTGCGGTTCCGTTCCTGCACTGCCTGGAGGGTTTTGCATCGTTAGCTCCAGCTCCTGCTGTGAGCTGGGATATTCTGGGATGGGGAACTCTGCCAGCCCCCTGGGATCTGCTTTCCATGCTGAATAACATAACTAAACAGTCAATACGTTCAATAACTTATCTGAACAGTTCCTCTGCCCTTATCTCCAGCCTCTTCCAGCTGCAACTACTGGTCCCATTCACAAATGGTTTGTGGGAGCAAGGGGACAACAAAAGCAAAAGTAAGTTTTGTCCAAAAAAAATTCCCTTTGAACAAGAAGTCCTCCTAAGTATGCTGGGACAGGCAGCACTGCTGTTAACTCAGGATAAAAAAGCCTGGGAGCCAGCAGTGATGATTAATATGATGGACCTCATCGCTTTCAGCTTCTGCACGCAGCTTGGCTAAAGCCAAAGGATCCTATTTTTTTCTGGTGTGCAGACCTTGCAAACTCCACAGTTAGCAAAGAAAAACCACACTGACAGTTTTTACACTGTCCACAATATCTTTTTAAGGTGATTTGTCATTTAAACTGTCAGTTTGAAATCTAATCATTTTAAAAAATGAATAAAATATTATGTATTACATTCATAGGCTGCAACCACTGCCAAATTCCTCTGACAATTTTTACAGGATTATAATCACATTCCTCTTTTAATGTTTTATTCTCTTGCTTCTGTGCCAAAGAGATGGGAAAGAGAGTAAATGGCTACTTAAGAACAGTGTATGACAATCCAAACCAAAACTGAAAATGGAGCAAAGCGCCACGCTCCCCCTCCTCGGGGGGGGGACGGACACGACACTCAGCAAGAGCATCCTTAGGTGTTGGCTGTAAAGCAACAGCCAAAACACTTTCAGACACCAGTGTAATTTTAAAGCAGGTTTTCCCATGAAAAATCCTTTTTTTTAAAGGAAAAGCATTTTTAATTGATGCAAATGCATGGGAGGACAACCTTTATGTTTCTGCCTTTGAGAAATACCCTGCTCTTGCAGAGACCAGAAACAGCTCAACTCAACACTGGACACAAAGGGAAAGTCAGTGGGACCCAGAGCAGATACAGGAGCTGAGCACCCCACAGCCCCCTCCCAGAGGCTATACATCCTCCCTTACTACTATCTTTGCTGCTCAGAAACCCTACTGCCTTGTCTTCTCCCTAAACTTTCCTTCTATTTGAGGTGGAACAGATGAACGGACCCATCTTTGGTCTTCCCGGTTTGCTCTTCCCACTACGAACGAGCTCTGTCTGAGCAAACGGCTAGTTGGGTCCCAATCCCAGCTCCTGCAGAGACCTGGCTGGTGCTCAGCCGGGGAAGAATTACACAAAACAAGGATTTCAGCAGTTCTTAGTCAGAACCTAAATGTCTTCTTTTCCCCAAAAAAATGCCTGGAGCACAACAGTGCTCGTTTGTACAAAGAGGACAAACAAAATTGTCTAGAAATGGAAGAAAACCTTATTTGCCCAAATTAATGGGCAAATTTTACAACGTGAACAGAATAAAAGTGTTGGGCTTGTTGGTTCTCCCCCCACCCCCCTGCAAGGCACTTTTTTTTTTTTTTTGCAGGACAGTGTTCCTTTATAGAAGCATTCTTCTGAAAGCACTTCTCCCGTGAAGCTCCCCCTCCAACAGCTACCGTTACAAATCTGTGATAAAAGACGTATTCAGCAGGGTTTGGCACATAAATAACACCCAAACTGGCATTGCCAAAGCCTCGCAATTTTATCACAAGCTTCAAAATATTTGGCGAAAGAAAAGATGCTTTTGCAGGGAGCATCAGCTAGGAAAAGCTTCAGCTCCTGGGGTCATGAGAACCTCAGATTTCATCTGGAAGAAAAAGAAGAAAGCAAGCTAAGCGTCTAGATGTGATTCTGGAGGAAAATTCTCAAGCAGGAGTGCAAATGTGATGCAGATTTTCAAGGATTGATGGCCAAGCAGAAGGAACCTTCGATGGATTATCAGTTGGTTTGATACAGCTTCAGGATTCTGCAGAATCTCACTGGTGACTTTGGAATATTTGGGCAGGGGGAACCATGCTGTGAACTTCAGCCCTGGAAGCACCATCAGAACAAATGCTTTGCAAACGGAGGGGAGAGCAGCTGTCCCCAGTGCCATTGTGCTCTTCGGCCAGTGCTCAACTACACGCACGGGAACAGAGCCACAGAGATCCCGCACGGCTGGAAGCACGGACTTTGGAGCTCAGCTGAACAGGGACGCTTTGCTCACCTAGATAGGGTATGTGTCCATGATCTAGCCATTTAACCCTGCCAAAAAAAAGCAGGAGGTCTTGCTCTGCTCTTCCTCACCCCCCACATCTCCCTATCTTTGCCCCTGCAATCTCTCCCTATCCCTTACCACATGCCAGACTTCTCCAAGTGCTTCTGCACCAGCAGAAAGCCATTCGCTGTTATCCTTAACCTTCAGATCAGATCAGCTCTCACACAAACCTCTAATTCAAGTCTGCAAGGGAAATATAATGGAAGTAAGACCCCATGCTGGCTCAGTAGCACGGCAAGGCAGGTCCATCAAAGCCCGGGGGGATGCGCAGGTCCTAATGGAGGAGGACAAGCCCCAGTTGCATGGACAGAGAGCTTTGCTGTTTCTGTAGAAGAGAGGCTGAGTCCACAACACAACAAGTATGTAACACCTATAGGGTATCTTTGCAGGGACATATGCACGCATACCCAACAGCAAACACAGCTCTTCTGTCCTGCTGCTCTTCCCATCCGTGCCAGACACAAACCACAGTAAAACCAGACCCAGCATCCACAGCGCAAGGGAAAAGAAACATCTCAGCAATGAATAGATTTCAGCTGGAATCTCCCAGGAGATGGCATTAAAATGAAGGGGGGAAGAAATAAATAAACGTAGAAGAAAAGAATCAACTTGCCAGTATCAGCCATGCCAACTTCTAAAATCGTGAGTCAAGCCCTGAACACTACAGCACCAGCTCCTGGTCTGGGGTACTGGGAAATAACCAGGCTAATGTGGGGTGGTGAAAGGAGGGCATCTCCTTACCCCTCTCCACCCAAGAATTCCTGTTTTCCAGCTTTTCTCCATAACAGTGAAGCTCTAGAGGTCTTTGTTCTTTAAAAAGCTGCGATTTTCACTGAAGTCCCTGGTTCTGAGTGCTAGGCTTTAATCCAAGTGTCAGACATCAGGAGATAGTGATGGGCTGCAGGAGCTGGCCACCAGCCGAACCCTTTTCCAGCCAGCTCAGCTGGGGTCTGGATTTAGGAATTCACACTGATGCATTCAGGAAGTACTTCCCAAAATGCAGAGTTTAACCCCAAAATTGTATCATGCAGCAGCAAGCACAACGTTATGATACTCTATAAATACATCACTACATACCACACTCACCAGGTCCAGCTCTAAATCTGGTTCACCCATCAGTCGCAGAAAATATAAATATTCTCCCTGGTTTTCGGTGCTATATTCCCAAGCTGCTCCAGAGAACCTATGGAGTCACTAAGCTATAATTAGAGGTTTATTATAAAAGGTGTTTGGGATGCCTGTCAGCACTGAAGGACACTCTGTATTTAAGATACCCTTAACACACGTAGCGGCAGTGGGCCAGTTTTTGGGCTTTCATTTAAAAAAAAAAAAGCCAACTTGTTTACTCACCTCAAGTGACTTTTCTTGGTGTCTGCTTTGCGAGAGTATTTTCAGCCTCTAACTTGATTAATGGTATTTTAAAAAGGCAAAATGAAAAAGCCATCAGTGAGGTGGTTTAAAAGATACATTTTTATCCGTAGCTCATAATGTGATTACCAGCTAAATCTTGCTTTTCACCAAAAAAAAAAAAAAAAAAAAAAATTAATCGGGGGCAGGACGTGCACATTCACTCATTCGTTATTGTAGGATTGTTGACACTAGCTTTTATTTTTAGAAAAACATGAAGTGTGGAGGGGAAATGAAACAATGCGATACTTCTTTGAGACCGTCTCTAACATTAGGAAAACATGCAAAGAAAATACCGTAGTGATCCGCTTGCATACCTTCCCACAGAGCGCCGGGCTTGAATTTATAAAATAATAAATACTGTTTCAAAGCACTTGGACTGGGCTGACTTTTTTTAATTTTTTTTAAACAACATCTGACAACATCACCGTATCCTGAGCCTTTGGGAGGGAGAGGACCCAAAAGCCACACACCAGGGATGCTATGCTCACTGGGACCTGGTCTCCCTCCTGGCTCCTGGCTGTCACACCATGGGGTGACCCTGGGCAGCTCCCATTCCCCACACCAAAAATAGGGGGGCACACTGGATCACCAGCTTGACGCCAGAGTGAGCATTTCACATCGCAGGCACCTCCAATTGCCCTAATCCTGCAAACACCTTAATAAAAACATTGGTCCGTTAAACACACTGGGATTTCTCGCCTTTGCGGCATAGTGTGGTACGCTCGTATGCAACGCTTGTAGGGCCAGGGTTTCAGCAGATGATCCCCTGCATTTCTAAATAAAATATTTTTAAGCCTACAAGCACCGAGCTATACCACAACTTAGCAAATGTTGCTAAAATTAAGTTTAAGCTGGAATGAAGTAGCATCTCTGAAGTGATGCTCTGGTTCAACACCTGGTAGCAGTGTCACCTGTACTTTGCTGATGGAAAGTAAGTCCTGAGGGAGAGGTAGCCACAGGCGGGAGATGACTGGGGCTGCTCTAGGAGGGGAAAAACATCATTAGGAGATAAAATCATCTCTGCTAATACTGAATGTGAATCCAGGTGTGTAATTACAGCAGCTGCCAGGTACACCTCTGCAGAGGTGACTTTTTCTGGTGCTGTCTGGACACGACACCATGGAGGTATCAAGGCAGACGGAGGATTTCTCCAACCACCCACCTCTGGGGCTGGGGCAGAACTGGCAAAAAAAAGTAGCAGAGGAAGACAGTGCAGAAAACAGCCGCAGATCTGTGGTAAGAGGGTGCCCAGCTCCTGGACGCTCTGCAATCGCCCCTTCCCAAATGCTGATTTCCATCCATCCCTTCAAAGCACAACAAAATATCTGGCAGCTGCATGGATGCACGGTAATCACGGAAACAAATTTCACTACTAATGGCCTCCAGTGGACTTATTTTTGCATCCTGCAGCAAAGCACCACTGCAAGGGAATGTTTTCTTCTTCCAGTAGACTATTTACTGTCACACACCTACATAAAATTATGGATCTTTGACTTACAATTTCTCTTTCCCTCCCCAAAAAGGCAACTGACATTGAGCTTCTCAGTTGCAAAATTAGCAGTACTTTGTATCCGCAATTCAGCTTCAAGAACCTCCCTCAACTCTTTTTTATAATCACATGGAGAATAGCTACAGCGCACATACCATTTTTCACTACATTGAGCTTGAGGAAAATTTAAGACTTCCTCCCCGCCCTGTCTTCTTTTTAATGGGAGATGTGATTATTGAAATTAATTCGGAAAATAGTCAGCATTCACCAATCAGCTCAGCAGTTTGGGTTTTCTTCATCTGCTGGTTACATGCTAATTATTGTACTGGTGGGATTATTTCCCATTCACATTTGGAATTTACAGCACAGTAGGGAATTGATTAAATTAGAAGAAAAATACCAAAAAATAAAGAAAGAAATCTAAGACATTTTAAATTCAACATCTTTTTTTTTAATTTTCTTCCAAGTCTCATGCCCACAAGGACCTGACAAACTCAACCCCAGCAGAACAGATGCACAAGGCAGCGTTTCTGAGCATTAAAAAGCAGAGCAGCAAATGACATCCCCAGAGCAGACACTCTGGGAAGGCAAAGCAAGCTTTCCGTGTTCATCACTATCTCTGTTGCTCACAACATCCTCCGCTGCCTCACACCGACCGTACCCTTTTCCACGCGGCCGACATTTGTCACTAAGGAGGAAAACCTCCCCACGTGTGGGAAATAAGCCCCCATGTCCAAGCCCAGGACTCCAGCAATGCTGAAACGCCCATGCTGAGGTAGGAACTGGGGTTTGCCTGAGCGGGGAGCAGAGGTGGTGATGGCAGACACGTCCTATGATGGCCCCTGCCCCATCAGCAGATCCGATGGACTTGGGTGGCTTCGTCCTCCCCCCCAGAAGAGTAAGAGGGACAGAGCAACACCAGTCCACAACCCACCAGCAAGGGCGGCTTTCTCCAGCTATCAGGTCTACCAGCTAAGCGTAGGTCCCTGACAGAGACCCTCTTTTGAAGCTACCTTGCTGAGAGACCCCTAATTTTGCTACGTGAATCTCAAATAATATTTACCACCTCATTTCACCTAGGCAAGCATGTATGCCAGTATTGTCAACAGCAGGGCTTTGAGCACACAAGGGACTTTGTGTTGGCCTTACAGCACTGTTTATTTGGTGGTTACCCCTGCAAGCAAGGGCTCCTTCTCGTCCCCTCCCCTAGCTCCAACTGTTCTGTTGAAAACTACAAAAAAACCCACCCCCAACCAACAAAAACAACCCCAAAACCTACCCTCAGTGCCAAAGAAGATCAAAGTAGGAGTATGAAAGCCTTAAAGTTCCTTTAAACAACCCAGTCTCCTGCTCCCCACCCACTGCTGGGCACCCACAAGCTGCCCTGAGGCCTCCCCAGAAGGTGACAAGAAAAACAAATGTCCTGCAGCCCACAGACCTGCAATGCCGAAGGGAATCAACACCACCCAGAAAACACACAGGTGTCCCCCCGAGCAGAAAATAAGGTTGAAAAATCACACCTAAAGAACAGGCCTGACGAAGCAGCGGCACGGACCAGCTGCCAGCCCAGGCAGGCTACCAGGGTCGCTCACGGTGTGGTTTATTTGGCCGCCATCAGAGGCACCCCCAGAGCCCCCAGCTCAGCCCAAGTGACCCCCCCCAGAGTGGGCAGGATGGCCGGCTGCCTTCAGCTTCCCCTGGCACAGGCAGGAGTTTCAGCGGAGGCAGGCACAGCGGGGTCGCAGGCAGCCCTGGCTCCGGGGGGACATGGCTGCCGCTCCGGCTGGTGCCCAGGCCCCCCCAGGCAGGGAGGCTGGAGAAGCCCAGCTCCAAGCTGGATGCTGGGGAGAGCATCAGCCGAGAGCAGGGTCCCCATGGGTGGCATGCAGAGATGTGGGCATCTGCCTGTGGAAACGGCTGACCTCCTAAGGGCTGGGGGGGGTGGCGGAGCCAGCACTCCTAAATTAAGGCAGAGGGGGATCGGGTGCTTGCTGTGATCCAGACCGGCAAGAAAAGGATGCTAGCAAAATTAGGATAGCACGGAGTAGCGAATGGAGCTGGGGAAAAGGTCAGGTCCAGGTGGACACGGCAGCAAGAGGGGTTTTGCACAATTAACCCCCAGTACGCTGGCTCCAGAGGTGCCTCCTCCAAAGCATCTTAATTTCTAGCGCTTTTATAAGTGCTACCATGATTGCCAGGGCCAAATCTCCAACCTCCAGAAACAGTGCCGGCGCACAGCAGAGCAAACATGGCTCAGCACCACCAACCCAGGCTGGGTGAGCAGGGCAACACCACGCCACTGCGACAGACATCAGCTGTGGAGGGAAAAAAGCTAAACGCAAAGGACCTGCAAACCTCCAGTGGTTGCTACATCACCCTCGGTCTCTGTCTTTCCTGCCTGTAAAGCAACGTGAAAATGCCAGACACTGGACCAGGGCATGCAGGCTGCTATTTAAAACATCCACTGCACATTATGGTACACACACAACCAGAGGAGTGGAGCCCAACAGGTGGATTATGGTCTTAATGAAATATTCACATTCATCTGCTTGCTCCGAGTCCAGACCACAAATCTGCTTCCCCTCTGTTAGCACGGCCGAGGGAGTTTTTGCCTGGACTTTTGTTTTTAAATTAGTTCTGCCTCTGTAAAACAGAGACACTCCCCTTGTCTTAAATATTTTCCAACATGGAAATGATTCCTAGCAAAGAAAGAAAGAGCAGGATACATTTCAGAAGAGGAGTCTGCATTTACATGCCTCTTAAACCAAAGCACAACACAATAGGCTCACATAACCTCCTGCACACATTTCAGGATGACTTGTCTCTAATGACCACCCTCCAACTAGGAACACAAGTAAGAGCCAATTAACCGTAATGCAAAGAGTAAACACACCCACCTTGCCAGAGCTGCAAAAAAACCCACACGTCAAGAAGCCCTGTTGATGCCACATCCAGCCTGTCAAAGTCTCCAAAGCCACTGAGTACCATGCTTGAAGTGCTGGTTTAGAGGTGACCACCTCTACAATGTTGACCAGAGCCAAAAGGCACGATGCAGGCTGCAAAAGAAAGCCTGGCACATCAGCTACCATCGAAGGATGAAACGGTCCTTGTGCTACCAGTGCCCCAAGGCAGGACCTGGAGCCACCAGGAAGGTCTCCAGCTATTGAAGCCTGCCCTGAGCACAAGCACAAGAAGCCAGCGATATGGTTGGATCCTTAACGCAGAGACCTAAGACCTTAGTTCATTAAACATGCTACACATCAAAAAGCATCCAAGACAACCTCATCTCAAACGTTCTCTTACACAAAGTATACTCAAGTACTCTGGCGTGCTACAGCAAAGACCCTTGCTACACCAAGAAGATCTGGAGATGAAGAGCTACAGGATCAAGTATCCAAGACCTCAAGCTTAATTTTTGTCCTCTTAAATTAAACTCTTTATTCTTACTATTTTGAGAGCGATCCCTCTTTGAAGAGACACAGACATCAACTGATTCCTGATTATTTGGGGAAGACAGAAGAACGAGCTCCACCAGACAGCAGGGCACAGCTTTCGGAAGTAACCGCACTCTCCATCTGTGGGACAACCCAAATATTGGACTTACTTTCCAGAGAGACACCAGCAACACCACGACTGGGGCTGCAGGACAGGAAAGTGAACCACCAGTATGACCATTTTGTTAAGATTTGCTGTATTCTAGGAGGTTTGGTTTTAAATTGATTTAGGCAGTTGACCCCACCACTGACCTGAACTCCTCTGGAGAAGAAAAAATACCCCCCCAGCTTTCTGATAAGCACCTGGATATAAAGAAAAAAGTGTCACAGCTTCTGATTTACAGCACTGCAATTGTAGAGCATGAGTCCATAGGAAATGCACAGACTTCCAGATGGAGAGATGGACAGGACTGATTACATACAATTATTAATGTGTGTCTCTACACCACTGGAAAAAGCACCGAATATGCTTAAAAAGAAACAAAGCAGGGAAAAATAAAATTACTACCTATTCAAGTATTTGTCCAATACTGGCACGACACCTTAGGGAAATAAATATTAGCTTGACCTATTTCTAAAAGAGAAGTTTTTATAAGTTTAATGAAAACCTCTTTATTTATCAAAGCATGAGAGCAGAGCAGGCGTGAGCATCCTGCACACCAAGCCGGGCTCCAGGAGCAACTAACTCCCTTCTTGTCTTCACGGAAGCAAACTGATCCCCTTTGTACCTGTAGGACAAAAAAGTCAGCCTGAAAACAACCTCAAGATACTTACTCAGGAGAAAAAGAGTTAAAAGATGCAGAGAGCTGGCTCACTGGAAGCCCCTTTCAACTGATTCATCTGCCTCTTGCCTCAGTGAACTTTCAAGTGCTCGCTCTTTCAACCTGTCCCACCCAGGCTCTTTATTAAGGACACTGCCGGCCAAATTACAGGGCTCATTCCCTACCCTATTCCTGACATGGCCCTCTCAAGCATCTCTGCATTAAAAGAAAAAACCCCAAAAGCTCTTCCCCTTGAGCAGCCCAACAGCACAGCAGGCTGGGAAGCCCCAACACCCAGACTGAATTTTCTGAGCATTACTGGGCAGGAGTGTTTGGGTGGAGCTATAATGGAAACTTTTGCAACCTTAACACCATGCTATTTTATTTCATTTTTTTCCCCAAGCAAGTGCTAAAACACATGGGGGGGCCTGGCTGGAGTGGCGAGGGCAGCACTCACCTTCAGTAGGAGGAACATTACAAAAGCCATCACTGCAATTGAACGCACAGTTTAGAAGGCTCATTCTCCAATATTTCTAAAAATAAAAATAAAGTAGGAATAAGGAGGGAAGTGCACACAGATTAAAAGGGAGTTCAGTTAAACATCACCCTATCATGCATGTAGAAAAAGGAGAAGGTACCCTCACACAGCGTCCCTCCTGAAAGGGGAGAAGAAAGAGAAACCACAAAGTCTTTGAAACACATGAGAACATCCTCCACGCAGAGATGAGCCATAGCTGCAATGGCTGTGACTGCATCTGGTGACAACCCAACTGCTTCAGCTCTGCTCTTGTGCCATGTGTCATCACCGGCTTCTCTAACTCCACCGCAGTCCTCATCCGACCAGGGCTTCTCGAGTGACTTCACTTCACGCAAACTCACTCTATTTGCATTTTAAGCATTGTTATTCAGAACATTTGTCCAGAAAAAAAAAAAAAGAAAAAACAAACAAACAAACAAGGGGAAAAGCACAAGACTTCTCTTCTTTCTTCCTTTTTAATTAGAAACATCACCCCTCTTCTACTCAACGAAGCAGAAAAGCCATCACAGCTGCAAGAGGGAGAGATGCTGCAGACCTTCACCACAAAGACCACCAAGCACCAGCAACAGGATCTTCTCCAAATTAGCCTCTGTAGCAGGATTAGACTCATTCCACCTGGAACAGGTGCCTAAGCTACAAAACATAATCATCCTGGGCTCCTATTTAGTTAATACAAAGAGACAGACATCTCAGTGATTCAGAGTCTGCACGGTGCGAATCATCCTTAGGACCAGCAAGGTGGGAGGAACCTGGACCTGGCTCTGGGCTCCTGCTCTCCCAAGCAAATCCCTCTATTTCAGGGCCATGCCAGCTCCCTGCAAGGACAAGGGTGACAATAACTTACACTAACTGTGAGCAAACCAAGGACCTCTCCATGGGATGAATCTCCCTCATGCTTTTTTACATACAAACCAGGTGGAAAAGACAGAAAGGGAAAAAAACCCAAAAACATCAGGAGATGGGAAGCAAGGGACCCACTGCAGCAAAGCAAGCAGCAGCAAGCCAGCCCACGCAGGTTTGCTTGCACAAGCCGGGAGGGCTGAGCAGGACAGTGGTGTGAGGGGGAGATGTCTGCTCCCATCTTCTGCCTTTTGTTTGCACAGATTTCCACAGACCCTCAATTATTTGTTTCCACTCCCAACAGTTTTCTGGGGGAGCTAACGCCCTCCCTGCGCTCAGCAGGCAGCAGACAGCCCAGTCCCTGGAGGGGATGAACACGAGCGGGTCTTCCAGGGCTCATCACTGCCCAGAATACAGCCCCACGTTCGGAAATAGCAAGCGACGCACCTACGCAACAGCCTCGCACGCAGCAGCGGGCTCCTCGTGCCCACTAACCCAGAGAAGGCTCCTGGGGGACCGAGCCACAGCCGTGCCCTGCAAAGGATGCTGCCGCCTCTGGACCCATCCCAGCATACAAACAGGGAAAGGCTTGACAAGGGACAAATGCAGACCCCCATCCCCGGGTTGGACTGTAAACCCAAGTTGTAGATAATTCCAGGAGCTACGAGACAAGCTGCTTTTACGTAGTAACACCATAGTAACCGAGGTGGATGATAAAGCTTGCATACACAAGGGCACCACGTTTTTGGAGGGGAGGAAGAGGAGGTCAAAATAGAAGGAAAGAAAACCTTCCTGCGGAGCGAGGGGACACATTTGTATAAAGGAGAACCGAAGCCACACTGCTGTTTAAAATCTCCTCCCACTGACAACCCAGACGGCTCTTCCTACCAGCCCAGCTCACCTGCTCCAGGCTTCCCCGCTCCCGGCTGTCAGCACTGCCTGCATCGGTCCTTGCACTTCCCCAACGAAAGCCAGCAGCCCCCACAGGGCTGGTTTTGCTTGGCTTTGCAACAAGGGTTTTATTGATAGAGATGTGCTCCTGCGAGTGACTTTGGGGCTTCAAGTTACTACAGCTTTCTTACGGTAGCAAGAATTGCGGAGGCTGAGCCCTGTCAGAAAAACCTATGCTAAACCCCAACCCATCTATAATATAATTAACAGAAGCTACAGATTAGGTTGTCTCTGAAGCAAAACACAGTCCAACAGCCTCCTCTCTCCCACCCCCAAAGGTGGGTCAGGACTCCAAAACTGTGTGGGCATCCGTGTGCTGTGAGTTACTGGGATGAAACTAAGAGGAAACAATGAACAGACTGGAACAGTCCGCTCCCTCTTCTCAGCTACACATCCCAAGTTGTAAAATACATCAAGGTCACGGACCCAACCTAGTTAATAGAATTTATCGTTAAATTGCTGTTTTCTTCTGTGGTAAATAAAATGCTTCTGATCATCTGGGGTTTTTTTCCTCCTCCTCATCTCTTAAAGAGAAATTAGTCTAGAATAAGCTGTTCCAGATAATGAAGTAAACTTCTGGCTTCCTATCCGTGGAGAATGGTTCCTCAGGACACCGCAATCCTCAGTTGGGGACTGCAGCCAGAGGAGGTGGTCAGGGAGACCAGCAGCAAAACCCTCCCTGCCCAGCTGGAGCCACCCTCCCACGCTGGGCAGAGGGGAAAGCCCACAGCCGGGCAGAGCCCACTCCCTTCGGGGAGCAGAAATGGGAAAACGCAGCTCAAGATGGGCTTGTATGTGGCTTTTTTCCAGATATATCAGTCGGCCTAACGAGACGCATCACCCACATCACCCACCTCTCCCCCAAAAGTTTCCCATCTCGTAACCAGAACAGAAGAGGACCCCTTGGAAAAACCTTATTGCTCGAGTCTTGAGGGCACAGACTAAGCATGCCCTGAACCAGGGGATAGAGTTTAAAGCCCCGAGCACAAACTGCGTAGTCACTTCTCAGACACGCCAGCCATCCAAGCAAACATGATGCCCAAGGGGCGCGTGCCCACCCTCTGCCTTGGACCTGCATCCCCCTGACCGAAACGTCGCCGCTCCCCAAACCCGCCGCTCGGAGCGGAGAGGCCTCAGCCCGCTGGCACCTGGCCACACGTCCGGCTGCCACCGCAGGAGCCCTGATCGGGAGCTGCCATAGCCCCAGCAGGACTTTACCCTGGCAGCACGGGGGTGCGAGGTTAAACCACCGTCCCCAGCCAGGCAACGAAAGCACCGAACGGGAAATCAGGACGGAGGAATCTGGGGGTTTAGTCCCAACTTCGCCACAGATTTCCTACACGGCCCCGGGCACCTCACTTAGCAGGGGCTCGGTTTTCCTACCTGCGTGAAGAGGGAGATGCCATCTACTCACATCCCCGGTTTGTCCCAAGACCAGGCACGTTAAACCTGGCACCGTTGCAACACCAGGAGCCACAAAAAAACCCCCACTCGTGACCAACCCTCCTAACCTCCAACTGCGACACGAGTGGGGTCTGCCGCCCCGCAGTCCCCGGAGCAAGCAGCCAGCAAGGGCTGGAAAAAAGGACTTTTTTTTCCCCTCTAAAGACCCAGACTAAAGAAAACAACAACAAAAAAAAACCCCAACCCAGACTGCCCCAAGGGAGAGGCAGCCGGGTCCCGGGCAGCCCCACGCAGCCGGGCGCTCACGCAGAGCTCCCTCAGCGGCCGGGCCGGCCGCCGGCAGATTTTTAATTTAATTTATTTTAATTTAAATTTTAATTGCTGGCGAGCCGGTCGCAGCAAAGGGCAGCGCAGCTCGCCGGCTCCCCGGCCCGCGGCAGGGCTGGGCGCACCGGGGCGGCGGCGGAGGTGGGGGGGGGGGGGCGGACAGACGGACGACGGGGACGACACGCGTGTCCCGACCCCCGGGTGGGCGCCCGGCAAGGGGAGGGGGCCGTGGCAGCGCCTCGCCCCCGGCCCCCCGCACCTGCCCGGGGTCCGCGGTCCCCGGGGGCAGCTCCCGCGGAACGGGGCGGGGGGGACACCGCGGCGGCGAGGCGAGGCGAGGGGCGCAGGACCCTCCCCGCCGCGCCGGGCGCTCGGCACTCACCCGCGGCAGGTCCCCGGGCCGCCGTGGCGGTTCGGCTCGGCGCGGTCCGGCGGAGGCCCCGGCCCCGGCGGCGAGCGCGGGGCGGGCGGGGCGGGCAGCGCAGCGGGGCGGCCGGGCGGGCGCCGCCGAGCCCAGGCATCGGCGGGGGGCGGGGGGAGCGCGGGGCGGGCGGGCGCGACACACACCGGCATTAGCCAGGCTCCATCGCCCGGCTGGGGAGGGGAGGGGAGGGGAGGGGAGGGGTGGGGGGGAGCGGGGGTGACGTCACCGGAGCCGGGCCGGGGCGGGGCGGCGCGCGCGCTTGCGCGCGGCTCAGCTGGCGGCGGGGCGGCGCGCGCGGGGTACCGGGCACCGGGCGGCTGCACCGGCCGCCTGCACCGGGGAGGGCGGTGCAGCCTTGGCACCGGCTGTGCGCGCGCGCGCTGTGGGGGGCAGGGAGGCGGCGGTGTAGCGCCTAGCACCGGGGACCGTGCGGCGGGGAGGGCGGTGAGCGTTCGCACCGGGTCCGTGCACCGGCAGGGGCGGCGAGCGCTGGGCACGTGCGCTGCGGGGGGCGGCGGCGGCGGCGGGCGCGCGCGTGCGCCGGGGTCGCGCCGCGGGTGCGCGCAGCGGGGCTGGGCGGCGGGGGTGTGCACCGGGGGCGCGGCCCCGGGGAGGTCAGCAGGTGCGTGCCCGGGAGCGCGTACCAGGCACCCGGGGGTTCGTGGGGCGCGGGTACCGGGGGCCTGAGCGGGGCGTTACGCACCGAACACCGGGAGGATGACGACGAGCGTGCAGCCAGCCGTGGGGGAGGATGGCGTGCGGCGGGCGCCGAGGGCAGCGGGTGCCCTGGGCGGACCGGGGCCCTGCCTCCCCCCGCCCCGCTCAGCGCTTTGCCCCATCCGAAGCGGAGCGGGTGGCTCGGGCCGGTTTAGGGAGCTGAACCGGCTGTGCGGAGCCTGGCCGGGGGGGGGGGGACACGCGGCGGGGCCGCGTGCCCTGCTGTTGGCACGCTGGGCTCGCGCGTGGGGCGGCGAGGAGGGCGATGGGCCACGCGTGTGCCACGCGGTCGGTTCGCGAGCACGGTCGGTGCTACCAAAAAAAAAAAAACCCGCCCGGCCGTGAGCAGCTCTCGGGTGGGCAGCTCCGCGCCTTGGAGCCTGGATGGACCTCCAGGAATTGCCCCCGTCCCTGAGGGAGCAGGACACCTGAGCTTTACTCCCGTGGCTTTCACGGGATGGGAATTCCACGCCATCCAGCTGTGCACGGGTGGTTGGGTGGCTGGAAGTGCCCTGTTCGTTCCTGCTCCCGGCCTTCCCCGCCCCCGGGGGAGAAAGTTTGCTCCAGGGGCTCTGTGGGTCCAGCTGCAGGGTGAGCGGCTCTGGGCACTGCTGTGCTCCCCGGGGCTGGAGAGGCGCTCCTGGGGGGGCCAAACCGCTGCACCCCAAGGGCCTTGGCAGCATTTAATAATAGCGTGCCATGAGCAGGTCGGGGATCGAACAGAGCACCAACTATTTTTTAAAAAAAGTGTGGCTTGGAAACATCATCTGTCTTGAAATAAGACACCAGCTTTGGACGAAAGATAAAAGATTTTCCAGCTGCCTAAATGTGGACGTCATTCCGCTTTTCCTGGATTTGGAGCTAGTGGTCAGACTCTGCTCACAGTTACGTTGATGTAAATATGATGTTGCTTATCTAAAGCTGTTGGCTTTAGAGCGCAGGTCTGGATTATCAGCAGCTGGGACAAAAAAGCTAAGGGCTCTCAGTGCACCGCAAGTTCAGAGACTTCATTTTTCAGGACCCTTTAGTGCTCAGGGCTATCAGCTCTCCTGGTTCTAGAGCATGGCCAAATTTCTCTGTGAGCCCTGGCTCCTGGAGCCACGTGACTGTGTGGGAATTGCAGCTTTCTGGTTTTTCTTTTTAAGTAAGCTTGAACCCTTTGTGTTTACGGAAGAAATGTGAACTTTTAACAGGTCAGAAGCTAGGGGCCAAATCAGCAGAGCATGTTTATAAACCAGAACAGATGGTTTTCAACCAGTCCTGTGGCCGTAGTTCAGCTTTTTCAATGCTTGTGATTGGCGAACAGGATGGCATTTCCTCCTCTTCAGGCAAAATGGCTTTCCCACCCACTCCATCACATGCCAGGCCAGTCTGACCTGATCTTTCTGGGAATGGAAAAAAAAATAACACCCAACAACACTGTCTTCCTGTTGTATTCCTGTCTCCGGGACCGGGACTCAGAGCTGCTGGACCTCCAGGAATTGCCCCCATCCCCGAGGGAGCAGGACACCTGAGCCTTGCTCCCCGTGGCTTTCACAGGATGGGAATTTCACCCCATCCAGCTGTGCTGACTTGGTGTTTCTGCCTCTCCTCTCGTCCTCTTTTGCTGAATCACCCCTTTCACAAGCCTCTGGAGCTCTTTGTTGATCTGGGGAAGGAAATGGGAGCCCCTGCCCGGCCAGCTGAGAGGGGCAGGAAGCTCTGCCAGCCTTCCCCACGCTCCCCCTGCTCTTAAAAGGCTGCTTCTGTCTGCTGGGAGAAGGGGCCGTGAAAACGGGAAAGCCCTTTCACGTCCCAGCCTCTGGCAGGAATTCCCTGGAGGCTCACAGTGTGGGGATGTCAGTTAGGGGTGACAGCCCTGCCAGCAGCAGGGAACTGCTCCAGGAAGCTGCCTGGCACAGGGACCTTGGACCTGCTGGGCTGATTGACAGCTGTCAGCCCCACATCTAGGTCACCCAGCCCAATAAACTCAATGGCTCTGGCCATCTCTCACCTGACGTTTGGTGCTTGCAGTGTCCTGCTCTGTGCACAGCATTCGGGAAAAGGCATCTTTGCAGCCGTGCCTCAGCCTGACTGGCGGCTGCCTGGATTTCGCCGGCATCTCAGGAAACCCCAGTGTAAGGGGGACACTGGTGAAGTGAAAGGACAGAGCAGACCCAGGGAGAAACGAGCCAGGCTAGCGACCATCAGAACGTCGTGCCCCAGAGCAGCGATGTCCCAGAGCATCCTTCCAGTGTGGGAAAGGGGGCAGGAGAGCACTGCTCCCTGGCTCAGGGGTGGGAAGAGGATTTGGGTGCTGCAGTAAGTGGCTTGGCAAGGCGGGCTTCCAGCCATCAAACAGTACCGGTGTCCCCAGCTACTAGCTGAGCCCCGTGGCTGGAAGAATTGCTTCTGTCCCAGCCCCAGTTTCGCTTGTCAGCAAAGAGACCTTTTCTGTCTACTCAGTTCCCCTCCCGTCCGGGAGAACTTCTAGCTCCTCTGCAGTGTCTCTGATGAGCTGAGCTGTGTTAGGTCTCAGCCAGCATGGAGGATGGCTTCCCAGCTCGCTCTTGCAGCCAGATCATCCACCCTTTCTCCAGACATTTCACCCCAGGCCCATGAAAAAGCAGGCAGCAAGGGGGGGATCCAAGGAGAAGTGTCCCGAGGGACTGCTGGGCTGCTCAAAGACGAGCTTAAGCAGCTGGGAAAATTCTGGAGAAATAATGTGATGACTGAAGGAGAAGGCAAAACCCCCAGCAACCCCCACCTTGGAGGCAGCCGAAGAATTGGCTGTGGCCTGGCTCATCTGCAGCAGCTGTCGAAATACAAAGAAGGGGAAAAACAAGCCTGTCTTTGACAGGACTTGTCCCCTCTCCCGCCCTGTGACTGAAGACATGACTTGTTTTTCTGGGACAGAGGAAAATTTAGGAGTCTCCCGGGCAGCAAGTGCCTGGGGTGCTCCCAACTGCCAACTGGATGGATGGAGTTTTTCTGGAGAGGCGCTGGAAATGCTGGGATCATGATTTTCAGCACTGCCAGCCGGTAAGGCACAGCATGGCCTGCAAGGCAGTACCGAGGGGCCAGAGTGCAGCCGGCTGTGCCGCTACACCATGTGGGGTGAAGGCTGCGATCCAAGACGGGTGGGGAGCACCAGGGATGAAGGGCGAAGGCCGCCAAGATGGACACGGGTGTGAGCTTTTTGGAATGCAAGGAGCTGAAAATATTGCATCTGGGTTGACTAATAAAAAAAAGCCGTCTTGTTTTGCAAAGGCTCATTGCAAACATCTGCGGGTTGTGGAGTTCCCAAATGGGGGAAGAAACGTCTCCCTGTCGGAGCAGCTCCTGGGGGGAGAATGCAGAGGATGCACAGAGAAACTGGGGTGCTCAGGTTTACAAGGCCAGGAAGTAATGGATCTGCAGGGCTCACCTTCCAAAAAAAGGAAGGGGGAGCAAGAGTAGATGTGAAAAGCAGCTGCAGGAACCGAGAATAATTGTATGGCTTTGCAAAAAATTACCGTGGCAATTAAAAGTCCATTAAGCTTTTTGGAGGAGAAAGAAGGGAAGAAGAGGTAAGTAAAATGCCCTGGGGCTGGATTGCAGGGTAGCACAGAGGGAGGTATGGACATCACCAAGTGTGGCCATGGCACAGCTGGGGATCTGCTGCAGGGGCACTGGGGGACGAGCATAAGGGCCAGTGGGGAAAACCAGCTGAGCAAGGAGCCTTGGAGGTAAGTGATGGGGGAAGCTATTTCTGCAGGGTGCCTGAGTGCCAAGTGCTCACCCCTGTGTCCAGAGGGTGGGGCCTTGGAGCCACAGCAAGGCTGAACTTGTGCTGGCTTTGCCTTCCTTCTCTGTGCTCACCTGAGGATGCATTCAGCTGGCTAAGGAATAAATGGTGTCCTGTGCTGAAATGTCCTCTGCGGCATTTTTGACCAGGTACCAGGCATCTGCAGCCCAGATTTGTCCTTGCTTTTGTGTTCCAGCCCTGGGGTTTGGTTACAGCCCCAGGGTCTGCAGGGTGTAAACCACTGCCCTGGGTGAGACCCGCTCTGGTGGCATCACCGAGGTCTAGTCTAAGACAAAGGACAAAGCACCTGAGATGTCACATCCCCAGGTATCTAGACTGAGGTTACAGCAGGTTCCTTCCCCGCTGGCTGTGAGTGCCTGGGGACCTGGCCATGGGCTGTGGGGTTTGGTGGCAGCTGCCCACCCCGGGCTCCCCACGAGCCCCACTGGGGTCAGGAGCTGGTGCTGCCCGGTGCCAGCCCGCCCTCCTCGGGGAGCGCAGCCGTGCCTGGCCACCCACAATAGCTGCTTTCTGTCCAATTTCACCGAGGGGTAGAGCTCTCAGAAATATTAAGCTGCTGGAAAACAGGCTTCCTTCCTTAGCTGGTTTGTCACAGCCTTTAGGAAAGTTCCCATATTGGGTCCGGGACCTCATGTCCAGGCTGTGCTTGGCACTGTATGGGCACAGGGGCGGGATCTCTGTGCCTCCCACTGCCACCAACCTTACCAGTAAGGCACAGCTGAGGAAGGTGGGACGCAGGGAGGGAACGGGACTTGCCTGGGAGTGATCTGTGGCATTTCTGCAGATCAGCCCATCAGCTGTGACCAGCTCAGGTGGATTGGACCCTTCTCCTCACAGACTAAAGAGGTCCTAAGCAGCCTCCCTCCAGCTTTGGCGCTTCCTTGCTCTCACAGAGCAATGTCAGCTCCACGAGTGATGGGTGGGAGAGTCCTGTGCACACACCAGCAGAAGAGCCTTCGTTCCCCGAAGTGCCACCATCTCTTGTGCAGACAAGGAGCTGCATCCACTCAATCCATGTCACTCCAAAACTCGGCGCAGAGGGTGCTGGGGAATCACTTGCACAGCAGGTCGGGCAGTTGTGGGGCACAGCCCGTACTGGCCACATCTCTGCCCTTGGGGAGTCATAGTCTGGTGGGAGCCAATGCACTTTTTTGGGAGCACAAAAAAACTCCACTGCCTCAGTTTTTCACCTGAGTCTACCTGGCTATTCCTGCATCGCTTCCCCACTGCTGCCAAGCCCATTGAGATCAGGAGAGGCTCAGTTTTCACAAAGCCTCTGTTTTTTTGTGCTATTATTTCAACTCATGCTCTCTTTTCTCATCCCACTGGAGATAATGCAGGGCAGAGGAACCCCTGGGGCTTGGCCACCCACTCCCTCCCTTTATGTCTTGTTAGGACTTCACTGTGAGCTTTGGTGGTGCCTCTGTAAAATGATGCTCAGTGCTTCTTTGTGTCCCAAAGCTTTCCTAAGGCCATGGCAGAAAAAAAAAAAAAAACAGGGAGGAAAAAAAAAAAAAGGGCAGAAAGCCACAATGATGGAGGTGGAGAGGTGATATTGGGCCACAGGCAGGGGCTGCTGGGGTGCAGGGTACCCACACCCTGGGAAGTTGTGGTGCAGGGGAAGGGTGGGGAGGGCTAGAGGCTGGGAGAAATGGAGGGAAAGCCACCACCCTCTGGTGACAGGTCTTCAGAGCCCCTGGGGCTGCACCCAGGAGTGCCAAGGGTGGGTGCAGTAGGCAAGTTAGGCACCCTGAGGTGTATGGCATGGCACCGCAGCAGCCTTGGAGGATTTTGCAGGAAGGTGGGTGACATTAGCTGTGTCCCAGCCGGTGCTGCCCTGGTAGGAAACACTGCCTTCCCCTGCTTGCCCAGGGGCACAGGCTGGCTTGTGCAAAAAGTCCCGGTGTCCCAGTTTGGTCCCAGTCCCAGGCTGCACAATGAAATAAACTCACCCAAATTCACTCTTCCAAAGTTTGCAGTTACTGAGGGGCAGCTAAAATTATCCCTCAAAATACCCTAAACCCTTGGGTTCTGGTGAAGCCTCGTTCCTCCCTACAACAAGCACGACACACCAGCGCCTTCCACATTCCTCCCAGTCGAAACGTGGCCAAGGTGCACCCAATCTTACATCCAGGAGCAATTAAGCAAGCAACACAGCAATTATCACCCTACCCACTCTTCGTGGTCCTAGTCCATATGACCCTATAGCAATCCCTATGACCCTATGGAGGAGGGAGAAATTAGCATCTGGCATAGGGTCCTTACCAATACGCTTCCCACTCTGGACTGTTCTCAGCCCAGCCACGGCTGCGTGAGGATGCTCTCCAGCCATCGCGAGGCAGCTTTTAAAGGGCAGATCTTTCCCAGAACTGTGCGCTCAGCCTCTGCGAGCGCCTTTTCCAGAGGGCTCGGTCTCCCCGCCGGGTCCTGAGAGCTGGGGTTTGGTATAGTTTGCGCCCTGAGGGGTCAAACGCTGAGAGATCTGGCCTGGAGAATGAAAGGACTGTCTCTGGAAATTCCAGCTCGGTGGGTTGGGCGGCAGCGGCCTGGTGGGTTGGAGAAGAAGGGAGGAAGGGTGTCCGTCAGCGCAAGGCAGCTGGCATCTCTGCCAGGAGCGGCTGGGGCCGAGGCGGCGGTTGCAACGAGGCACCGGTTGCAACGAGGCACCGGTTGCAACGAGGCACCGGCGGGAGAGCCGGGAGGTGGTTGGGAGCCGGGAGGTGGTTGGGAGCCGGGGCCCTCCCCTCGCTCAGGTGAGAGGAAGGAAGCGGTAGGGAGAGGAGGAGCTTTCTTGCCGGCAGACAGCAGCTCCTGGGATTTCTGGGCCGGTTGCCCCAAAGTTGAGGCGGTGCTGAGGTTCAGCAGCTGCCCAGGTAACGGGGAAGGTGCCGGCAGCGTGTGGTGGTGGATGGGGAGCGTGGCCGTGCGGGGTGGGCAAGGGGGGGGGGGCTGCTTGTGGGGTGGCCCGGCTGGCTGCCGCCTGGGAGCAGAGCAGGATGGTGTTAGCGAAATAGCTGGCTTGTTTGGGGAGGCTTTTTAGGCGGAGGGGGGGATGTGAGCTGTGTTGCCCCCGTGGCGGAGGGTTGCCCCCTTTGCTAGAGCCGTGCGGTGAAGGGTGTGATCCTGCCGTTTCTGGGGTTGAGGGCTGGGGACGCCCCGTTCCTCTGTAGGGCTTATTTGTTGAATGTGGCTTGGTGCCCTTGAAAACCCGTCTCCTGCCCTGTCCGCCTATGAATATCTCTTCAGAGTGTAACTTACTCTTCATCTCCTGAATGGACCCGCTCCATCCATGGTGGGGCTGAGAGCTGTGAGAAGGCTGAGCCTCTTCTCTCTGCTCTCTGCCTGTCTGCAGTTGCCCTGGGTGAAACCCACAGGGAGTTAAACTCACCGAGCCGAAAACTATCAGAACCATCCTCTTCCCGCTGCCCCGAGCTCTGGGGCCGAGCACATCCCCGGCAATGCGCAGGCAGATGCTGGGGGAGCGGGCAGCTGCCCATTTAGGCAATGAGGCGTGAAGTCCTGGGGGGGACACGCTGGCTTTGCAGCGGGGATGCGGCCCTGGCACGAGGCGCTCGGCAGCAGGTTTTGCTGGCTGGCTGCAGCGCTGTGTTAAGCCCTTGCACTCTGTTCACTGTGAAGGCGCTGCTCGGCGTGGGGCTGTTCCTGGGGACTCTTTCCAAGCCCCCACCCCAAACCCTATGGGCTGTGCAGGCTTATCTGCCTGGGATTTTCCCCTATGCACTTTTCGGGTCTGTCTCGATGTAGACCCCAGCCAGGAGCCCGTCAGCACTGCCCTGGGAGCATCGGGGTCAGCCCAATTGTTCCTCCTCTCTGAAAATCCCCTCCTCTGCAGCGAGGAGCTCTCTCCTGTTTGCTGCCAGGCCCCGCAGCGCAGCGGGGAAGGCAGCTGGAGGGCTGCCCATCCCGGCAGCGATGCTGGGGAAAGCTGGGCTCAGCAGGTTGGTGGGTGGCCCCGTGACCCTGGCCCCGCTCACAGCAGAGCTGATGGAGGCACCGAAGCTTCGGGAACAGGCTAGCGCTTCCCTGCCGTCTCCCCCAGGGAGGATCTGGGCTTTGGGCTTATTCCTGGCAGGGGGGACAGGACATGGAGCAGGGACCAGGTCTCCCCACACAGACCGCCTTCCAGGAGGGATGTCTGGGAACGGGACGGGGCTGAGCTTGTGCAAAACGGATCGGAGAGGCTGGGTGCCTGCTGGGGCAGAGGGCTCATCCAGTGGCACCTGCTTGTCCTCGTCCCTTTGGGTAAGGAACCAACTCTCACCAGCCACCCCATGGGTTGGGTGTGCACTGGGGGCTGTGCTGAGAGCCCCTGGGGACACCATGCCATCGGCTGATCGTGCTGCTGGCTCAAGAGGCTTCCTTTAGTTCATCCACGGTCCTTCTGAAGTGGTTATGCTGTGTCCTCATCCTCTCCTTGGGGCAAGGTTGGGTGCAGAGCTGGCAGCTTGGGAAGCTGCGCTCAGCTTCTGTGGTTCCCAGTCTCTGGTGTGATGTGCTGACACCAAGACCGTCGTCCTGCTGATGCTGCTGTCCTGCTGATGCCGAGTGCTGAGCAAACGGAGCAAGGGGCTCCTCTGTCCCAGAGGCTGGGACCAACACCCAGCACCCCAACACAGATCTGCAAGAAAATACTCTGCGGATTTCAATGTGTTGACCAGGAGGCAGCTGCCAGCGGTGGGCTGCAGGAAGGGGGGCTGCACATAAGCCATTTGGAGCCTGCGTGCCACCTCACATGCTGGAGGCCTGGCTGTGCTGCAAGCCCCAGCACAGACCACACGCATCTCTGCCTTTGCAGCCATGCCTTTTCTCCAGCGCAGTGGAGAAGAGTTGTCTCCGCTTGGGGAGTGAGAAGCTGGAGGACGTGAGCAGGCAAAAGGATGAGCGGGAAGCAGGCAAGGCTTTCCCTCCATGTGTTCTTGCTGATGAAAACCAGGAGCCACGCAACCTTGGAGTGCAGCAGTGCCTTGTGAAAACAGCGTTGCAGAGCTGTCCGGGTACCCTCCAGGCAGCAAAGCCCCTTTGCTGGGATTCCCTGGGGAGATCAATAATGGCGGCAGGGGCCAAGACATGTGGACCAGGGAGTTCTGGCTTTAACAAGGGCCATGTCTGGCTGATTCAGCAATGCCTAGGTGGGATGCCTTCGCCTCTGAGTGGGAAACATTAGATTTGGATTCTGTTCAATGTGAGCATGTGGTGTATGCAGCAGCTCCTTGGACTTCCCACCTCTCTGCCCTGAGGGTTTTTTTTAAGGACAGTGCAGAGCAGGAGGTCTCCTGCCAACCAAATTCTTGTTTGAATGGGATGTTGACAGCTCGATTGCAAAGTGTTGCTGTGAGCTAGTATTTGCCTTCCCAAGGGGCAAATGTGATGGTGCATCCCAATAGCAAAGGTCTCTCTCCTCCAAGCTGAATGTGATAACTAGTGCTCTGGCTCCTGTCCTGTTTTCTGGTGCTCACAGAGGCCCTGGATGATCTTCATCAAGGCCCTTCATGTGTTTGCCTCAGTTTCCCTAGAGGCTTACCTGTCCCCATGATGGGGCTGCATTTGCAGCTGTGAAATGACTCTCCTAGAGTAAACTCGCATTGCATTTAGTTGCTGGAGCCCTTTTTCACCACCTGAGTCTATTCCTGTCTCTCACTTGCAGTCTCAAACAATGAACTACGTGGGGCAGCTTGCTGAGACCGTCTTTGTCACAGTGAAGGAGCTGTACCGGGGTCTGAATCCCGCCACCCTGACGGGCTGCATCGATGTGGTCGTGGTGAGGCAGCCTGATAACTCCTTCCAGTGCTCCCCTTTTCACGTGCGTTTTGGGAAGCTGGGTGTGCTGCGCTCCAAGGAGAAGGTGGTAAGTGGTGCCTGCCCTGGGATTATGCTTCCTCTCTGGTGTCTCCAGACCTAGGATATTCCATAACCTAGAGGCTATGGAAGAACTTTGTTTGGGGAGAATGGGAACCCTGCTGAAAGGGGCGCTTGCTAATTTTTGGGGGGATGCCCCTGAATGAAACCCGTACTCTTCAAAAGAGGACTGTGCTTTCCAGGAAAGTTGGGAGAGGTCCCTTGCCTCAAAGGCTGGATGGCTGTCAGCCCTCTGAGCAATCTCAACTCATCCCCTCCCTGGGGAAGTGCCTTCCTCTACACTGATGGGTGAGTGGGTTCAGATGGACAGGCTTCTTCTGCCCCTCCCCAGGTTGACATTGAAATCAATGGCGAGCCTGTGGACCTGCATATGAAGCTGGGCGACAATGGAGAGGCCTTCTTTGTCCAGGAGTCAGAGGAGAATGAGGTTGGTGATAAAGAGGTGCTGCTGGTCTGTGTCCTCCTATGACCACCTGGAAGTGCAGGCTTGAGGTGGAAGGAGCAGGTTTGGACTGCTCTTCTTCCCCACGGTGACTCCATTATCGCTTCTGATGTTTCGTGTGTCCAGAAAGGTTCCTGCTTGAAGGACCTTGCAACCAGTGTAGAGGATCTGAGCATTGGAGCACCCTCAGGGAGCATTAGACCAAATATCTCGTCTCAGACTGGCCTCCATCAATGGGCATGGCTGCTGGCCAGCCAGGCAGATATCTTGGAGCTTGGCCTCTCGGGGGATCTTGTGACAGGGATGAGAGTGAGCCAGATGCTGTGGCAGGCTGCCCGCTCCACTGGGAAGTGGCGGGATGAGACTAGTTGTGGCTTCCAGAAACCTTGGCAGCTCTCTCCCAGGCTGACTTGTGGTCACTGCTAGCTTGGGCTGGGTTTGAGAGCAGGGAGAGGGCTCTAAAGCAGAATCCCATCTGCAGCTTTTGTAATTCTGGTCTTGTGGTGCCATCTCCTGCCTGCCTCTCCTTGCCCATGTTAAAGATGTCTTTAGCTTATGGCTGCATAGCCTTACTTTTTTTATATATTCACGTGTTGTACGTACAAAACCTTTCCTTATCATCCTAGCCACAAAACCACCCCCAAATTGAGGGCTCGGTGGCGTTGGTTGTGCTGGTGGTGTCTGTTGCATAGACGAGAGCCATGAGCTGCCAGGCTGGAAAGGAGGGTGCTGGAGCTGATGGGCTCTTCCCATCCCTGTTGCAGGGCAGCATCCCCTCCCGCCTCTGCACATCCCCCATCCCCACGGACCAGAGCCCGGAGGATGCCGCTCAGCCCTCTCATGGGCAGGAGGCCTCCAGTGCTGAAGCGACCCTGCGCAAGAGGAGGCGACGCAGGAGAAAGCCCAAGCGGAAGGAGGTGGTGGACTCTGAGTTAGAAGGCTGCGAGGAGACCAAAAGTGAGATGTCCGGGGAGGAGCCGTGCAAACTGCCAGCCCCAAGGTGAGCTGCTTGGTCTGGGCAGGGTGATGTGGGGGGTCAAGCCTGTAGGTTCACTCGGTGGTGCCCGGCAGTGCTGAAACATGGAGAAAGTGTTTCCAAATTGGACCCTAGCCTCTTGTGGAGTAGAAAGCCAGTGGAAATGGTGAAGTTGGGTATTGCCAGCTTTCCAGGAGAGGAGGCTGGTGCCTGAAAGTAGCATAACTGACCTCTTTCCTCCTTTGCAGTGATTCAGTGTATTTCTCCTTTGCTGATCTCCCTGAAGAAGAAACCAGGTCATTGCAGTCCCCAGAGATGCACCCTTACTCTGATGGGGAGCTGGCCTCTGTGGACAGGTAACGGGCAGAGCCAAGGCGACCTGCTCAGCTTTGGTGAGAGCTGGGAATGTGCCTTGTGGCTGGGAAGGTGGTAAGGAAAATGGACTTGGGAGTATCAGGAGAGGAGGGTTTTCCTGGCCTGATACAGTGTGGCTGGAGGAACGCTCGGAGCCCATGAGGGATACTTCTGGCCATGGTTACAGACAGAATCAGCCTGCGTGCACAGGGTCTTCCTGCCTCTGCTGCTGAGCTGCTTCTAGACAACCGGTGGTATAGCACTTTGCTTCCTTGGGCCTCAGATTCCTATAGGTCTTGCTCATTTGTGATAGTCATATGGGGCAGAACTGACTCTATGGGAAACCAACCTTACAGGGTTCCTGCTGTAATAGGAAAGCATGGGGCTGTAGGGTAGATGAGGTCCACATTCCCTTCTCTTTTTGTAGCCCTACTCTGAGCCATCCATCTTCTCCCAAAAGTGACTCTGAGCTGGAGATCAGGCCGCAGGAGAGTTTTGCTCTAGGGGCTGAATCCCACATGCAGTGGACCTGGGGAAGGCTCCCTCAGGTGAGTCCCTGCTCTTGCTCTCCTCTAGCAGCTGTTTGGAGGGGGATGTCTGAAAGGCCTGCAGAAAGTAGAGGACCCTGTGGCCAGGCAGACTTACGAGGCGTTGTCCTCTTCTGCCTGATGCTTTGGGCAACTTCCCGTCCTCAAACCTGTTCTTCTGCTTTCCTTGAGGTGAATAAATCTGAACGAGTTGAACCAGCCAAGTCCACAAAGACGATTGCTACAGCAGCAACCACTGTCTCTGCGACACCGGTCCCAGTGGATGAGGCAACCCATCTTGTTGCCAGCTCTGAAGGTTTGGGAGGAGGTTCGAGCTTAGCAGGACCTCAGGGCACACCTTGTTCCTCTGCTATGTCTGTTGTTGAGCCACCACCCGCACCCCGGGATGGGAATGGCCACCCCAGACTGAAGGACATCCCCAGTGCTGTGGGGGAAGAGAGCTTGTTGGAGGCCTCCTCAGCCCAACAAGAGAAACAGGAGGGAGGCAGGAGTGTTGTGCCAGACGTTCAGCCAGATGTGGAGCCCTTTGAGGGAGCTGCAGGGGGCTTGGAGGCCCCTGAGCCCCAGCTGGAAAGTCAGAGGAGACAAGGTGAGTGGGTGGCTAGTGCTGCTGGAAGCAGTGTTTGAGCCCAGAGATGTATCTGACTTGGGTGGAGGGCTGGGTTGTTCATTCGGTGTAACTCCTTCATGACTGCCCTGGGTATTCAAGGTGTGACAGGTTTGCTTTACCTTCTCCGTGTGCTACCAGCTCCTTTGCTTTGAAGAGACATTGCTCAGGTTTCCTCCTTTCAGTGTCCACCCAGCTTCCAAGGAAGGCTTTCTTGCCTTATGTTCCCTGAAGTCCACCCTTGAATGTCTCTGCTTTTGCATACTTAGAAGATTTCTCAGCAGTGTAGACTTTACCTTAGCTTGAAGCATCTGGCAGCACCTGATCTAATGTGTGTTTCATCCCAAGCACACCAAGTCAGGTGGAAAATCACAGCGAAGCATGCATATGTCTCCCCTGATGGTGTATTTAAGGACTTTTATGTTGTTACTTGTCCTAACCAACCTTAGTCTTCCAGCCAGCATAAATTCAGAACAAAATTGTCTCCCTGAAGAAGAGATGCTTGGGATTCCTCATTGTACAAAGAGGGAGATCACAAAGTGTTATCTTGCATGGTACTAACTTCAAGCAGCACCTTCAGATTGGCATAGCAGAACATAGGCAAGACTTTGGCCTGTCCTTTGCGTCCTCTTGGCAAGTGGTCTTATGCCTGTGCAGGTGTCTTGAGGTACTTTTGTCGCTGTTGATTTAAGGCAGCTTTTCAAGTAGGAAAACAGATGCTTTCTTTATATGATATACAAATATAATAGAGGAAAATGCTGTTAGCTTTCTTGAGAGATGCTGAGGTGGTTGGAAATGTGATTCAGTTAAGCTCTCTTCCCTTCTGTCTGTGCATTGAGGATCCATCAAAAGAAGTCCTCACTTGGGTCCCAGTGACGTTTACCTGGAAGACCTCTCCCAGCTGGATGAGGAGCAGGTGGCTCTCTATTTCCCCAGGAGGTATGGGTTGCCCCAGCTGGCCAAGCTCAGACCTTCTTGAGCAATTCCCTTAGAGCAAAGGATAGAGGTATGTCTAAAGCTATTGCCTGATGTTGCCACTGTTTCTTTTCTTGCTGGTAGTGATGCAGAGCAGAGTTCAAGGCCTGTGGCAGACCCCAGCAACCCCCTGTGTGTCCAGCTGCCATCTGACTTGCCTGCCAACAGCCCCACGGACTCTGACTCTGATTTGATGCCTGCGATTGCCCTGTCGCTGTGCGGAGGCCTGGGGGGCAGCAGGCAGATCTCCCACGGTAGGTGGGAGGGGAGGGGGAATCTGCTGTCCTGAAATCCATTATGTACACCACTGGCATGACACAGCCGCTCTCCCACCAGAGAAGTTCATGAAGCACATGGTCTCCTACCAGCAGTTTGCTGAGAATCCAGGACTCATCGATGACCCAAACCTGGTGATACTGATCAACAAGAAGTGAGTGGCCTGCTCTTCCTGTCGCTTCCTCCTGAGATGAGCAGTGTGGCCCCTTTGTCCCTACAGAAAAGCTCCTGTAGGAGTGTGACTCCATCCCAGACAGTGATTATACCGCAGTAGTTGTGGGAGGGGACCTTCTGGCCATGCTGCAGGATGGCGATCTGAAAATAGCCCTTGCTCCAGGAGTGCTGGTGATCTCATCTTTCTTGCTTCTTCCAGGTATTACAACTGGGCAGTGGCTGCTCCCATGGTCCTGTCCCTGCAGGCTTTCCAGAGAAACATTCCTGAGGTCAGTGGCACAACACATTTACTGGCCATGCTTCTCAGCAGGGCTTGAAGAGTGCGGTGGGGCTGCAAGAGGCCAAGCTACCCATCTGGGGCTTTGTGGGCAGTCTCGGGCAGAGCTGAACATCACTCCAGCCCACAAACCCTGGGGTCTGTCCTTTCCCCCAGAGGGACCTCAAGGTGGCTTTTGGGTACCTGGGTACCACTGATACCTGGAGAGCAGAGATTTCCTTGTCAAAAATCTCCTATTCTGATGGTTGTATCTGTGCAAGGCTGGCCAGAGCCAGGGGCCCTGGCAGTTTGGAGGATCTGGGACTGCATGAGCCCGCTCCAGGGCTCTGTAGACCTGGCTGGAGTTGTATGGAATAAGGCATCCAGATTTTTTTTTCAAGCTGCATGAAGGGAACTGGTCATTGTACCCTTCACCCCAAAACCACCTCAGCTCACAGTGTGGCAGGAGTCGCACATCTTACCCTGTGAATAATCTGGCAAAGGAAACCCTGCCTGGACAAGGGTCTCCTTAGCCTATTGGCAGCTGAGCCTCCCTGGGCTGAGGGCTGACTTCATCTTGTATTCTGCCACATTCACAGAGCACCATTGACCAACTGGTGAAGGAGAAGATGCCCAAGAAAGGCAGCAGGTGGTGGTTCTCCTGGAGGAGGAGAGAATTCCCAGCAGAGGAGGTGTGTTTGCAGCAGTGGTTGTGACAACTGTGTCCCCAGGGGACAGGTGTCATTCTGATGGCTGGCAGGGGTGGGTGTAGGAGAGCAGCAGGGTCCTGGGAATGGTCTGAGGCTGAGTATGAGGGCAGCCACAGGGACCTGTTGGCAAGGTGACTTCTGAAGTTTGCTGCTCTCCCCTTGAGTCTGTTAAAGCCTGAGTAGCAGAACAACACCTGGTAAAGTGGTAACGTGGACCTTGTAATGGTGACACCTCGTGTCACATGCCCCTCGTGCCACAGCCCAGGCACCACGTGTGTTAGCTGGTCTCCCTGCCCCACTACAGTACCAGGTTGTGGTTCCTCTTCCCTGGGGCAGTGTCCTTATGATGGCAGGGGGATGCATTGCCACCTCTTTTCTGGTATCGCTGCTCCAAATGGCAGCAAAGCAGCTTCTGCTCCTGCCCTTGGCACTGACGTGCTAATGATACTACTCTCTGCCTGCAGCAGCAGTCGAGGCCAGGGAAAGCCAACATGGGGACGCTGCAGCCTGACTCTGCTCAGCAGAGGTGAGTGCCTCCCTCCTAGGTTACCTTTAGGAGTCTGTGCATGCTCCTGATCTCTTCTCCTCCTAAATGACCTGTTATTCCCAATCTACCTAATGTGTGAGGGCAGAAAGCTCTGTTCAGGCTCTGGCTGACCCGGTCCAGCCAAGTTCCTCCATGGCTGCTTCCTGGTGGGTGGGTTGTCCTGGGTCGCCTCCAGATCTCCCCTGGTACTCATGGGGAAAGCCATGATCTGGAGAGTAAAGCCAACATGCTCTTCCATTCTTTGTATAGGCAGGAGGAAGAGGGGTCATCCAGTGACGATGAGCCCCTGCACTCCAAGGACGTGTTAGCAATGGATGCCCCTACACAGAAATCTCTGCCAACCTACAAGAAATCCCTACGGCTCTCCTCTGAACAAATTGTATGTACTTTACTCCTCCTTCACTGCCTGTTTGTGTGTGTAGGGGTGAGACAAGCCTTAAACAGGGATTTCTCTACTCCTGACCTCATGTTTTTATAGGGCATCCAAGTATTTCACCCTGGGTGGCCACCCTGTAGAGGCTTGGGGTCTCTGGTCTGGCCAGCTGGCAAGCCTTGGACTGGTGTAAATCAGTGCTGGTACACCACGCTTGTTCCCACTTTGCCACAGGGGAGGCTGAAACTGCAGGATGGCCCCAACGAGGTGGCGTTCAGTGTGACGACTCAGTACCAGGGCACGTGCCGCTGTGAGGCCACCATCTACCTGTGGAACTGGGATGACAAGGTGGTGATCTCGGACATCGATGGCACCATCACCAAGTAAAGGGCCCTGCTCCCACCTGTTAGGGGAAAGTATCCTTTCAAGGCTTGCATAAACAGCCAGGAGGGATCACAAACCCCATCGCCTTCCACGTACCCACCAGGTTGGATCATCCTAACCTGCTCTCCTTTCCTTATAGGTCGGATGCTCTTGGGCACATCTTGCCGCATCTGGGAAAAGACTGGACTCATCATGGGATTGCTAAGCTCTTCCACAAAATCCACCTGTAGGTATCGCATCAACTGAGGCCAAGGGGAAGCAGGAGGATGATGGAGGAGAGGCTGAGTGGGAGACAGATTCAGGGCTCCTTACTGATGCTGGCCAAAATAGCCTAATTTTCTGCCGCCGGTGATGGTTGATGCTTGCTGTGCTGTCTGGATGATGCTGGGGGGTGAAAGCAGGGGCCGTCCCCTGGGTGCTGGGAGCAGATGCTTGCGTTGCCTTCCCTGGGAGGAGCGTGTGTCAGCGGAGGCTTTGCTGGGGCCATGTACCTGAGCGCTGAAGGAGGTGAAATCTCACAGGATTACACCTGGGAGGCCACAGGCATAGCCGCATACCTTTGGGTCGCTGTGCAGCAGCGGCACGGGGGTCCGCCCAGCACCGCCAGCCCCGCGGACCGGTGCCGGTTGCCTCTCTGGGTGCCCACCTACCGCTTCCCACACCCCCGGGGACCGACCCGCACCCGGCGGAGCCCGGCCTTCGGCTCCGTCCCTGGCACCTGTGGCCACTAAGAGGCACTGTGGGCCCGCGGATGGCTCGTCCCGGCCCCGGGGGGGGGACGACACGGGGCTCCCGCCCCCCGGAGGGCTGCGGGTGGGCTGCTGCGGGGCTGGGGCTGCCCTCGCTGCCACCTCGGCTGTGTCCTGCGACCTCCGAGCCCGCAAAAGCGCCGTACCCCCTCTGCCCCAGCTGCCCACCCAGCCGTGCTGGCAGCTTGGGGGTCTGCAGGGGCTGTGTCCAGCCCCCCACAAGCTGCAGGCAGCCCGGTGTGATAAAGGTGCTGGCCCGGGGGGTCCCATCCGGTTGCACGGGTACCAAGCAGCAAAGGGTGCTTCGCAGCCGGGATGGGCGTGCGGCTGCTGGGAAGGGTCCGGAGGGTGATACGGGGTCCCCCTCCGGTGCGGCTTCCCAGCAGTGAGGCAGGCGGGGATCTGTCTTAGCCCGAGTCTCAGGGTGAGTGAGTCGCGCCGTTTGTGAAGCCACCTTGCTTGCTGAAGGGACAAACAGGGTTTGGGCTTAGGCCAGGTATTCAGCCTCATCCTCCCTCTTCCTCCTCCTCCACCTCAGAGCAGGAGAGGGAGGACACTTTGTCCAGGGCACAGCTCAGAGGGCTTCCCTGTGCTCTCTCTAGGAATGGCTACAAGTTCCTCTACTGCTCAGCCAGAGCGATCGGCATGGCACACATCACCAAAGGCTACCTCAAATGGGTCAACGAGCAAGGCTGTGCCCTCCCCAAGGGCCCCATCCTGCTCGCCCCCAGCAGCCTCTTCTCTGCCTTCCACAGGTACCGCATCCTCTCCTCCTCCCCAGCCCTGCACCTCCTGTGTCCCTGGGGACAGCACCCCCCTTCCCCAGCTCAACACTGAGGGATGTCACAGCCTTAAACTGCTTCTGGCCTCCTTGCTGCAGGATGCCTTTCGTAGGAGGCAGCAGGGGAACTGCTTGCCCTCCCTGGAGCTTCACAGCAGAACTCCCGATGCATAAAACCTCTCTTGCCATTCAAATCACTTCTCTGAGCCCCTGACAGCCTGGCTGCCCACAGTCCTGGCCAGCTGTTGCCACTCTGACCTCTGCTCTGTGCATGCTGCTTGTGCTGCAGGGAGGTGATTGAGAAGAAGCCAGAGGTGTTCAAGATCGCCTGCTTGATGGACATCCAAAACCTGTTTGCCACAAAGCTGCCCTTCTACGCCGCCTTTGGGAACAGAGCGAATGTGAGTGGGTCTCCTGGGGCAGAGGGAGGGCTCGGGCTGAAGTGGCGGTGGTGCCTTCCTGCAGCTTTCATGGCTCGCTGGCCTTCCTTGGGCAGGATGTCTACGCTTACAAGCAAGTGGGCCTGCCAGAGAGCCGCATATTCACAGTCAACCCCAAGGGAGAGCTGATCCAGGAGCTCACGAAGAACCACAAGTCAACGTAAGCGATGTGCTTGTTCCTCGGCACCTTTGGGTTAACCTGGCTTTGACCCAGAGAAGCATCTCATGGGGTAGAAAAGCAAACAAAGCCCCAACGACCCCAATGCAACTTGTTTCTTACCCCCATAGGTATGAGCGGCTGTCAGAGGTGGTGGAGCTGATCTTCCCTCCCCTGGGGCAGAGTGGGAGCATCGCTCTGGTGTGTCCAGAGTACAGCCACTTTGCCTACTGGAGACCTCCACTGCCTGCTGTTGACTTGGAGGACTTATCCTGACCCTGTTACCTGTGGAGACCTGACCCAGGGCTCTCCTGTGTGTCCTCTGCCAGGACTGGATGCTCCAGATGCATTTCCTCCTCCCTGTTTGCTGCTCAGGCATTTTGCACTTCTAATACGGGTCATGTTCTGCACTAGAAACACCCCTTCTCTGGGGGCCAAAGAGGGGTAAGAGGGAGCTCTGACTCTCCAAAAACTCCATTTACTAAATGGAAATTCCTATAAGCTCGGTCTTCTCTTAATGTTCTTAACACTTTTAAAGCCTGGCTCTTTCTTTAAAGGTGGTGATGGGTTACTGTCTAATTTATTGTTGAGCCTCTGGCATAGCTATTTCTATCTCCAGTATGACCACTGTTCCCAGACAGTCCAGCTACCTGCAGTTTGGTAGCTGATGGATTGGAGCTGTCCCATGTTTTAACAAATCGTTAAGGTGGATGCAAGCTGCTGGGGTTTTGAGTTTTCTTCACTAATAGTCACTAACAGCAACAATTAATAAATAGTGCCTTAATCCAGGCTGCCTCTTGTCCGCTGTAGCCCTGTGCATGGAAGTGGGAGCCAGGCTCCGTGTCATTTTTACAAATGTGGTTGAGTTTATCCTATCCTGCTGAAGTGCCCTGCCAAGGGGTCTGGTCTTGGTGGAGATGGGAGCAGGACCTACAGCTTCCTTGGACTGTGGAGCAGCTGCACTAGAAGAGGACTCTATTTTTTTTGCCTGCTACCTTCAGGTAATGTTGCAAAATTGATTTAACACAGGAAGCAAACCCTGGCTTTATGTGTGTGTGCATGGGGTGAATCTCTCCTGGGCCAGTAGGCTGCCACGATCTTGTGCTAGAGCAGGAGCTTATTCCTGTGCCCCTGTATTGGAGTGTTCGAGGAAAGCTCAGCTATCCTAAAGCAGGGTTGGCCTGGGACTCGACCAGCCTGTCTCCGTGCTGGGTGGGGGACTTCTCTGAAATCTGGTTGCCAGCCCTGCTGGGTGTTCAGCCAGCCTGCTGCCCCTGCTCTGGGAGCTCTCAGCTGTAACTACATAAAACAAAACAGGCAGGAGCACTGCTGGGCTCCTTCCTCCGATTTGGCATCCACCTTCTCCTTCCCTGACCCTGGGTGAGTGTGTAAATCAACTTCTAGTCTGCCTGCCTCTGTGCTTTAAGTCTAGCTCTGCTTTTCTGAAAGCCACACAAGTCATTTTGATCCTGGAAACCTCAGCAAGAAATACTTTATTTTTTTTCCTTTCCAGTACAAACACTTTTTCAGCTTTTAAAATCTGAACGAATGTACAAGGTTTTAAAAACAATAAAACATAGCCTTTTAACAGGATCAGTTATCAACTGCCTCAGAAAGCTGCCCATGCAAGGACAACTGCATAGGCACCATCTTCCTTCTCTGCAAGCAAAAAAAAAAAAAAAAAATTAAAAAAATGCCCTATTTTGTACAAAGTTCCTTTCACTTTTTAAAAATGAATAGCTGAGAACTGAAATACAAACTGTCCATAGCTTCAAGTGACTAGTCAGGAATAGTCCAAACATAGCACCATTTTCTGGAAGGTCAGACTTCTTCCTTGTCCTAGTTTTGTTATGGCCAGTCCCAGCTCCCTCTGTGCTGGAGGAAGCTGTTGCTGTTCAGCTGCTCTCTAACCCAGCTCTGCCTGGGAAGGGATGAGCCTGGCCCTTGGCTTAATTTTCTCTTTGGTTGCTGCAGCCTTTTTTCTCCCTGTTGTGAGAGGATGGGGAGGGGGCTTGGGCAGGATGCTCCTGTGGGGCAAGGGCTCCCTCGCCCATCGCAAAGTGCCAAGGGCTGGCTTGAGACCCCTTCTGTGGGCTGGGGGGGGGGGGGGGGGTAGATTTTGTTGTCTAAGAGCAGGTTTTGCAGGATGCCCAAAGGCAGCTGGAGGTTGCTCCTTAGCTGGAGAAGTGTCTCAGCAGCTGTAGCGTAGCTCCAAATCAGCAAAGCCCAGAGCAGCAAGAGTAGCTTCTGGTGCTGTGAGCATCCAGCAGCCTGTGAGCTGGCAGGGGTGAGTGAGTGGTGGGAGGCCAGGTCCCCTCTCCCTGCTCATACAGCTGATGGCCCATGCTCCTCTGGCAGGGGAAAGAGCTTTTACTGTATCAGGGTAACGTGACGCAGCCAACTGGACTCAGTGATCTCTGTGGTCCTCCTCAGCCTGGAAGCATCTGTTTCAGGGAGCTCATCCAGTTTTTATGGAGGAGAAATGGCGCCCAGATGCATCTCTGCTGGGAGTTGCTGCTGCTTTGTGCTGGTCAGAGCACAGAGCTGCTCCTTTGTGGGACCGGGGGGGAATCGTGGTGCAGAAGAGCAGGGACGGGCACAAGGTGGGAGCTGAAGGCAAGCTGGTCTGGAAGGGTCCGTGAGCTGCAACGCTGAGCTGATAGAAAAATATGTTCCTCTGCTATAAAGTGCCAGACCTGTTAAGATGGAGGCTCTTTAATTTCCTCTTCATCCTTTCTGGTAATGAAGTCCCTGTTGATTGAGCAGCAGAGGACACCCGTGCTGGGCTCCCCAGGAGAGGTGGGTTTAGTGTGCAACAGCCCACAGGGTCCAGGCGCCTGCTCTGTAGGGCAAGGCTGGAGTTGCTGAGGAACATGTACAACCTTCTCCAGCCTGTGTGTTTGTGGGAAACTAGAGTCAAGTTGGGTAAATAATTTTTTCGTTCCCAGGCTGAGCTGTGGAGAGGTCTCAAGAGGTCTTCTCAAAGGCACCCTGCCTCCCCCTTCCTGGTGCTCCATGTCAGTGTGGGTCCCCAGGGCTGCTGGCATCCCAGCGGGCTCAGAGGAATGTGAGGAGGATGCAGGCTCCTGCTCCCGCACGGCCGGACAGGGAGAGCCTCATGCTCCCATCTGGAGCAGCTGTAGCTTTCCTGCCCCAGGATGAGATGAGGGAAACCACGTTCACAGTTTAAGCAATAAAACAGGAGAAAAGTAGAGCTGGAGGACAGGACTGCTCCGTGCCCACCTGGGTCTCTGTAGGCACCTATGGACACACATCTCTTTGGGGAAGACACAAATAACCCTTCATGTCAGTCTCAGGTGTAACCAGAGAGCACAGCGAAGTGGGATTGCAAAGCACGGCAGCCCTGAGGGACTGCGGGGCCCTCCCCCAGATGCTGCTGCCGTGGTTTTTAGCTGCTCAGTGTGGTTCTTCGAAGTATGGCAACGGATACAGGAGCAGCAAGAGGAAACTTTGCAATCAGATGAGCACCATGACAGGGGATTGTTCAAAAATATACATATGCATACCATATATATATATGCATGTGTGTTTTCCTAATGCATATCCTCATATGCTCTGTAAGGCATGTGCGTTTGCATGAAGGAATGAGTAGTATAAATGGATTTACCGTACATGAGGAGAGCTGCCATCTCAGAGAGGGGAAGGCAGTTCCCAGGGGGACGTGTGAATACGTGTGTTCTTTGAAATCCGCAGTTCCTGGGGTGAGGTTTTTTTTCTCTGTAAGGAGCCCTGGCTCTGCTCAGTCCCTGGATTAAGATGCAGGTGGTCTTTAGGTCAGAGAAACTCTATTCCTCAACTGACAACTACAGGGTTTTATTCTTCAAGAAGCGATAAATCCACAAAAATAAAATTAAAAAAACATTCCCGCCTCCAGCTTCCTCCTGAATTGTCCTTCTGGGGTCATCAGCCCAGGAGCCAAAGCAACGCCCCCAGCCAGGAGGCAGTGACCCTGCTGCACCAGGGTCAGGACAGCTGCTGAGCATCAGGCGGTGAGTACCGTAACAGTACGGAAAAGTGGGGCTGACAAGATTTTATTTTTTTTTAAAAAGGGGTTGTAGCAGCTTTTAATTTATCTTTTCATTAAAAAAATTATCCCAAGAACTGTTGTCACATTGGAGCGAGTCTGTGTGATATAAGTTAATCCTATCCTTCACGGGGAGGAGAAGGAAGAAGCGTGTGGCAGGGTGGCTAATGCTGCTTCCCCTCCGCCTGTTCTTCCAAGTGGCTGACCTGCTCCGCCAGCTCGGAGACCTTGGCTTGGCAGTCAAGCAGGTTGTCCTTCAGTCCCGTTATTTCCTGAGAGTGGGCAGCCAGGGTGCCATTCATGTGGTCCATGTAGTCCCACAGACTGCCCGTGTGTTTCTCCAGTTCATCCCTGATGCCATCCAGGCTCCCCGTAACAGCACCCAGCCTGCTACAGACGCTCTCCACCCGGGCCACCCGGTCATCGAAGTGAGCAATCTCCTGCTGCAGGTCCTGGGCCACGCTCTTGCAGGAGCTCAGATCACTGACGATCCTGGCTTTGAGTCGCTCTAAGTCTCCCTTGAGATTCAGGACACGCCGGTTGCTGAAGAAGAGCTGGGAGCCTTGGTCATTGACTTTTTCCTGGATGGAGTGGACCTCATCCTCGATCTTCCGCTCATGCTCATCCAGCGAGGAGTTGATGTGTGTCATGGTGTCCGAGTACTGGGAGACAGAGTCCTTGAGCCCTGTCAGAGACTTGCTCACAGTGTTCAGGTTGATCTTTAGCAAGGTGATCTCCCCTTGCAAAGCCCCCGATGCTTCCTCCTCGATTCGCCGCTGGATCTCCAGGATGGTGGCGTTCAACTTGCGCAGGAGGTCGTAGTTGCTGTCCATCCGGAGGAGCAGGTCCTGGTTCTTGTTCTGGCAGTCTTCGATCTCTGTCCGGAAGGTCTCCACGTCTTTGGAGGCGGAGGTGCAGCCCAAGGAACAAGTGCTCTCCAGCGTGATGAGGCGATTCTGCAACACCTCGAGTGTCTCATCCGTCCGTTTCCTCATGTTGGCAAGCTCCCCCTCCAGCACGGGCACCGCTGCTCCATCCATGCCCATGGGAGAACTGATGTTGTTCAGCTCCCCCACAATGGTCATGAACCTGTCCTCCAGGGTCTGCATTTTATCTTCAAAGGCAGTCCTCATGCCATCCACCTCTGCCACCACTGTGCCTCTCATGCTGTCCTCTATACCGGAGCAGCAGCTCCCCGTTTCTCTCTCGGTAGCATTGAGTCTGGCTTCCAGGTCCTCAATGCGCCCTTCAAAAAGGTTTCCTAGGGTGACAGTGGAGATTTCTCCATCCAGCCGTGAGTGCAAGTTCTTCTGGGACTCAGAGATGCTGTGAAGGCCTTTCTCAAGGATGTTCATGCGATCAGTGAGGTAGTCCAGGTTGCTACAGCAGCTTTCCACCACCGTCAGCCCTTGGATCTGGGTCTCCAACTGGGAGATCTCTTTCTTGATCTCTAGCTCCTTCCCGTCCAGCGTCTGCTGCAGCCGCAGGTTGGCAGCTTTCTCCTCCTCGCACTGCTGCCGCACCTCCTGGATCCGGAAATCGCACGTGGTCTGGATCTTCCCCAACTTCTTCTCGAAGCCGTCGAGCAGCTCTCCACGGAGGTTGCTCAGCCGCGTGTCCACGTACTCCTCCAGCAGGTCAATGGACGTGAGGGGTGAGGGCCGGGCTGACTCCAGCAGATGCTTGATCTGCCCGTCGTGGTCCAGGACCATGCCGCGAACCTCATGCAGCAAATCTGCCTTGGTTTTCAGCACGTCGCTCACCTCCGTCACTTTGGTCAGGATCTCCCCCACAGGAGGGTACGTGGCGATGTCGGCTTTGTCCGCCACATCCACCAGGCCATCAGGAATGATGCCAAAGCCCACTGTCGAGTCAGGCGTGCCCGGGCTGTTCATCAGGGAGCCGATCATCTTGGTAGTGTCCTCCTGGATGGCCAGCCGCAGGCGGTCCCCCAGGCCGCTCACCATGTTGTGCAGGCTGTCATAGGACTGGGAAAGGCGCCTCACCTCCTCCTCCAGCCGATCCAGGCGGTCCCCGAAGAGGCCGGGCAGCTTCCTGCCTGCACAGGGAAAGAGATAGAGAGGGCACAGTCAGGGCTGGTGCTCCTTTAACTTCCCTCCTTGGCTATCTTCTAGGTTTGAGTCCTTTTCCACACTAACTAACGTTAGCTCCTGCCTCCCTCTTATTGCCATTTCAGCGAAGTATCAGTCCACCCTTCCTCCTTTCCTCTATATCTCTTAAGCTGGTCAGGAGACCCTCTTCTTGGGATCAAGCCCTATGCTCCCAAGTTCAACAGCAGGTGATAAGAACAGCCGGGGGGAACTTCGTCTTGAGCTGCACTCTATCAACCCCCAAATTAATGGGAAAATGCTTTGAAGCAATGAGGAAAGGCAATTTTGAAATGGCACGTTTTGAAAGAATCTAGATTAAAAAAGCAAGTGATCCTCAAAGCAATCAAAAGTCAGGTCTCCGATCAGAAAGCACGTCACCCACTGAAAGTTTGCCAAATTCACACCCTGTGCTGGAACAGAAAGAACCGGGAGGTTTGCAAGCGTGCCGGTGGTGTGGCAACCTGGGGATGTGAAGCAGGAGCAAGATCTCACCATACTGATTCTTCTTTGGTCCTGGAAACAGGTCAGGGTGGCTTTTTGGATAGGGAGGAAGTCTGGGGATTGGAAACATCTTTTGCCCGGGAGGCATTTTAGGGCTGGGATGTTGGGGCAGAAGGCCGGGTTGGTCGGTTGGGCTGTCGTGGCACCCTTCTCCCATGAAGCCTGGGCAGCACCTCCAGGCCAGCTCGGTCACTGTCTTGTATCCAATCTTGTATTTGGGTCTGAAGAAGGTGCGGTACCTTTCCGGGAGAGGGAAGGAAGAGAGAAGACAGTTTAGAGGAGCAACCTCAACGTCAAGCAATAGAGAAGAGCAGGATCATGGGTCCTGTTGGGTGTGGGAAATCCATGCACATGGGAAAGCCTGGCTGAGACCCATGTGCTGCACCTGCAGAGCATGACCCACCTCCTCCAAGAGCTCTTGCTGCACCGTAGCTCAGTGGAGCATTACAGTACCCGTCCAGGGACACAGCTCATTAAGCAGCACTCCAGAAACATGTGCCCACCCTCTCCAGGACTGGACCACAAGTTGCAGGTGTGACAGCACATGGTGAGAGAAGAGTTCTCCCCACCAAGTTGGTAACACAACTAGACAAGCCTGAGAAACAGCCGAGGCATGACAAGGGACTATCTGAGCAGAGCCGTTATTTATGTATCTGGTTTCTGGAGACGTGTCTTTTTTGGATTTTTTTTTTTTAACCTAGGACTCCTGTTGTTAGTTTAGAAGAGCAGCTATAAGTGTATTGCTTTGATCTCTGGCCTGATAGATGACCACTGTGACAGATGCCACACAGTTTGGCAACTTTTGGCCCAGAAGAGCACAAGATGAAATGATGGAAGTGATTGCAAAACCCCTGCAAGAACAGATCACTTCCAAGAGGGGTCTGGGCTGCTTGTCAGTGTGTTTTGCACTTTGAATTGACCTAGAGAATTTCCTAGTGGGGTAAAATAATCCTCTTCTCAACTGTAATCCTCTCCTGAAGCCTTCAGGAGGGTTGAAATACCTTTGGAAAGGTATTTTCTCTATGTGTGGAGGGCATCAGTTTGATCAGAAGCCTAAGTGGCTTGGGCTGGTGTTGCAAGATAGAGCTTTGGCAGTGGGGCATCAGAACCCCGGCGAGGTTTACTGGGGTGATGCTGTGTGGTGTGCACAGAGGGATGGCTCCTTACACCTCCTCCTGCCCCCAACCGGGATGCCCTGGGAGGTTTCTCCATCACCATTTCGGGCACTACAACATTGATCCCCCCCATACACAGCAAACAAGGGTGCAAGCCCACCTCCTTGCCCGGTGGGACACTAACACCCTCCCTCTCTACTCACACTCTACGTGGGGTCCCCACCAGCCCAGGGGGGAGGACTCAGCTGCTCCTTGCTCTTCCATGGCACTTTCCCATGAGGTGGCAGGGCTGAGACAGGACCCCGCCAGCACCCGTGCTCCCCCCACCAGCTGAGCTGAGCTGTGCAGGGCTGAAGACAGCGCATTTCTTACCACCTCTGAAATGCCAATGCTTTGAACCTGCCTTTTGGAAATTTCCAATCTGAATTTACCAGGGCCTGAAAATCCTGAAGTTTGCTGTTTTGCAAGAACATGCACAATCGGGCCCTTGTTCTTCTCCAGCACATTCAGCAGAAGGTCTCGGAGGAGGCAGCACAACCGTCCGTGCTGCAGAGAGGGGCTGCGTAAGGCACTCGCACTTATCCGGTCACTCAGGGCAGCACGTGGGGCCAAGCCCCTGCCACCCGTGTCCCCTCCCAGGTCCTCAGTATCTCCAGCCCAGGCTGCAGCCCCCGGGCAATACCACTTCCACACGACTCCCAGTGCGACACAGCCACCTCCGTACGTGGGCAGGAGGAGAAAACAAACGCAATTCCTCTGTTCTTTGAATCACTCCAAAATTTCTCAATATCAACAATTTCCCAAAGGCATGGGACAGTTTCAAAACAAGCTCTTCTTTTTGTTATTCCTCTTCACAGGCATCGCTGAGTTTCTATGGACTTTCCTTCTGTCTTAGTGTGTAGAAACCTGCCTGGACGTACCACAGCAGGAGACTGCTGCAGCCAGCCACTGTCATGGGGTGAAGCGAGGATGAGGATGGCATCCAGAAGGGCAGGGCACCTTCTCTGTGTAATGCCGGAGCCCTTTGGCACCTCCAAACCCTTCTCCCCCTGCTCCAAATGGCAGTAAGGGGAAGTAATTTTTGCAGCTGCACAAACGTTAGCTGATGGCCCTAGCGCGTGGAAAAACCATGTTTCCCTCTCATGCAGGGATGCAGCATCCAAGGCTGTGCAGAAAGTGCAGCTGTGGGTCCAGCTGCTTTCAGAAAACACCCTGGCTTCACCCTGGTTTTGTTTGAAGGGCTGAAGGGACTGAGCAGTGGACACTGCGGAGACGGGAGAGGCTTTGGGGATCTTGTCCATGGGTACCAGCGGCTGCAGGATGTCCTGAAGTCCCCAAATGCTGCTAAAGCACTTGTGATGGGAGGAAGGAAAGACCAAGTCAGCGAGTGGGTCCGACAGCCCATCTCTGCTGGGAGAGGCTGTGTGTGGAGCCCATGGCACCGCTGGCACATGGTGAGTCCCAGCCGGCTACAGCACTGTGTGCCGGTGCCGCAGGAGGGGTGCCAGGCTCCGACAAAAGCCCCTCTCAGCCCCATTTTCCCTGGTGCTCAGCTCTGCTGCTCTCAGCAGGCCCGGGAAGGATGCAGGAGAGCAGCATTTCTGTGCAGAGCAGCATCCCCAGCCAGGGGCTGTGGAGGGTGGCGAAGCACAAAGCCCCAGTGTCCGCTCCGTCCCGGCTCTGGCTCCGGCACGGCAGGGTGTTTCCCTCCAGCACTGACAAGGTGGCAGAGAGTTTTGCAAATATTTTCCTGGGGCAGGAAGCCCTGAGCCATCCCCAGCCACGAGCTCTGTTTCCTCCTCATCTCGGTCAGGCTCCCACCCAGCTGCCATCTTTCTGCTAAATTGCGGGTCTGTGACAAAATGCTTCCCTGCACACATGCACGTGCACCTCCCAGCTTCCCGTGATTTCCTGATTTATTTCTGATGAGGGATAGAGCTCCCTCTCCCTCCTGACTGATCCCGTCTTGCCTCCTCTCGGCACCGCTGCCCTTCCATAAGCCCTTCGGCCCCTTTCACTGCCCTCTGGAAAATGGAGATTCATGGTTAGAAGGGTGGCACGGGTGCTCGGGAGCCCAAGAAGAGCTGTGACCTGAAGCTGGCAGGGGAAGGGAGCCGTGCCCTGGCGTCCCCCATACTCACAGCACTTTCCCCGGGCACTTGGGTCCCCAGCTGCACTTGTGGTACTCAGCCTTCACGTAGCTCTCGGCCCCGTCCTGCAGCGTGCACGTCACATTGCGCTGCACCACGTAGGCACAGTAGCTCCTAGGGGGAAGCACAGCGAGACACCATCAGCCCCAGCAGACAGCAGTGCCCTGGCTATTCAACCAGCCCCCAGGCAGGCCTGCCTGCCCTTAACATTGCCGGTGAGGTCTCTGTGGGGGGCAGGAGCTGGAGAGACCCCCCCCCCAGCTTGTGCAGCTGCTGGGGAGGGTGGCATCACCCACCCCACCCACTGGAGACGGGGACAGCAGTGGGGGAAAGCAGGGAGTGGGGACAGAACAAAGTCCCCCAGTGTCCAGCCTGTTGCTGGGTGCACAGGCAAGGGGCAGGCAGGCGCTCCTGGTCTGGCCAGGCTGGGTGAGCTGGCTCCTGCTCCTGGTGTCCCCGCGCACCCTGGCTTTCCCCTGCCCTCACCCGACCGCCTCCAAGAGCCCCCATGGGAGCCAGCGCTGCCCAGTCCTGCTAGCTGCCCTCTGGGTGCCAGCCCCCAGCAATGAGGAGCCTTTTCCTTGCTCTGGGTGGGTCCAGGCATCTCCTCTGGGTTAAGGGGGTGCAGCTAAATCCCTGCACCCTCAACACAGCTCTGCTCGCTTCGGCTGTGCTGGGCTCTTTGCTCAGCCTCAGGCAGTGCCTGGCCCACAGCATCCCTCCAAGCCGGTGGCTGCCCCGTCCTCCCCCAGCTGTGGTCACCTGGCAGTTGAGCCCTGCCTGAGAAATCAGTCTTGGTGCTGGAAATAGGCTGAGCACCCTCGCTTTCTGATGTTTCACTGGCAATTTCACTGTCCGCAAGAAACCCAGAGCCCCCACCAGGTAGGTCTGCAGTGCTGCCGCGCTGCCGGAGGCCAGGTGCTGAGCACGGTTGCTGCTGTCATGGTCACGGTCATGTTGTCACCAGTGCTAGGGTCACCCAGAGCCTCAGCCCCAGAGCACAGCGTGGCCTAGGTGGTGAGATGAGCTGGGAGGACAAGCAGAATCCCCAGCAACAGCAGTTATGGGAAGAGTATCCCAGAAATAGCTCCAGCAGTGTGTGGCAGCGGTGGTCTGTCCTCCTGCAGCTCCTGGAGTGCTGCCAGTGCCAGGGCCAGCCCAGAAGCCTTTGGACTTTGCTGTGGGTACTGTCACACTCGGACCAAGTGTGATGCTACAGTCAGCAGAGGGAGGGGAGATGCAGGCTGGCAGCTCTGCAGGGCTGCAGCATCTCGGCTCCCTCCACTATGAAAGCAGGGACACGACCCAGGTCCCAAGCCGGATGGAGGCTGGAAACCTCTTCAGATCCCTTGGATGGGTGGTACAAGGAGCAAAGCCTCTTCCCTTCTGCCATCATGCCTGCAGCTGGGTGCCACAGGGTACCAGCCAGCTCCAGGTACAGGACCGCTCCTGAGCCAAGCAGCAAACCCAGATGCTGAGGGTGAGGTGGCCGGGAGGAAGGCTGCATGGGAAGGGTGTGGGAGTGCTGGTGGGACAGATGGAGGCCAAGGCTCTTCCAGCTGAAGGCAGGGCTGTCAGCAGGAGCAGATGGACTTGGTCCACAGGGGCAGAGACAGCAGGGATGTGCAGTGAGGCAGGGATTAAGGGCACTGGGACGTGGCAGACGGCAGAGCGGGAGGAGAGGACAGCACAGGCACACAGAACAGAGGTGAGGCGGAGAAGGAGGGTCAGCAGGATGGAGCAGATGGGCCGGCGTGAGCTGGAGGTGCAGGGAGGTGTTCAGTGAGGCGGGAGGACCAGCCTCTCCCCGTGTGAGTTGGGGTTGCTGCAGCTCGGCTGCCTGGCCACAGGCTGGGAAGCAGCCAGAGTCCCCTGGCATCACCATTGCATGGCCTGCGGAGAGCAGCCTTGGGGCTGACCAGAGAAATGAGCTGCAGAGCCTCAGCCCAGCAGTCAGGGGCTTGGCATGATGGGCTGGATGGTGCTGAGATACGTCTGGCAGGTGGAGACGAGGGAAGGGACTGGGGCAGTCACAGTGGAGCAGAAGGTTTGGGGAGGACTGCAATGTCTCCTGTTTGGGGGAGTGAGCGTGCACAAGCCTGGGGACAGAGCAGTGGGGCTCTGGCTCACCTGAATAGGGAAAGATAGGTGAAGGAGGGACAAGCACCAATGGCAAACACGTGAAGACAAAGTACATCCCCTACCTATGCCAAGGCCTGCCATAACCCCCCAAGTGCCCCTGTTCAGATGCCCTGAGCAGGCTCCTCCACCTCCAACAGCCCATATGGGGCAGGAGCTCCCTCCATGAAGCAGCAAGGTGCAAGCAGGTTCATCCTCCCTCCAACACCCCGGCTCTCTCTGCTCCCTCCCAGAGGGGACCCCCTGACCCCACAGCCCCAGTGCATCCCCCTTTGCTGCCCCCAGGAGCAGCACCAGCACCTCTACCCCAGCCCCTGGCCGAGGGCTCTCTTTGCTCTCCTGGGATGGGCACCACAACTCCCGGCAGCGACCGACATCTCCAGCCTGCCCAGACGCAAGGGGCTCTGCCCTGGCGAGAGGCTGCCAGGCTCAGAGCGTGTGCAGGGATCTGTGCTGCTCCCTGCTCCTCCAAAAGTGAGTCATTTATCCATGCACAGGGCCACAAGAGAGTGAAGGCCAGCCACTTTTCTTAGCTGGAGGGAAGGGAGATCATGCGTGCGTGTGCATGTGGAAATTTAGAATCACTGTCTATCCATAAATCCAGGATCTACTTACAAACACACTGCAAACCCCCTCTGCAAGTAAGCTAGTAGCCAACACAGGCAGATCTACTAGCCGCTACTAATAAACGCTGCCTACCTGTGACTACTTGGGCTAGGGTGGTTCTGACTCACTCTCCTTCTCAGAAACCCCTTTCCTTCTTACCCACCTGTGGCTAGCAGTTTTATAGCTCCAGCCTGATGTTTTAAGAGTGAGCAGCTGGAAAATGTTACAAGTTTTGGAAAGCTCTCACTGGCACTGCCAGTATTGTTCGTCTCGAATGTTACTTTATTCATTTCAGCTTGTTCATAACACCACATCCTCTTCTTTTCAAAGACTCCCGACAGAAACGGTTCTAGCAAACGAGCAGGGAGGGAAGCGAGCCCCCCAACAATGTTAACAGTCTTTTTGCAATTGAATGGAAAAAGTCTATAGTGTGTGTAAAGCCCACATTCCTCATCTGCCTGAGCTTTCCAGGTTACTTGAAAACATATTTAAACTCCAGCAAGTCTGTGCTTTACAAGCAAACTCCCTCCAAACCAATCTGCATTTTCATGCGTAGGTCTGTGCGCTGCCATCCTCCCCTCCCACACATCACAGCCCTGCACCAGTGTCATGCAGAACAGGTACATGCACCTACCCCATAACCACACACGGGCATCCTATCCCCACCACCCCCAGCCCTGTCCCACATGGGACTGCAGCACACACGTCTCCCGCCGCACACAGCCCCCCAAGCCTTGCTCTACACGGAGGGGGGGGCACCGAGACACAAGGGACACCCCTGCCCTGCACATGGCGCTCCAGCCCCGCACGCCAGCCCGTGGTCAGTGCCCAGCAGCTGGTGTGGGGCAAGGGATGCCCGTGGGCAGTACCGAGGGGACCGCTGCCCAGCAAGGGATGCCCGTGGGCAGTACCGAGGGGACCGCTGCCAGCAAGGGACGCCCGCGGCCGGTACCCACGGTCGGTACCGGGGGTTGGGTACCCACCAAGGGGTCCCCCGGGGATGCTGCCTGCTGAGCCCAGACGTGCGGCCGGTAGCCGGTGCCCGCGGTCTGTGCCCGGTAAGGGATGCTCGACGGGAGGCCGTGCCCGGAAAGCCCCGCCGCGCAGCCGGTGCCCGCCGGATCGGTTGCGCGACCGCGGCCGGGGACGCGCAAAGGGTCGCTTACTTGTGCTTGCCCACGGGCTTGCCGGGGCCGAGCTGCGGGCTGGAGCCGGCCGTGTAGAGGCTGTACCTGCCGCCGTAGGGCAGGGGGGCGGCGGGGGGGTAGAAGGCACCCTTGGCGTCGGCGAGGGCCAGCAGCGTCCCCAGCGAGAGGCAGGCGAGCAGAGCTCCGCGGCGGCGCAGCGCCCGCGCCCGCCGCATGGTCCCGGGCCCGGCGGTGGCGGAACGGGACGGGACGGGACGGGGCGGCCGCGGGCCCCGCCGGGACGGCGCTGCGGAGGGGACCGGAGCGCCGCCCGCTGCGCCCTGCCCTGCCCTGCCCTGCCCTGCCCTGCCCGGCCCTGCCCGGCCCTGCCCTGCCCGGCGGCACACGCTGCTCCGCCGCCCGCCCGACCCCTTTTGTACCGCGGCGGCGGGGGCGGGCCGCGCTCCTCCTCCCGCCCTCCCACAGCCGCCGACCCCCGGCCCCGCGGGCGGGGAGACAAAGCGGCCCCGACATCCCCCCCCCCCCCGACCCTCCCCGACACCCTCACCCCCCCGTCCCGACACTCTCTCCCCACCCGCGCAGCGCCCGCGGTGCTGAAGCTCGACCCGCGCAGCCTCTCAGCGCAGCCCGGGAGGAGAGCGCTGCCGGCCCCGGAGGGGGGCTGGAAGGGGCACGCACGCCCACACCCCCCCTCGCCCCGGCCTCGGCCCCAAAGCCGCCCCTTCTCCCGCTGCCCCCTTCCCCGGGCACCGGGCGGGGGGAGCAGGTGCAGCGGGGTCTGGAGCCGCGGGGGTACCCGCAGGGCTCCTGGGCCACCCCCCCCCGCCCCCAGCCCGCAGGACTGCTCTGCTTCACCCCGACGCCCAGGCTAAAAGAAAGGCTGGAGGGACCTTAACCCTGTCCCCTCGGGGCGCGTTCGGCTCGAGGTGAGCTGTGCTGCTGGAGATTGGCAGCTGTCAATCATTTGGCTGGCACCAGCCTGATGCATCCGGCACCAGCAAGGGCCCAGCGAACCCAGCACCTGGGTTTTGCAGGAAGGGCGATTTTGGAGCTGACCTCCGCCCTCTGTGGCAGATTTGGGCTTCCGTTCCAGGCTCCAGGAGGGAGACAGGGAATCCCTTGCCTTTCCCTGTAGACCCATGGATCTCCCACAGGCAAGGGCATTTCCTCCTAGGTGGCTTTGGAAGGCCGGTTCAGGTCTCCTACCCCTCCTGTGTGCTGCAGAGATCCCTGCTAACCTGCACCCCGATGCCCCCACGCACAGGTGACCCACAGCAGCGGGTGCTGGGCACTGAGCACCCTACCCTGTCCCAACAGCACTCCCCAGGCACCACATTAACCACAGCGGTGTAAGATGCTTTGTGTGAGGCAGGGAGAGGACCCCCACCCGGGACACTGGGCAATTTGGGAAGGGAGTAACATCCCCGGTGCTACCCAGTGGAGGTCAGCTTGCAGCCCTGCAGAGGTGAGACCGTGCCATGGAGCAGGAGATTTTGTCGTATCAGCAGAGCCTGGGCTGAGCATCCCACTGTCCCAGGGACACTTGCAACCTTGGGCATCCCACCGAGAACACGCCAGGGGTTTGATGAGGGTCCTGCCTCGGCTGGCAGAGGCCAGCCCCGAGTCAGCCTGGGCAGGGAAGCACCATGGCGAGGTGTGCAATGCTTCTCTGAAACTCTTGGAGGAAAACAGGAGACGGCTGAGAAAGGGTGGCTGGGTGGGATCCCAACCTGCTGCTGGGGGAAGGAGGCATCAAGGCTTGGGCTGACACTGAGACAGAGATGATAAGATACCGAGACAAACGGCCTTTTTAAGTTAAAAGGAGCCTTTGGCTCGGTCTGAGGTGAATACAGAAACATTAGCAGGAGAAGAAAAACCCTTAGGAGAGCCATGCTGGGGGAGGCAGGCTGGAAAGACCAGGCGGAAAACCAAGAGGAGGAAGTCTGTGTAATGAACCAGTGCATCCTCTCAAGCGGCTCCCTCCTCTCGGTTCAATCTGTTGCAGGGTGTTGCTGTGAGCCGCCGTGCGCTTGTCAGGCTGCACCCCAGAGGTGGCTGCATTATGGTTTTTACATGGTATATTTGGCAGCACATGAAGCACTTCTCATCCAGCTGGTGCATCGAATTGTTCCACGCTGCTGCGATGCTGCAGCAGGGACAGTCTATAAGCAACTCTATAAAAACAAACAAAAGTCGACCGAGCCTGCATGGTTTAATGCTGGATGCTGAAGTTGAGAACTAACCTTGTGCACAGCCTTTATTTTTTTTCCCTGTGTGCAGGGAGTATGAGCCAGTTTTAATAACAGCGTGCTGCACGTGTGTGTCTGAGGCCTCAGGAAAAAACATCTGGTGTTGCACGGTTTCAGAAAAAGCCCTTGGTCCTGGCCTTCAAGCCTGTGCTGTGATGAACGGGCATGACAGGGCAGAGTTAAGAGTGCTCGTTTGTCCTCGCTAGCCTGGCTGTGAAAGGGAAGGAGGTGGGAGCCATTGCCCTTGTGTGGGTGCGTGTGTGCGCGTCTGTCTGCCTGTCCCTGTCATCCAACCCCACTTTTGAAGCTCCAGGTCACTTTCTGCCAGATTTCATAGGGAGGCAGGATCCTCAGAGAGACTGAATTCCATTTTGTTGTTCTATTGTCTAATTGTTTTATGAAAAAAGGCATCTGGGTAGACAAGAGAGCGCCAAACTTGGGTCCCCACTGAGGAAATGGATTCATCATCAACTCTATTATAAGACATCAAAGAATCCACACGGGAGAGAGCCATTATGAGTGCCCCAAACCATGAGAAAAACTCTCATGTGCCTTATTAGCCATGAGCTAATCCAACCATGAGACACTGAGCAGCAGGAAACTGGGATTCGTTAAGTTGCACTTCTCAGGGAGCCGCTCGGGTTTGACTATTTGATGCTCAGCCGTGCTACTGCTGGTCCCCAGCGCACCGTGAGCTCTGTCCAGGCACAGGCAGGTGCCCGTGTGGAGCCTAGCATGGCACCCTTGCTCTGGAGGAGTGCTCACGTGGAGAAGAAACAGGAGACTCCTTCCTACCAGGGCATCCTCCTGACACGGGCATGTACCCGGGGTTAACAGAGAAGATGCCAAGCCCCATCTCCCAGAGCTGTGAAGCTGTGAGCACCAACCTCTCCAGCAGAATGGAAGGGCTTTGCCACCCTGAACTGCTGCCGAAAGGCTCCGTGGACGTGCTTGTTGGTAACTGTTGCGTCAGGGAGCACCAACCCTTGGTGCTTCCCAGAGGAAAGCTCTGCTTTCCCTCCTGGCCTTGGCTGGAGAGTAAAGGGGATCCGATCAGAGCTGCTGATGATGATCAAATCTGGATGCTGGGCAAACCTGAGGCCCTACCAAGGGACACCCACAGGGGTGCCTGGCCTGGGAGGCTGTGTCCATCAGTGTCCCCATGTGAGCACCTTCTGCAACAGCTCGGCGTGTGACTAGGGAGCTTGTTTCTCCACCTGGACTGCCAGGAGTTGATTATTTCGGTTACACCTCTCACCCCTGCACAACTATGCTTCAAGCCAGTCCAGGAGTGAACAGGTCGAAGTTTTTCCCTACTAAGCATCCAGCAGAGATTTGGCCAAAAAGCAGGGACATTGTGCAGGACCCAGGAGGTACCCAGAAATAGGAGCTCAGCTGAAGGAGAGGAGAGTAAGAGCAGAGAGGTACTACGGGCAGTTCTTCCCCTGCTCTGTCTCCTGGGGAGGGCTGAGCGAGCCACCGTGAGGCTAATTTCACGAGCGGATGACACCAAACAGTGGCCTGTTCTGCTTCGCATGCTTTTTAATTAACACCTGCATGGCCTCATCAGCCGAATAATTGCCTCCCTTCATGGGTCAACAAGCCAGCAGCCTCTGGCCTCCCATTCCCACCTGGGTACGATGTTTGGTGCCTGCACAGGGCGCAGCGGGTGTGCGCTTTTGCACCACCAAACCCTCCCGTGGGCCAGCGCAGCCATAGGAAAAGTGATAGGACAGTTCAGGGGCTCTTCAAGTCTGCTTGCTCTTAGCCAGGACCAGCCTCGTCTACCCTAATCCCGAGTTTTAAACAGGTACCGCTACTGGAAAGGCACCCGCCATGCTGGGGAGGGTGGGGAACACGGGACGCAGTGGTAAGGAGACAGTTGTCCTCTGTGTTGCCATGGGATGGGAGCACATTGCAGCAAAGGAAATTTAAGTTGGATATTAATAATAATAAAAAAAAAAATCTGGTAGTAAAATGAATATAGCCCTGGAGGAGACTGTATTGAGCCATCTGGAGATTTTAAAGGAAAGGTTAGATAAAAAAAAAATCTGTCAGGACCAAATTGGGGTAGGGAAATGGCTTGGATGTCTTCCCAAGATCGCTCCCAGCCTGAGTTTTTCCGAGTACAAATTCATTTCCCAAAGTGGCAAGGCAAGAGAGCAGCTCAATTTAGAGGCAGAGTTTCTCCCTAATGATTCCCATTGGATCAAAGGCATTCCTTGAGTTGGCACTTGCAGAGGCCTTTTCCCTTGGCAGTAGGTCTGTGTCTGTGCAAGAGAGGGAGCCTGTTGGAAAGCCCAGCTTTCCCAGGTGCATGTCCAACAGGATCCACCCAGGGCTCGCTCTGCCCTTTCGGAGTCCTGTGAAGACACCACAGCTATCCCATGGCTGCTTCCCCAGCCCCAGGGAGGAATGGGGACACTGCGTTGCCCAAACTGGCGGGCAAGATGCATGTCCCAAATGGCATAGCGGTGCAGCGGGATACCAGTCCAAGGACAGCAGTGACTCCAGTAGGGCCAGGAGTTCTCCAAGTGCTCCAGTTCCCAGCTAAAACTGAGCTCAAGGAAGCCCACCATGGTCATGGCTCAGCTGCAGGACTGGAAGGTCTTGCTGGCTCCCAGCACGTGCTTCTGCCACATCCCAGCTCCATGCTGGGCATGGACCACTTCTCCCATTGGCTTCAATGGGAAGGAGAAGCAGGCATGCAGGCGGGAGGCAGCCCTGGTCCAGCCGGTGGCATCAGAAACCCAGGCAATATCACATCATCTGCCTTGTCTGGAGGTTGCTGAGGTTTTGTTCTCAATCAGACCCTGGCCCCACTCCCAAGGGTTGTGATTGCAGTGTGTGTGTGTGTGTGTGTCCCAAAGCTGTGGGGTGGGGGGCACATGGGTTTGCCCAGGCTCCGGAGGAAGCTGCGGCTGGGGGCTGAGAACAAAATCCCTTTCTTCGTGGGAAAGTGTAGTGACTTGAAGTGGTCAGACAGCCTTATCTCTGGTTTCGAAAGCCACACGCTGATCATTTGTCAAGATTAGCGCGTGCGGTAGAAGGGATGGAGCTGTTCCAAATCCATGCTCACATCTCTTCCCTGGGCTCAAGGCCATTCATAAAAATGCCAGAGCAGCAGCGGCGGCGGCAGCAGCAGGCAGCACATACGGGGCTGTGGTTTGGGGAGGACCAGGAGGGGTCAACCGCAGGTTACACAAGCTCTGAGCAGGGAGAAGAATACACAGGTTGCTTTATTTATATATCTGTAGGCATCCTTCCTCCAGGAAAATGTGCAGGGAAGCTGGCAGGGGAGATTTAGCAAGGGCAAGGGGCAGGCAGGAGGTCCTTTGTGTGGGACAGGGGTAATATGCTTAAAAAAACCCTTTCCCAGCCATGCCAGGACCCTGGGGACAAGAGAGCATTAACAGGCAACAGCCATGGACATGGAGCAGAAGCAGTCTCCAGGGGCAGTCCCAGCTGGATTCAGCAGCGCACGGATGCAGGGTGAAGAGGATGAAGACCAAGCAATGGAGGAGGTGACGCCCTCCCTGTAAAGCCCAGCATGTTGATGATGGGGCGCTGGGGACCTGGCTGGACCCAGGCTTTGCGCTGGGGTGGGCTGGCCCTGTAAGCCCCAGCGAGGAGCAGCCCTGATCTCAGCTGGTCCCTGTCAGCTTGGGCTCAGCTGAGCAGGAGCCTGGGAATGTTATAAAAGGCCGGGTGCCTGTAGCTGGAGAGGTTGGGGGTGTGGAGTGGGTAGTGTGTTTCTGCAACTGTGACGCAAGAAAAGGCTGCTCTGCAGGCAGGTAAAGATCTAGGGTGAGCAGGGGGATCTTTACTGCAAGAAAAAAGTTTGTCGGCTCCTGCGTACCTGCCAGGATAAGGATATTGCTGAAGCTGAGGGAAGGTGGCAGGGGAAGAAAATACCTTCAGGGTGGGGGCTTGAGTCTGGGTCAGGCACAGACCTGTGCTGGCAGGAGCAGGGCTCAAGCCATGTGCTGTGAGGGAAGGTACTGCGGCAGCTGGGAAGGTTTTGCAGGAGGGGCCCTTCCAGCATGAACCCTTGCAAGGAGGTACGTGTCCCTTGAAGCAGGGGTCAGCCATGAGATCAGGTGTCTGAGCTGCTCATCCTATGGCTCCAGGAGAGGGGTTTGGTGCCAGCTCATCCCCCAGCACCAACATGTTATTCTACAAACCCTGTTGTCTGCAGTGCCTGAGCCCTGGCTTTGGGGGGACTGCATGGCTTCAGGGCTACCTGCAGGCAGGCATGCGTGGGGAAGGCTTTCCCAAAAGCAGCTCTGTGCTGCATCCCAGCTGGTGTGTGCCACAGGGCTGCGGAGAGGTTGTCTTCGGCAGGAGAAGATGACCTCATGTGCTACTGAAATAATTCAATCATTTCCACACTGTTGCAGTAGTTCAGCGCTTGCACTTCAGATGGCCCTTCCCATCTCTCCTGCGTGAATGCTTTTTCTCTAGGGGCTGTCCCTGGTGAGAAAATGGTTTCACTGGAAGTGGAAAGAACAGCAGCCAGGCATTTGGGTTTAAAGAAATGCCCCTAGAACTGGTATGTTTGATCGCTTCTCCAGGGCTCAGCCAGGTCCTTTGCAGAGCTGTGCCTCTGGTATTTGGGAAGACCCATGTTCTTCATTGGCTGCATGTCCAGCTGGGTCAACTTCTGCCTTTCCTGGGAACAGGATGATGGCAGCAACCCAGCGGTTTAGCCACAAAACCTCTGCTCGGTGACCTCATTGCTGCACACAGTGGAAGAAAAACACCACAAGAGCGGAAAGAAAATACTTTTCTTTTGGGACCTGGGGAATACTGAAGGACATTAGTACAAACTGACTTTTTTTTTTTTTTAAAGTTACCCAGCCCTATGGCACGGTTGAGCTAATGGTAACCTTTGTGCTCTCCTTTGTGCCCTGTCTTCAACACTCCTGTAAAGCAAAGACTTTGCCCGGCATTGAAGTGCTGGTGCTGGGATGCTTGGGAGGGCTGATTGCCCCTGGGCACCCGGTTTCTGCAGGCAAGGTGAAGGCAGGGAGTCAGGTCTGCTGGGGTGACTTCAGCAAGAGAGATGGACCTGAGAGGCAGCTGTGGATACCGGTTTCCCTGCATGCAGGAGGCCCGAGGTGGGGATGGCTGAGTGTGGAGCCTGCTGCAGGGCTCTGCGAAGAAGCAGCCTGAGGATTGTCCTCTGTCTCCCCCACCTCCTGCATTTTGGGGGCAGGAGCCACATGGAGCTTTCCTGGCTGCTCCAACAGCCTGCTTGGGTGAGCGTAGTCTCAGTGGAAAATGTGTGTTTCTGAGGTGGATGATGGAGAGCAACCCTACGAGCCCACTTGGGATAAGTTATCCTATCCTTTGTGCCTTTTTTTGCCTAGCTGTGGACATTTTCCCAGACATGGGGTCCTGGGGCAGCAAAGAAGGCTTCCCACAGCTCAGGGCTGCTTTTTCTTGGCTATGGACAAGAGCTGCTTGTTCCAAGCCATGGGCAGCATGGCTTCTATGTGTCCCCAAGCACCGGGTGACTTCTGGATATACCAAATGTGGGAACAGCTGGGCTGAAACCCTGCCATTATCCACGTTGCTTGAGGCAAGGGGATGAGGGGGGAGTTATTTTTGGGTCCTAAGAGGGGCCCTTCATGCCCTCCTGCTTCAGCCAGCTCTGCCCCATCCTCTGAGGTGACCCTGCAGGCATGCGTGTAGGGTGTGTGATGTGAACGGCCATAAATAACGGGCAGTTATTTATGCACAGGCAAAGGAGCAGGGGGGAAAGTGTAACTGATACCAGCTTGGGCTCCTTCCAGACCTGCTTGGAGCTGGGACCTCGTGGCTGATATTTGGCTTCGCCGGCTTCCCTTTGCAAGCAGCTGTTCCTGCGGGCCCTGCATCTGCGTTTGGCCTTCTGCAGTGTTTTGCTAATCCTCTTTCTCACTGTACAGCAATGTGTGCTTGCCAAGGTCCCACTGACCCATCACCAAAAAAAAAAAAAAAAAAAAAAAAAAAGAGGAGGAGGAGAACTTGATATCTTCTGCAAGTGAAATAACTTGGGTTCAGTCTTGGAGAATTTCCCGAACTCTCAAGGAATTTCCTGATCTTAGGAATCTGCCAAAATTTGGGATCTGCCTCAATTGGACTGTACATATTTTCAGAGCACACACTGTGGTGTTGTGTTTTGGGTTTCCACCCTGTCTTTGCGAGGGGACGCTCTATCTGAACAGGTCAACAAGACCAGAAAGGAAAGCCTCCCTCTGATCGGTGGCAGGAATACACAGGGATTTATTTAACAGCCTCCCCTCCCTTTATTTTGGGATCAATGAGATTTTTGACCCTAAACTCCTGTCTTGCTTCCCTGTGCCAAACCCCAGGCTGTTACGGCAGCCCTCGTGTGAACACGGAAACTTGGGGGCAGTTGTAATACTTTAGGTTAGTGGCTCACTGGCAGACCTGGAATTAAAGGCATAACCCCAGATTGACTAATGTCTCATATTTTTACAAAAAATAATGCCTTTGCAGCAGAAGGCAGCCTCTTTGCTTGTAGCCAGGGCTCAGCATTTGTGTTTATTGCATGTATTTCAAAAGCAAGCAAGCTTCTGGGTGGGAAAAGCGCAGCCCCTCCCCTCAGAATAAACTCGAATGAAATTCCTCAAGGTCTTTTTCCAAAAATTAATGCTGGCTGGATTTCGACCAGGTTGTTTTTGACCAGCTTTAATCTGTGAAATCAACACCGAGTCAGGAAATGCTTAGATTGACTCTGAATGAGGATTTGGCCAGAACTTTCCTCCTATTTATGAGCGATAGTTGGAAACAGCAAAACCTCCTGGAGAGGACCTGTCCTGACCTCCCCACTCATCCAGCCCAGTTCGGAGGGGCTTTATCGTCCCTTAATGCTTCATTGCGTGCCCAGGAGCTCAGCAGTCCCACTGGGTTGTGCATGATGCTGGAGTCTGGGACAGTTTTTCCACCGGCTTCGGTGGACTTTGGACCAGGCTGTGGGACCAGTTTCCCTGTGGGCGAGCAGTGCTATATGGGGGAAAACTCCAGTCCCCCCAGGCAATGGGTCAGGGCTAAACCCTTTGAAACTCTGTCCCCCTCCCAGTTCCAACACGGACCAGCCCAAAGGGTCGCTGTCTCTCCCTCCCTGTTTGTTCCTGATGCCTCTGCACCACCAGGTCTCCAGCCCTGAGCCAGGGCTGGGGCTGAGCAGAACCTGGTACAGGACAGCCCATGGCATCCCCTGCGTCCCCCCACGCTTTGCCATTCCCCCTTCCCCTTGCAATACTTTCCAAGGGCATTACAACTGTGTTGCCCTTGAGAGGGAGGAAAAGAAAAGCCAGCGTGAGCACATGTGTCGGGCAGGGGGAAATGGCTGCTGCAAAGTAAGCAGTGCCTTTAAAGAAGTGTTTGTCTGGAGTTTGTTTAGTTATCCTCTAGGTAATTTTACAGCTGAGGAGGCCGGACCATTCAGGCAACGGCCAAAACAATATCCCCACTGTCTGAACAGCTCTCGTGGCTCGGCACGGCTCGGCGGAGCTGGGGGGGCAGAGGGAGATGGGGAAGAGAAGTTTCTTTTACCGGCCGTAGCCAGCAAACACCATGGAGGACGTCCTGTAATTAAGACATCGCTTCGAATGATCAAGTCACTTGGCTGTCAGGTTGAATAAACCTCCAGGCTCAGGCCGGGTGTGAGAGGGGGAGGAAGGGACGTTGTTGGGAAAAGCACAGTCCCATCGTTTTGATCTGAATTGCAGCTCTGGGCTTGGCACGCCTTGGGATGCTCACTGTGGAGGAGGCTGATGGGGTGGGGGCTCAGGTCCCTCGTTCCCATGGGCAGCAATTTTTTGGTGCCCTCTGTGGAGTTGGAGGCAGGTCTGCCCTGCCTGCACCCCTCCCTGCCCCCAAGCCCTGGGAACCAGCAGCTTCAGCCTGTTGGACACGGGGAACCGGGGCTCCAAAATGCCACCTCGCCCTTCGTGGAAGTGTGTGTGCCGGGGAAGGTCCTGGCCCCCACCCCGCCAAAGCACGGTTTGTCCCATCACCCCAACAGATCCCAGGCTGAAATCCCCATTGCAATCCCCAGGAAAAGCTCCCTTGCCTCTTCCAAAGGCCTTGTGCAGCCCAAGCTGGAAACGTGGGGGCTTGAGTCTCTCAGCACTACGTGCAAATAGCTCACATCAGCTCATAGCGCTGTTCCCAAGAGCCGTAGCACTCGCTGCTGGCAGCCAGCTTGCAGGAGGATACCGATATTTCATGCAGACATGGCGAGAAACCAGCCCTGTTTCCCATTCACAAGGGGTGGCTCCAAAACAACATAGAGATCTGTCACAGCATATATGCGGCATCTGTGCAAATTGGCCTGACTGCCTAAATAATTCCGTATATATTTATAAACTGTGAGATGTAACGTTTTTTCCTGTTTACTTTTCGGTTGAATTCCTTGCTCATGGAAATGAGAGCTGCAGCACGGTGGCTAGACATAACCATTGTATAGGGAAGACACTGTACAAACTGTCCTAGAAAATTCTGCCAAAATGCCAGGCCATATCAGCCCTGATCTGCAGCCCCTCGCCCCTTCCCACACATGTTCCCCCCTTCTCCCCCTTGCTCCAGCCCTCTGCATTGAGCTGAACCCAGCTGGATGCTCTCATACCGAGGGGTGTTTGCCCAAATATTAATCGGGAGGGAGATCGTCGCAGGTAGATTGGGTTTGGACCCACGGTGAGGAAGGTGGAGAAGAGAGAGGAGAGAGTGGGGAAGTTTTCCACCCTGCCAGGATTGCTGTGAATCCAAGCTGGGCAAATCCTCCGTGGATAAAATCGGAAGAGGTCTCTGCCCCACCAGCCACGGGTGGGGTGTCCTCTCCCATGTGCTGCTGAGCATCATGTTGCCAGCAGCATCCTGCGCTGGCACCGAGGGCGGCCGGCGGAGTGAGCCCTGCTGTGGCACAGCTCAGGAAGCGGCACCAGTACCACCTCCATGGGGATCTCCCGTGGCTGATCTCAGTGTTCAACGTTTGCTGAGCATCTCTGGCGTGTTGCTGGATCGCTGCCCAGAATAGCAAAGTCGGCCAAGGTGATGCTGCAGCCTCAATTTGGGATGCCGGGAGGGGCAGGTTCCTGGGCTCTGCTCCTTGGTCTGTGTTTTGGGGCCAAGGACATGGGATGGTGTCCCAGTTACATGGGAGCCGCAGTGCTCGTACCAGATGCAGCTCTTTAATGCTTGTGTGGGTTCAGGATTGAGGTGTCTGGAGCATTTGGGTAGCTGCAGCGTGAGGGATAGGTGCGAAGTGACTGGCTTAAGGGGCTCACATGGCTTCTGCCTCAGCCAGCAAGGGAGTCAATGTGTGCCCAGCTCTTGCACATCCCACCCTGTTCGGCTTCTCCAAGTCCAGCAGGGACGAGGGGAGATGAGGATGGGAGCATGCTTAGGAGCTGGAAGGATGGAGGAGCCTCTCGGTCCCATGGGCTTTTCCCTGTCCTGTCGCATCCCAGCTCCCCTTTCATGGGCACTCTCACCCTTGGGAGGACTCACTCCCAAATACCAGCTGTAGCACATCTCCCCCTCCAAAGCAGGAACGGGTGAAATAACCACGTCCATGGCTGACAGACAGCAGGGATGGAGCAGGGCAATTAAAACATGCGTGGAGCCTCGCCGTGTTTGCACTTGCATCATGCTGGTGGCTCCCCACCTCAAATCCATATCACCTGCCGGTGACATCTTTGCTTTTGACTCTATTTATACCATCAATTCAATTTAAAACTTATTTAGCAGTCATCACAGTTCTTGTGTCATATTTATTTATAGTCTTTCACACTTGCTTCTGTTCACTCTGTCGGTTATTTCAGTCACATTTCTCGTCCCTTACATAAAGGTCTGGGAACAGCTGTGCTGGAGCAGATCAAAGGTCTGTGGAGCCCCACGTCCCCTCTCAGATATTAGCCAGTGATGGGGACTGGGGAAGGAGGAATGGAGCAAGCGTGCAGTGATCCTCCTGGCAGTGAAAGGGTGAGGCACACCTCCAGGTCAGCCTGCTGCGCAGCCCCTGGGACCTCCCTGAATGGCTCTAATCTCTTTTGCAATGCGGTTATACTTCTGACCTCCCCATCACCCTGACCAGCAAATGTCACATTTCAGGGTGCCCCAGGTGAAAGGGGACTGTGGCAATGGCATCCATTCCCCTGGGACTGCAGGGGGACTGACTGGTGGTAGCAGGGATCCTCTGTGAGCAAGGGGGGTTAAAAAGGTAGTAATTATAGAGAGTAACTGTTGAATCCCTAGAAGTGCCTTAGAATTGGGAATTTCTGTGCTTGCACGTAGCTTGGGGAGCAGGCAGGGGCATGGTAACCTCCCAGCCTCTGCCCTTCACTGGGGGATGCTGCGGGATGGCCATGGGTGTCGAAGGCAGCGGGAGGTCCCCTGCCCTGGGGATGTGGGCTGAGCTCCCGCACGAGCCATAGGACACAATGATGGTCCCCGGCCATACTGGGACCCCAGCTCCTGCCCGGTGGCTGGTGCTTTGCTCAGTGCCTGAAGGGAAACGAGCTGTGGGGTGGAGAGAGCAGCTGTGCTTGCAGGAGGGTAAATGGGGCTTGTGGGATGGAGCTGGGCAAGGGAAGAATCACCATTAAAGCAAGCGTCCATGGAAATCATGGCTTCTGGACACAGGTGTTCCATACAATGCCAAAAAGCATCAAAAGGAGGTGAGACAGGCAGAAGGGAAAGCGTAATTGGACATTTTGGTAATCCTTTTCTGAAGGAGACACAACGGCTCGTCCGACCGGAACGGGGTGAGGGCTCATCCGCTCCGGGCTGCTCTGCGGGAGCTGGGAAAGCCTCTGCCCCATCGAGCAGGGGGCAGGCAGCTGCCCTCCCCGCTGGCATGGCCACCAGTGCCAGTCCAGGGCATCCCACCTCCCGTCTTCTCCCTGAGCAAAGTGGAGCTGGTCCAGGGGTGGGCGAAGGACGGACACAGCAGCTCCTGAGCAGGAGAGGGGCCGGTGGGGCTGTCCCACAGCCGCTGCTGCTGCTGGCTCTACCAGCAGTGCCTGTGTTCATCACCGGGGTTGTCCCCTTTAGACAAATCTCAAGCCTTGTGCTTGACTTCTATCAGGTGATGGCCAGGCTGAGGTGTCCCTGCACCATCCCTTGGGTGTCACATGCCCCCGTCTCAACTCAAGATCTTGTCCCTGCTCGGGACGATGTGGCTGATGGGCTGTAAGCCCTTCACTGCAGGACTCAAACTCTGTTTTTCTTTGCTTTACCAGCCTGGCCATGCGTTATCCAGGAGCAGAAGGGCCTGGGGAGCGCAAGTGGGGACAGCATGGGGGGGCAAGGTGCTGCCTGGCTGGTGTCTGGGCCCGGGGGGAGGCAGGAAGGTGGTGGTGGGAGGTTCTGATGCTCTTCTGAGCTGCCCAGGATGCTCCCCCCACCTCTCCTTCAGGGTTTTAATCAATGTGGAGAAACCCGCGGCAAAGTCAGTCCTGCTCCCCCCGCTCTCCCATGAAACTGGATCTATTTCCTGGGATTACACACAGCACCTTAAAGAAAATATTTACAGAATTTATATTCACATCCCGTTCGCCCTCTTCTCAGGGGGCTCTCCTGTGCCCTTCCTCCCTCCCGCTCGCACTTCATCTCCCCCACGCCTCCTCCCGCTCGCCTTCACCCCCCCCATCCTTCTACAATACCCGCCTTTGTGAGAGGAACAATGTTTACTCTCCATTGAGGATGGGGGGATTGGAAATGAAAAGGGCTGCCTCCCCCTCGCCCCGGCCCCGGGCTGCACTCGGTGGCGGGAGAAGGAGGAATTCCTGCAGGAATGCCGATGGCGACGGCGTGAAGGCAGCCCAGGCAAGGGGATAAATATTCAGCCCAGGCAAGGGGATAAATATTCATGCTGGAGAAGAGAGGGAGGAAAGAAAGAGAAGGGCCTGGGGACCAGTATAGTCCAGGGTCCATCATTTTTCTCTCCAGCTTAAGGGTGTGTTGGAAATTCCCCGCCGGCCCCACTGGGTTTACAGGTCCGTGATGCGGAACGGGTGCAGCTCTCTCTTGGTTTAATGCAGGAGATGAAAGGCATGTCTGGGCTGGGGAGGGCTGTACAGCAGCCCCAGGAGTGGAGAAGGGGATTTGGGGCTCGAGCGAGGCGAAGGCTGTGAGAGCCAGCATGTGGCTGCAATTACGGGGATGCTTGCGAGGATGGTGTGCTCGAGCATTGGAAATGCATTGCTTTCCCTCCCCGCCCTTCCCCGGCGCTGGCTGCGTTTCCCCACCAGAAGCCAAGATTTCTCCTGCTGCTCCTTGCTGGGAAGCCATCCAGTTGGAAAAGGGGAGCACTGGAGGGAGGGCTGCCCCTCAGCCACGGGCGGGTGCAGGGACAGGGACCCCAACCTGGGCAATGCGAGGAGCAGTGGCAAGCCTTTAACAATAAATTAGTAAAAAAGGCAAACTTCTTCTTTTTCTTGTTGTCAAGGAAAAAACATCGGGAAAGGTGGAGAAGCTTTTATTATGGGATGGCTTCACCATCTTCAGTGCCCTCTGCCGTTCAGCACCAGCAGCCCTCGCTCCCAGGGCTCGGTGGCAGCCAGAGTCAGGCACCACTGCTCTTTCCCTTTGCAGCACTGGCCCTCCGCCAGCTTTTCTAAGCCTTTCCCCACATGAAAGGGGGGCTGCCCACAGAGCCTGCCATGGGTGAAGGGTGTCTCGGGGTCCCCTGATGCCCGTGGGAAGGGCTGGCAGGGCAGGGAGCACGCGTGGGCTTGGCACTGACGCAGCAATGGGCTTTGGGGCCAGCCGTGGTCAGGAGGCTAGGAGCCATCTCCGGAGGTGAACACAGTTTCGTACAAGCCTCTTTCTGTTTCCTAAAAAACCCCGGTGTCTAAATATAGCAAGTACTTGGGCATTTTACTCTGGGAAGGGAAAACAGCTCCCGTGCCAAGAGAGATCCTCTTCTGTTTGCACAGTGTGAGGGCTGTGTGTCCTCTGCCTGCTCCCATCAAGGGGGATCTGCGCTGACAGGGGCTGGCTCACCCTGAGCCCGGTCTGTCCCCCAGGACCCCGTCCAGCAGGCCTGGGCGATGTGAGAAACCCCACATGGCGCTTTGGGCATCAAGTCCAACTGATGCATGAGCATGCTGAATGGTGCTGCGCTCTCCTGGAAGCAGCACAACCTTCTTCCTACTTTGTTCCAAAAAAAAGGAGAAAATATTTGCTGGTTTAATTCAGGGCTGAAGCAGGAAATCATCGTTCCCAGGGCCCCCTCTCCTCGCTGATGTGGGACAGACTGGTTGGGTACCACATCCTCTTCCCCCAGCAAGAAAGGAGCCTTAGGAAGAGGCATTCATCAGGTTGTTAATTCAGTCAAATTCCCTCACTGGTCTCCAAAGAGGAGATCTGGTCACGGGGACCCGTATCATGGTCCATCTGTGTCACAGGCAGGAGCCCCAGCAGCTTTCTCGGCACCCTTCATTTTCTACCTGACAAGCGGGAGGATGCAGCTATCAACCTTCTCTCTGATTTCCCAACCAGATAGATGTGATGGGAACCCTCAGTCCACCTAAAAATGCTTTATTCACCTCATTTCCAGATGCTAGAGGAAAAACAGGCTGTGCAGTGTATTGTCACACAGCTGGATTTAGCCCTGCTGTCTGGGCAATCCTGGCCCTCGCCCATCCTCCGGCTGTTGGGACCAGCAGCCGAGCAGCCGGGCACTGCCGCGGGCATCCGCGCCGCAGCTTGTGCTCATCAGCTCTGCATCCCCCTGCCTGGCTGCGGCTCGGGTGTGAAGGGGATGGCGGGTCCCTCTTGGCCCTGTCACTCCCTGTCACCACCAAGGGCTGCGGGTGGTCTGGGCAACCCACCTTTGCCCCGGCCTTTGCTCCCCAAATCAAGGAAAACAAATGAGCGGCAGCCACGTTGCAAACCACACGGCTTTGTGCTCCCGGGGCTCTCTGCCTCGCTGGCCTCCTGGCTGCTTTTCTCCTGCACTCTCCTTCAAAGCGGGATGCTGGCCTGGGAGCTCAGAGCGTCTCCGTGCCATCGTGCCTGGTACCTGGGCTGCACCCCTCGGTCCAGCACCCCGAGTGCTCGCGGCGATGGGTGACTGCAGAGAGAGCAGGGCTCTGCTCTGACCTGGAAAGTGTCCTGAGCTCTGGAAGGGACTGTAATATTCACAGGCTGTGCAGGGCTCAGAGGAGAGCAGCTCCAGCACAGAGGCTGGGAGGCTTTGCCTCCCTCTATAAATTGTTTTTTCGGAATTCCCTGGTGATGTAGAGCTGCAGCTACTGTCGGAGCAACAGCAGACCGGGGCCGCGGTGATAACTGCTAGCGAGTCAGTCCTGGAGACACCCCGGGGAAATGCAGTGTCTGACTGGGAGCGAGCATCATTCTGGCGGGGTGGGAGGCCAAGATCGCCGTGTTGCTCCAGGAGCAGCCCTTGGCTCGCAGGGATCACCCGGCACCGGCTCCTGCTTTCCCTGGGCTGCCCGGCTGGAGGGGGTGTGATGCTCTGCAAATGGCACCTGACACAGAAGGGCCACCAAGGTCACCTCCAAAAGCTGCAGGGATGAGGTTTTCCATTCGATAGCTTTGCACAGGCAAAAGGTGGCCCAGACTGTTTGCAGAACGGTTGGGCTCCTCTCGCCAGGTCGGCTGGAGGAGGCTTTAACTGAGAGCAGGAGTGAGTTAAAGGGTGGAAAGAGGCCCTGGATTTCTCGGGGAACGCAGGGAGGATTAAAAACTCTGGTCCCTATATTGCTTTTTCTATTTCCTTTCTCGTTTTGTTTTTTTTTTCCTCGTGGTATTATTTTTGATGGTTAGAGAAAAAAAATCTGGAAACATAACTGCATAAATTGCTGTTATTTCCGGCTATCCCTGCAGAGCTCGGCTCTCTCCTCACCAGATGGACCGGCTTAGAGAGCCTCCAGCTCCAGCGAGGCTCCCAGGGGCCCAAGGCTGCCCTCTTTTCATTTGCCATCTTGAATTTTGCTCCCACCACCCGGGCTTGCAGTGGGAAGAAATCCCGCTCCCTGAGCCAGGTAACGGAGGCAGCTGGGCTCCACGGGCCCCTGCTAGGGGAGGCACCGAGCCCTTGTTTGCTTTGGGAAATTAAAACCGTGTACAGCCTGTGGCTGGAAGCGGTTGGGAAATGTTGCTGCAGGCAGTTGGGGGTGAGCGCTGGGGCTGCTGCGAGGCGATGGCTCGGGGGCACAGCGTGGCCGTGGCAGTGTTGTAGCAGGAGAGCAGTGTGTCCCTGCTCTCCTTTGCAAATAATAAACCTCCCCGAGGTCTTGATTTTTCCTCACCACAGGTGTGCAAAGGGGTTTGGGCCAATTTGTCCTTTGCCAGGGACAGTACTGCTCTAAGTGTCTCCATGATGCCTTGGGGACCAGGAGGGAGGGCAGGCACAAGGGCAAGGGGAGCAGGACCGGAGAGGATGGAACCTATGGCAGTGATCTGGTGATTGGTGTCCAGTGAGAAGGAGGAGGTGGACATCCTGACAGAGGCGTTGGACCTGGATGAGCCCCACAGGACTGGCAGCTCCTGCCAGCGTCGAGTTATTCCCCATAAGCACATGGCTCCTCGCTGTCCCTGCTGCTGAAGAGCAGCCCCAGCACCGAGGTGACCTGCCTCTCGCCACAGTTCCCCAGTCCTGCCCTGGGCTGCTGGCATTGCCGGCTCCTGTGCCACAGCCAGCAGAGCATGCAAAAATTCCTCACATGAAGGAGCAACGATGTGTCAGCCTCATATGCAAGGAAAAATGTGTATGTTCCATATGCACAAGAAAGAGGCCTTGAAAACCGGGAGGATGCAATGATCAATAAATTACAGCTTGGATAATATTTTTCACCATCACCAAATAAATCAGGTCTTATTTTTCCCCCATGTCCACAGATTTAATGGCAGCAACAGTGCCCTTGGTGGTCGTAAAACTCCATCCTCTTGCCGAAGGACCTCCCAAACAATTTGTCATTTGGCCTTTGCTTGTTTGCTTTAAAATTAGCTGGTCCAGACATTTAATAGCCCAGGAGCTAAGAAATCCATCAACCTATCACAGCTTCCAACTATCTCTGTGTGCACTCTGAGGCTGCATCGCAGCATGGTGGGTGGAAGGAGTGATGGGGAGGGAGCAATCTGTGGAGTCAAGGATCATGGGGGATATTTTTCATCTGAGCTTTAAGATCACCTTTCCGATTTCCATGTCTTTCTTTCTTCCCATCTTTTCTTTCCCCCCTATGGTCATGTAACCTCTCCAGCTGCCATGAGCAATACTCTCCTTCCAGCCGCAGTGAGCAAGTCAGGTGCTGACCCTTTCTCATAGGTGTAAACACTGCCTTGTTAAAAGGGGATAATTACCGGGGTCTAGTTAACCCTGGTGTAAAATCAAAGTGAATAGAGCCCCACTGAGACTTCCAGCCATGCGGACCATGACGCCTGGGCTCTGGGGTAAACAGCCAAGGCTTCACTGCTTGTCAGCTCAGTGCATTCAGTGGAAAGTTAACTTCTCCCTGAAACAGAAACGCTGTCTTTGGGGCTGATTTATACCCCCCAGACACAGGACCAGCTGGGGGGTGGGTCCTTTTCCCATCGGATAGCCTTGCCAGGATTTTTCTGGCTGCCCTGTTGGGAACGAGCAGGGGTTGAACCGCGGGGGGTAGGCAGTGTGTCACTGCACAGACAGTAGCCACTGCTTTGACTTGCTGAGCATTTTCAGCCCTGGAGCCCCTGCACCCTGCGATGGTCCCCAGGGTGCGAGGAGAGACAAACCCAGGGCTGTGCACAGGAGCTGGGAGGGTGCAGCTCGGCTGCCATCGTCCCTGTTTCTTGGGAGGACTTGTGTGTCACCACCAACAAAAGGCTTCTATGTGGTTGGAGGCCTCCCATTGATAGCCAAAGGGCTGCTGTTACGTTTCTAGCATCTGCTGTCTCAGTGCTGCCCTGACCCACATCCCCATAGTGCCCCACTTCCCTGGATCACGAGCAGGTTTCAGCAATAAGGATGCTCAGAAGGCTATTCTCAAGTGGCAGGAAGGTGTGCACAAGAGGTGGGAATGGAGGCCAGCCCTTTCCCCGTATCCTTTCCAGCAGCCTGCCACAGTCCGCTCTTTCACCCATAGCCAGAGGAGCTGCCGCCCAGGCATGCTCAGCAGGGTGGGGAATGTGGGGCAGCAGCACCCCAGGTGGGATGTCCTGAACAAACTGCAGAGCAGCCGGTCCTGCTGCTGCGAAACCAAAGCATCTGAAGGACGTTCCCAAGCCAGCACACAGGAGCAGACGCCCTTCAGGCTCCTCCAGCCATATTGAGAGCGAAGCCAGCTCCCTCATGTTATTTTTTCCTATTTGACCAGTGGGGCCGGTCATAGACAGCTCCAGTAATTCAACCTGAAATGCCAAGAATCCTATTTCTGCCTCTGCTCACTCACCGAGCTCTGCCCATGGCCTCAGAGCGAGATAAACTGTCTGTGTGTGAGTCTGGGCTGTGACTGAAGCCCGCGGGCTCAGGCTGACTGCAGACATCATGGGAGAGAGGGGCTCTGCAGGCACTGAGCTGAAGGCATTTTGATTGCTTCCAGGATTACTACCCAGCATGTTTATTCCTCCAGCAAGGAGGACTTCATAACTCAGGGACTCCTGACAATGTATATATATTGAAATCTTATAAGAGTAATGACCATATCCAATGATATTTTGTTCTCATCTTGCCAATATAAACAACTCGCTGGACTTACCGAATTGCATTGGGTCATCCTGAATAATTAGGCTCGCATGTTCCATTTATTACCTTGAAAATCCTTTCTCATTGTATTATATATATCTCTCTAAATGTAATATGTTTAAATGAAAACCAGATACAGCTCCGAAGGAATTTGAAATATGAGGCTGAGAGTACAAGAAGCGGCAAAAAGGTCCTCTGCTAATAGGAAAAGCCGAGCCATCCGGGGCTGAGGAAATCAGGGAAGGTCAGGTGTGAGCTGCTGCATGGGGCTGGGCTCAGGGTGCGTCTCTGCAGAGAGTCTCATGTTTAAGGATATCCAGTAACTAACTGGTGAGGCAGCTTATACTGGAAGGATGCGGGGAGGAGCGGGGTGGGATCCTGGCAGCTGGGTCCGCCTTTGATGTCCCCTTCAGCACCGAGGTCTCTCTTCAGATGGCTTCAGCCCATCGGTGGGGTCAGGCAGCATGAGTCCAGAGAGCATCTCCAGGCCTTTTCGAGAGCCTTTGTTCAGGGCCCAGAAAGTCTCCCACGGCATCAGCAGGCAAGGAGCTGCCAGCACCCTGAAAAAATGAAACCGCAGAGGGGTGAGGCAGGACTGCAGGCTGCCCCTTGTGTGGCGGTGAGGGGTGAGCCTGGTATGAACCCAGAAAGCATTGCCAGTAGAAAATAAAAATGCCTTCCTTGGAGCCATGCCTGAGAGGGAAATGCTAGACATGGACATATTCAAGAGCAGCTACCTGCAGTGGGTTGTGGTGGCTGAAAATCCCCACTGTGTCCTCCATGAAACAAGAGACCACATCATCAGCTACTCTTAACCAGGGCGCTGCCTGACATTGATGGATTCATGGCAGGGTTTTGGAGAATCTGACGCTGGCTCCAGCATTTGACTGATAATGTCCCTGCACAGCATGAACGAGGCAGAGCAGTAACCCTCAGGACCTGGAGCTGTACATAATCCTTGCCAAAACTTCCTCTCCCCCTCTCCTGAAATGCCATTCGTGCAAGCTGGGTGAGCATCTCCGCAGTGATTCCCTGCCCCAGCCTGCCACGGCTGCGCCACGGGATGCAGTGCATCGCGGCTTGTCTGCAAGTGCACTGAAGGACCATGTCATTTTGCTTTTCCTGTACAGACAAGCGGTGATGCACATTCCCCAGCAAAATTAAGAGGAATTGTAGTTAGCATGGATCTCAGAGACCCAGGTAAGCTGCATGCTTGGGGTGGTGCGTACCAAGACATAGCTGTGACTGAGAAACCCCCTCTGGACACTCTAAAGCTTGCCTTGGCCTACTGACACCTGCAGGGCTCATGGCTGTTGGCTTTTAATGGCAGGTCCATTGCCGTTTTGGTTTGTTCTCTCAGGAGGGACAAGGAGGAGAAGTCTGAAGGTGGAGCAGACAAATACATCTTATGTCAGCACTCATGCCTTTGCCATCTTCCTCCTCGAGGATTGCCCCCAAAAATGGGGACCAGACAGGAAAACCTGACCCATGCTCTGCTTGACTAAAACATTGCTTTCAGGTCACTAGGAAGAGTAAGGTGTGAGCCATGGTGTCCATGCCATGGAGCAGGTGTTCTCCAGCGAGACGTCACCCAAAGCCACCTGAAGCCAGCGCGAAACAGCACTTGGCCAGCCCTGAGGATCATGGTAGGACAGACCCGGTGGCAGGGCAGCAGGAGCACCCAGCGAGGATATTTCAGGTCAGCAGGGAGGTGCGTGGTGGATCGGTGTGTGGGAAGCTGGAGCAGCCCTGCTGGCTCTCCCCATGGTTCTGGCCAGCGCTGTTGAGTGCTTCACTTGCATGAGCACCGAGAGTAAAAACAAAATGACATTCATTAGATGTTTTAAGGAGTGTTCAGGCATGTAATCCTCCTGGAATGAGGCAGCCATAACAAGTTACTGTAGTTATTGATGGTCATGTCAGTTAGCCTTTTCCAAGGATTAATCACCATCCTGCTCATGCCCTACAGGATGTTTTTATCTCCGTTTTCTCCCAGTGTTGGGGCATGCAAAGCTGGCTGGCCTGACTGGTGTGGCTTCCGAATCTGGGGGGAAGGTA